>NC_143510.1:23066797-23666797 GCF_031878675.1 Megascapheus bottae
TAGGGAGGGGGAGAACCTGGAGGGGGGCTTCAGAGCGGAGACGCCAGGTTCCAGAGGAAGAAAGAACTGGCTTTAAGGCAATGAATGGGGCCGGCAGAGTGGGAGAGGGAAAGACAAGGGGAAGAAATGCACCCCAAATGTGGAGACGGGGATTGAGCTCTTGTAGTGGCTTCTGGAGCCTGTGAGAAGCTTTCCCTTCGTGCCCGGGTCCTTTATCCTCCACGTCTGGGTGCAGTGTCTAAGCACTGTCCCACCCTCTCATGTGAGCAGTTAACCCTAGCCACCTCAGACAACAGACCACAGCAGATGAGGAGGCTGCAAGAGGCTCCTGCGAATGGACTATGGGGTCCCAGTCTACAAATCCACAAGCCCTTTGACCTCTCTCTCTCTCTCTCTCTCTCTCTCTCTCTCTCTCTCTCTCTCTCTCTCTCTCTCTCTCTCTCTCTCTCTCTCTGTCACACACACACACACACACACACACACTCACACACTCACACTCACACACAAAGCTTTCTCCCTGTCCTCCTTGTTCTAGGACTTACAGGTGTGTTGTTCTGTAACTGTTGTGTACAGAGATCATCTCAGGCTCTTGTGGAAGTTCTCATTCTGATCCCAGAGTTCTGGGGATGGCTGGGGATGCCTGAGATTTTGGATTTTTCCCGCGCACAGTTTCTGATTCATGGTCCACATTTTGGTAAAATAGGAAAGAGCAAACCTACTTTCTGATCTTAGCTGCCCTTGTAAATATATCCGGAATAATCAGTCGCTGTTTTCTTGTGGGGATTTAGGACTCTGTGGAGGCCAAGTGGTTTATGAACTTGAATATAGTATCAAGGATAAAATACTCTATATGCTACATTTATTGCTAATAACTACTTCTTGTAATTTCATTGTGAATTCCAATACCGGTGAATGAGTAGAGATACTGGTAATTTGCCACTCTATATGTTCCTAAGAGTCTATATCTTACAAAAGCAATGCTACCCCCTCCCACAAATACTAAGCAGTAGTCAATTCCTCCTCAGAGGAAGTTGCTGGATGTCTTAATGTAGCTCAATTGTGTATTGAGCATTCAAATTACTTAAAAGCTAATAAAGAGCCCAGTGGTAGTCATATGTGTAATACTACCTATCTAGAAGGCTGAGATCTGAGGATCACAGTTCAAATCCAATTTGGGAAGGAAAGTCAATGAGAGGCTTCTTTCCAATTAACCACTAAAAAGCCAGAAGTGGAACTATGGCTCAAGTGTATAGTGTCAGCCTTGAAAGGATAAAGCTAAAGAACAGCCCCTAGTCTTGACTTCAAGCCCCAATACTAGCAGGCTCATGTGAGTGTACACACACACACACACACACACACACACACACACACTTAATAGAGAAATAAGAGCAACTGGTAAGAAGAAAAAAGAAATAAAGAGAAAAATACAACAAATACATCAAAAGTTGCACAGTCTGACTGTTGACACAGTCTGACTGTTAAACATAGCTGTACATCCATTTCATTGCTTTACCTGCATGCAACCATTCATCCCTGCACATGGATTAGAAAGGAATCCAAGAATTCACCACAATAAAGGACTTTTCTGGGAAAAACAAAAAACAAAATTGGGTCCTGGCCATGCTTTGGAAGAAAATATTGACAAGATACCAGTGGCCCGTGTTTGATCTATAGCTTGGAAAAATTATATTAAGCAAAGTTAGCTAGATTCAAAGAAATATAGGGTGCAGGTTTTCTCTCATTTTTGGTAACTGGACTGTACCTAATCCACAAATATATACATGAATGATTATATATATGTATATGTATTTATATATATGCATACATATACTGGAAAATGATAAATTAGTACATTCACACAGTAAGGCCCAAGAAGGATATTCATAACAACAGATCACAAAGGTTCAATGATGTGTATATGATCACATAAAATAATACTTTGCAAAGTAAATTCCAAGAAAAGAAAATATTATTGTTTATTTAGTGGCTGTTTTGCTGTTTTTGTTTTCTTTTCCTTTCGTCTTGTTTGTTAGTTCATATTTGGTAGGGTAAGGGAGGGGCCACAGAAAAGGTGCACAAATACAACAGTGGTACACACTAAATGCTATGTGGAAAATGAACCATACATCTTATGGGTGGGGGTGGGAAGGGAAAACTGGGAGAGAGTAAGGGAAGGGGATACATGATTCAGAAAGAATTGTACTCATTACTTGACTTGTGTAACTATAACCTTTCCATATATCCCTCTACAAAAACTGTAAAATATTTATTAAAATAGGGCTGTGATGCAGCTCAGTGCCAAAGTGCTCACCTAGCAAATGCAACGTCCAGTGTTCAATCCCTAGTACCAAATAAAAAAAGGCAAAAGAAATAAAATGAAATTAATATTAGGACAGTATATATCAAATGAGGCTATGGTTAATAGCCTGAGTTGTGATTCTCAGCACCGACAACTATCCAGAAAGTACCAGAAGATAGACGTGACAGGCTAGTTGGATGACCTAAAAATGTACATTGTAGAGTAGTATAATTATTTAGGAAGCAGTGAAACCCCAGGTAAATGCTTGGAAAGACAGGAACAATGGTCTCAATTGTGGGAAGAAACATTGTTGCGATGTTACCAACAGTATATAGCAATTCCTTAGAAGAGAGAAATTTGTTCAAGGTAGCTATATATTTTTGTGTATAAATAACTAGGGGAAAAATGGCAATGTCCTTAAGAATTGAGATGTCAGGGAAGAGACTTACAGTGGGTGAGGTTTGTGTTTTTATTTTTTTAATGTTTATTTGGGAAAGACACACAGAGATTCATGGGAAATGGTTAGGTAGAAGTGTTTATTTAATTGAAAGCATAAACCTTGCTTGAGGAAATAGATTCTGGGCAAGAGTTTATGTTAGTACATGTATTTAGGAGCGTTCAGCAAGAATATGGAATTCAATTTTGAGGAGAATGAGAGGCTAGTGAGATAGGATTATGAAACCCTAAAGTGTGTAGGACAAAGCACAGAGCTGTCTGACTTTCCTATTTCCAGTATACACTTACATAGTTGTAAGGATTAAGCAAAGCAATCAACTGGCTTCTCTTTCATATTAGTTTTACATTATGGCCTGAGAAGTCAGAGACCATATGTTGCCATATTAACCTCATTCCTAATGAGGTGTTAAGAAGGAAATAGATAGCAAAAATATTAATAATATTTACACAATTAATAAATTAGTATTAGACACAAAGAAGAGACAGCAAAGCACAATCAGAAACCATGGACAAATAGCTAAATATTATTCCTACATCATGGAAACCAATTTGGGAAAAGATTTGTTACAGAATTGGCTGCTGTTGACAGCTAAGCACAGAAATATAGACACATTAAAGGGATACACTGAGGAAAGTTTTGATTTGGTTTTGGAAGAAGAGCTAGCTTAAGAGTTAGTTAAGGTAGTTAATATAGTTGCACTGGAGGGGTACTAATACCTGCCCAAAACAGGGAAAGAAAAGAAATTTTCTCATTTTCAGGGAAATGGATGGATCTAGAAAAACAACAACAAAGACATACTACTTTAAATAAGCCAGGCCTTAGAATAAAGACCACAAAGATTTTTTTCTAAATATTTTAGATCCAAAATACAACTTCACAGGGAGGTAAGTGTATACATAAGGCAAAGCTGACTAAAGTATAATATATTCAGAAGTCAAACTTCATGGAGTCAATTCTTTGATCTAATTCTTTAACTAATCAACAGTTTAGCAAAAGTGAGTGGAATTTGGAATTTGAGGCCATGTGGGAGAGAGGTAGATGATTGGAAAAGGGAATGGTGGATGAATGTACATGTGTGAAAGAAAAGAGGGAAACTTGAGGTGTAATGGAGAGGGGAAGGCAGGTAGGAATGGAAAAACGACGGAAGAGATAACTCTCAAGATACACTGTACACAATAGTGCACATGTTAAACTGAACAGCTGGAATTTTTAAATTAAACAATTTGAACAAAAGATCTGATGGCAAAGAAATTCAAGTAAGAAAAAAATCAATCATTCTTTTAAAGAAATGTAACCAAAAGAACTTAAGAGGAGAAGGGGGACAAGGTTAGGACTACTTAAGGTTTTTAAAAATATTTTTTGTTTGTTCTTCTTTGTTCTTTTGCTGTTGTTGTTTTGTTGCATTTTGTTCATCCTAGGGCTTGAATCCAGGGCCTAGATGCTGTCCCTGAGCCTCTTTTGGCTCTAAGCTTGCATTCTACCACTTGAGCCACAGCCCCACTTCTGGCTTTTTCTGAGTATTGTGTTGCAGTAACAGTCTCATGGACTTTTCTGCTCTGGCTGACATTGAACCATGATCCTCAGATCTCAGCTTCCTGAGTAGCTAGGAGATTACAAGCATGAGCCACTTGGTTTCAAAAGATTTTTAATTTATTGTTTATTTACATGGCTTTCTTTAGAAACAAATGAAAACCAAAAGTTTCAGCAAGTTAGAAATATGAACAAATTCTAACATCCTTCTTACAAACATCTCTGACCACATCACTTAAGATTAAACCATGCTGTGCTCATCCATGAATAAGCTGTTTTAAAACAGTTTTTCAGAATAAATATTTAACACAGTGTCCCTTCCATTATTTTTTGGATGTGGAATATCACAAACCAGATTTTACCAGAATTAAGACATCAGGAAAAAGTCTCCAGGAAGAAATTATCAGATCTTCAGAAAAGGAGCAATGATGTTTTTCCATGATAAAAATAAAAATCCAAGAAGCTGTTTCCCATTATTAGAATCTTAGTAGCAGCTAATACAAACACACATAAAACTACAGTAAAAAAAATTTAAAAGCTTCCAAATATTTACATCTTGGATATTGAAGGGAGACTACAGCTAATATAAAATGCTTTCGAGTGCATGCTAAATAAGAAAGATCAATGTAACAGCCAAATACAGAATGTATTTCTTCTCTCCAGAGATGCTGGATCCTTCCTGATCAATGCACAGGAAGTTGAAAGGAAGGAAATGAACTGAGAAGGCAGAATATGGAGCAAGCAAATACAGGGAAGCAAAATCTCCAATTGTTGGACCTCAGTCCAAGAGTTTCTCACAATGTAATTCTAGGATAAGATCTGAGGATTTGCATTTCTAATAAATTCCCAGTTGTTTTCACTAGTGGTTAAAGGATTGCAATCTCACAACCACTAGTCTAGGAAATCCCACCATTATCATCACCTTTAATGGCATACTGTGTTCATTCCATAATCATCTATGGAATCCAGTTTCTACCATGTCAAACTCTTTCTTAAGAGCTGCAGTTAGTAACATCAAACATCACTTAAACACTCTCTCAACACATTACCTGTGTCTCTCAGCATACAATGCTCCCTTCCTGTTGTGTTGTAACTGGTTTTCCCAAAGTACCCTTGAGTTGAGTTTCTGTGTAAGTGACTGGTTGAGGAAATTCTCCTCAGAAAATCAACAGAGAAGCTAAAGAGAAATGGAAGAAGGGAGAAGAAAGAAATCAAACCAAGCAAGCATGCCATAGTGTCCCACAGAGATGGCTTCAGTGTCACTCTATAGAGGAAGATTGGGCAGGATGCTGGACTTGCCTATTTCCTGACCATCAGTTATTATTGATTAAGATAGTCATTAACAACTTTTTACAAAAATAAAATCACTGAGGATAGTTGCTATTTGGTACTTTGACTTCTCTGCATAGCTGGACAAAGTGACTCAAGTGCTCCAAAATCAAGTGTTTGGAAATGAACCATAGATACGGCTATTAGAAGTAATTACATTATTTGAGGGAAAAAATAAGATTTGAGATCATATCCATGGAAAGGCAGTTGTATGTCAACTACTTGATGCTGAGCCTGAGCTCTTCAGCTCAAGGCTAGCATTCTACCACTTAAGCCACAGTGCCACTTCTGCTTTTCTAGTGGTAAATTGGAAATAAGAGTCTCACTGACTTTCGTGCGCAGGCTGGCTTTGAATTGCAATCCTCAGATCTTAGCCTAGGATTATAGGCATGAGCCCTTGTGCCTGGCTTTATGATGACTTTTATCTGTGGCTGTATGTTAGTTGCCTAGATAGATTTTATTCGAAGATATGTATTTTTTAGGTCAATTCTTATTAAATTGCTACTATTTAAACATTTCTGATAAAGTTGGCTGTGACACAGAACTCCACACAGTTTTCAAGTTGTTAACTAACCATCATGCAGCACTGCCCTAGACAGATAATCACATCATCTGCAGACTTCTATCCTCCATTCTACCAGAGCCACATTCCCCTCCCCACAAAACTGTTCAAGTTGCTGAAGGCCATTGAATAGCAGTGTTATGAGTTCAGTCTACATTTACTACAATTCAACCAATGCTGTCTGACTTATTAATGTTATGCATTTTATTTTAAAAATAGCATAAACTAATGAAATGTAACATAAAAATGTCAGGCCTATAAAAATTAAACAATGTTTTTCAAATTTTCAAAATATAAGTTGTTTACAAACACACAAAAGCCCCACTCTTGAATCAAATACACTTGAAACAGCAGTGAATGACCAGAAAAATATCAAAACAATCTGAAGGATAATATGTGAAGGTAATAGACATTAACAGCAGGGAAGATCATGAATATTTGTTACAACAGGGGATCAATTGGTGTTTATGAATTTACTAGATCTAGAATTCAAGATGAGAAAATGACAAGAGGAAATGTCATCCAGGACTGTGAAGTGTCTTGTCCTTAACTGATAGGTCATGAGGAGACCCGGAACAATGATTCTTCTTCAAATACTGAAGGATTTTCATAATTAAGATGATTCATCCTTTCAATTAGCTTCATACTATATGGCCTTATGTATCAAGGTTTTGCTCTATTGCGAATCTCTGCTAGTAGAGCCTAAGGTTTCTACTGATTATGACAAATGAGGGAAACCATTGAGCCTAAGTTCCTTTGAGTCTGGCTTACTTCACTTAATATGATTTTTTTCTAAGTCTCGGGAAAACCAAGATGGGGGGGTGGGGGGGACGGTAATGGGGACCAAGACATGTGAAAGGGTATCAATGTATGTGAATTAATGCACCTTCTATCTGGCAAATATCATGTAACCCTTTTATTAATTACAATAAAAATATTAAAAAAGAAGATGATTCGTATTAATAATTTTTAAGTTATTTAGTGAAAAGAAAAATGTTTCCTGCTCTGTAAGTCATCTGCTGTACCTCTTAAGGACATGGCAAAACTACTTTTCTCAGGAGCCTAGCTTCAAGAAGAGGACTTATAATTAGCTCTGGCCAATAAAATTGTGGTCAATGAAATGATGGCTGAAAATTATATCTTCAAATATTGGCCTGAAAATCCCCCCAAATCTTCTGTGGATTATTTCCCGCCCTCTTTTTCCACCCTTCCACTCCCAACATTTGTAAATTTGAGGCAGAGCATCAATGAAGAATTCCAAAGTCCCCGAATCTAACAGAGCCTCCAAATGTTAGGCATCCTGTTGTAATGAACACTCTCATATATTAAGCTGGAAAGACTCTCCTTACAACAGTATTTGGCATCCATGTGTGTGGAAAGATAAGGCCAGGAAGGGTGTTAGGTCCTCAGGCCTATAATCCTAGCCCCTCAATGGAAAGAGATCTGAATATCATGATTGGAAGCCAGCCCAGGCAGAAAAGTCCATGAGAATTGTTTTGCAAACAACCAAAATGCCAGAGGTGGAGCAGTGGCTCAAATAGTAGAGTCCTAACTTTAAGTGAAAAAGCTCAAAGAGAGTGCTCTGGCCCTGAGTTCAAGCTTCAGGACAAGGAAAGAAGGGAAAGGGAGGGGCGGGGAAGGAAGGGAAAGGGAGGGAAGGGAGAGGAGAAGAGAAAGAAAGAAAGAAAGAAAGAAAGAAAGAAAGAAAGAAAGAAAGAAAGAAAGAAAGAAAGAAAGAAAGAAGAAGAAGAAGAAAGGAAGGAAGGAAGGAAGGAAGGAAGGAAGGAAGGAAGGAAGGAAGGAAGGAAAGAGAGAGAGAGGGAGAGAGAGAGAGAAAGAAAGAGAGAAAGAAAGAAAGAAAGAGAAAGAAAGAAAAGTAGGTTCAGACGTAATGGTATAAAGTAATGGAAGAAAGACATGGAATTAGATGAAGCGAGGCAAAAAAATTGTGAAGCAAATGGATATTGGCTTTTCAGTGCAAATATCTCTCTCCATATGAATTTTATGAAAATTTTCCCTTTCTTAAATTTTAATGTCTCTTTTGGTGTACTCTATCCTAAACATTTAAAAATATTTGTGTTGCTCTGCTGGAAAAGGAATTCATTTATTTACCACATGCTAACTTATAAAAAAGTCAATTGCAATATAGTAGTACTTTCTCATGGCCATTTGCATTTTTAAAGGCAAATAGAAAAGCTACCTAAAGAATGAGCCACTAATGACTGAATTTCAATATCATAAAGAGAAAAAATATCAATATACAAATTACACCATATAGGCAATAGCCCATTTCAATTAGTCTCAACCCTGAACAGAAATTTAAATTTACAATTTTATATTTTTTTCTGAACGCACAAACCTAAGAAAGGCAATTGCTCTACTTAAATCTCTTCCTATACATGCTTCTCAATTCATACTATTTATAGACTACTAATTTTAAAAAAGAATTCAGAAGTTTTTATTGCACTTATTGCTATGTTCCATGACTTCTAAATTGTCAAAAATAGAGAAAAATAATTAGGGAAAAGATTGCATAAAATGTAATTGTGCAAATAAACAATATAATGAACTCAGGATAGCTTTATTTATATTCAGAAACATTTGAATCAATGTTCATTTTCTCTAGTTTAGATTACAAGCAATTCCATGGCAAGAACTATACTTTTACTTTCTTTTGTGGATGTTGTATAAGACTGTTGGGATTAATTTTACATTTTGAAATGGGGGTGGTAAACTCTGTATATTTGGTGCGCTGAAAAATTATACTTGGAAATTAGCAAGTATAAAAACAAGAAAATAGCATAGTAGCTCACCTACTTCCTAAACTTCAAAAGCTTCCTTGTGGGTCCTCACTTCCACTAACAGATGGCCAGACTCCAGATTTAAAGCCAAAGTAAACTCAGTCTTCTATAATGTCAGGGTACCCAAGTCAATTTTTCTCCCTGTTTCATAAGCCTCCCGAAATAGTATTCACGTCTAGGGAACATATTGATCTTTCCATGGTACTCAGAGGAAGAAGTAACTAGTCAAGGATGCTGACCATTCTTTCCTTAAGTCACTGAAGCATGTTATCTTCCTCTGGTGGACTTAGTCCCATGATAGGTGCCCAGCTAGGACTTCAATCTCCATCACATAGATTGGCCACTTTTGTGCAGATTTAGACAGAGGAGCCAGAATCCGAAGCATCTCCTACTAGATGAAAAACTGTACTTAAAAAAGTTCTTAGAGAGAATTCTCAAACAGTTGTGTCTCAAGCTGACTGAGGCAGTCTGTGACGACAAACTATTACTAAGACAATAAAACTAATTTTACCTCACTAATTTTCCTGAAAAGGAAAGGCAGGATAAAGGGAGCAAAGGGTAATTACAAATATTTTTTCTGATATATTGTACATTAAATTAGGAGTTAAAGTTCTTAGATCTTATTTTGCTATTTATCTGATCCAATTTTGTTTTTATCAGATTTAATTCTAATTATTTGCTCTAATTTGTCATTTTAAGGATCTGTTACTTAATCAATTGGAGGGAACATTTTCTGTAAATTAATTGGGATGATATTTTTCTCCATTACTTCACATTATCTTGAGTCTTGATTGAAACTGTTCTAATAACTAATAACTAAATATTAATTATCTTGAAAATATATAGTCTAATAGTGGGCAGAGGTGTTTTAGAAATCATTTCATTAATAATGAACAAATACTTTGGGAGATCAATTCAAATCAAATGAACTTAATTTTGTCTATATTAATGGAGGGAAGTCATAAAGGCAACACAAAAGGAAATCAGATTAACAGCCATTGAAAATACAACTTCCTCCTCCATTTAACTACATTAGCTTCATTGGAGAATTCAAAACACAAGTCCTAAACCCCCTTTCCAGATCTACAGAATCAGTAAAAAAAAATTTAGGGTGGGGACCCAGGAATTAGTGTTCTAAAAAATGCATAAATAATTCTGAAACATGCTAAAGTCTAGGCTTCACAGGGTTTGAATGTGCAAATAGTTATTTTCTCTGCTATGGAAATGATGAAGACAATGGGTTGCATGCACTAGTTCAGCCTTATCACATTCTCAGCTCTTCATTCTTCCACTTCTGAGCCAATTTTGCTCACACTTTTACTTTCTAACTTGCCATGTCAAGGTGGCCGTGGGGTTACTGCGATCCCAGCTGACTATGTTCTCAGTGAAAACAAGAAGGAGTGAAATAAAAGAAAATGGACAAGGCCATTTGGATCTAGGAAACTAAATATTGTCCATAGAAGGCTCCACTCTAAATTCTTCATAGATGTCATTGGCCATGCCTAAGTCCCGTGACTATCGTGTGAGTGATCACATTTGTCAGATTTCTCGTTTACTATTGGGTAAGATAGAACAAGAGTTGAGGATGGATATTTGGTTAGCTAGACAACAGTGGTCTCAACCAAATGGAGGATCATAGCATTATCCCAACAATTTAGAGAATCAATTTGGGGAATGAGAAAACATATGGAAAATAAATGTATCTGTCTTTAAATTCTGTATTTGAAAGGCTCCCATGTGGAAAAAGCTCAGATGTTATATGAAGCGTCCTAGAGCAGAAATAACATGACAGATGTGTTGACTCAACAGAAAAGAATTTTCCAATGATTAAACCTACTCAAAAGAGAATAGGATGATTGTGGAGTAGTGAGCCCCTCCTCACTTTAACCACTTCTCAAATACAGAGTGATGAGGATTCCCTTCCAATTAGTGTACTGTGTGCTTTAATTGACTGAAAGGAAGTACATTACACATAACAGTTACTGACAGTGTGTGTTTACTCTTTGCCTGACACTGTATAAAAAATATTTCATATGAGTTATCACATTTTCTACTAATGAATGAGGTAAACACTATCCTTATTCCCATTTGAAGAAGCAGACAGAGAATGAATGTGCTTTGCTCAAAAACATGGTACTGAATTATGAACCCAGGAAAATTTGACTAAAAAGAATCAAACTCTTTGCTCTTGCAACCACTTCCTGAACTGAAAAGAACACTGTACCCTTAACTTGAGTTGAAACCTCTTTATACAACTACATAAAGATTATAAAAGAATGCCTGGCATGGTGGCTCATACCTGCAATCCTAACTACTCAAGAGGCTGAGATCTGAGAATCGAAGCCAACCTGGGCACTAAAGGGCATGTGATTTTTATCACCAATTAACCACTAGACAATGGGAAGTGGGGCTATGGCTCCAGTGGTACAGCGATAGCCTTGAGCTGAAGAGCTCAGGGGCAGCGCCCAGACCCAAAGTTCAAGCCCCATGACTCATAAAAAAAAATAAGATAATAAAAGAGAAATTTTAAAACCTTCAAATTAATTAAATATTATATTAAAGATTCCTAACTGATGAATTTAAAATACACAGGAGAAGGCCCAATGCCTAAAATTTATTTGCAGAATATTTCTGTATACCACAATATTAATTTAAAAAATGAAAAAATTAATAAAAAAGCTGCATGACATTGAAAACAGAAGAAATAGAATGTGAGTTACTTCTTTAGATATAAGTGCAGTTGTCTTACTTAATTCTGGTTAACCACAGCAATAAATTTAAATCTTCTACTATCTCATATAAAAGTTAATATCAGGTCTTCATTTTTGTTTCTACACATAGACAGTCACTTTTCTGGAATTCAATTCAAATAAATAGAACAAGACACCTACTTTTTAGTGTTTTTATCCTGAACAAATCATACCATTGGGTAATTGCCAATTACTTTTTTTTTTTTTGCCAGTCCTGGGCTTGAGCTCAGGGCCTGAGCACTGTCCTTGGACTTTCTCAAGGCTAGAGCTCTACCACTTGAGCCTCAGCACCACTTCCGGCTTTTTTCTGTGTATGTGGTACCAAGGAATCGAACCCAGGTCTATCATGCATGCTAGGCAAGCACTTTAACCACTAGGCCAAACTCCCAGCCCTGCCAATTACTTTTATCTGTGCACCTGTTATGGCAATATACCGACCCCTACATGTAGTTATTATATGCCCATAATGGCTGACACAAGATAGATACTGACAGGTTGTTGACTAAAGCATCAGTTCACGGATGTAAATAACAATAATATTTACTTAATAAGATGCAACTTTTTTCAAATAAAATGCTACACACTTTTTGTGACTATAAACTACTCTTCACGTCATTAATAACAATGAAACAAAATTAAATAAAGTTATTTTTTTATAGAACAGGGCTAGCCACTTATCAGTAATTGGGAGTAATGTATTTCCACACCAAGATTTGTCCTTTGGAGATCATGTAAGCAAAACATATAAGACAAGAATGCAGACATGGAATCCAAATGGAAGGCTAGGTCCAGTTTAAAGCAATATCACATTCACAAATCTTAAAGGAACCCTCTGGTGACAGATTTCATTAGTAAACAGTTGTACTAAGTTCACAATAAAAGACTAAAATTAAAGTAAATTCAGTAGAGAACAAAATGGCTAGGGGCAGAAGATGGGCTGGTGCCAAATATAAAACAGATAGACAAAATACCTCACAATAAGAAGTAATAGCAACAACATTTCAGACAATATTGCTTTATGGTTGTCATTGTTTACTGCAGCACAACCTAAGAAGCACAGTAACATTTCAGCCATGGGTAATAATACAATTTAGTGACATTGAATTCATTTATACTAATGCCAGTCATCGCTATCATTTGTGCCCAAACTCTCCCCAAATTTAGTACTATTTGTTGTTAGCAAGATCTCTCCTCTAGTACTCAGGTTGTGTGTACCCACTGAACCATTCAATTACAGTGTTTATGAAAATAAAGTTGCTGACATGAGAAAATTACTTTAGCACGAGGATATTTACACCAGTGCCTTACAGAAAGAATTATAGATGTCAAACTCATGTACTTAAAATAGGCACAATAAAAATTATGGGTAGTGTTATGTAGAAATGAATTCCATTCCACATGAGCTCATAAAAAAGTAAAGTTGTTAGATGGAAGAATAAAGTGTACTGGATTGGTGAGTTATTTCTTCAAGACGTTACTATATTGCATTTAATAAATTTGCCAGCTGATGGTGTAATTTAATAATCAATGATTATATGTCAAATAAAAATTAAATTTATCTTAGAATCCAAACAAGTGCCGAGTGTTCTCTAGTTTCTGTGTATAACACTAAGGTGATGATGAACTTCAAGAACACTCAGTGTCCTGAATCAACATTCAAGTTCGTAGCTCAGTAATTCCTGAAGACACATCTCTTTGATGTACAGCCATCAAGAAACAAGGTGTTTTAAGTAATTTTTATTCTACTATCACTTACTATCGGTTATGCAAACAAGACAGGCTTCAACTAGAGACTTCAGGCCCAGAAACAACTAGTAATATGCATAAAAATGAAAAAGATTGCAGGTGATGAATCCATCTCTCAAGCAACAGCAACAGAAGCAGCAGCAACAGCAACCTTGGAACTTTACAGCTTGAAGGGAATTTGGGGGCCCAATGTCTTCAATCAGAATTTCCAGAAACTTATTATCCACAAAGATCAAGCAAAATAAACTTTTACTTCCTTTTTCCCCCTTACAAATACACGTCCATGGTATGTACATATTCAATCTTACATTTTGATTCAACTATCTTTGTAAAATTATACATCATTCACTTTCTTTGTAGAAAATTGTATTATTTGAAGATAAAACAACCTATTTCTTACTTTCCTAAGAATGAGTTTTCCAATCATTCTTATTGATTTCCTTCTTCCACTGTTATTTTTACTATGAGGAACAACACACATAGTTTTACAGGTATCTGTTGACAATCTATGTAGCTGTATTCTTGGGGTGTGTACTTGGAGTGAAAAGACATGAGTATCATCAGATTTAAAAAACAATACAAGGTATTAGTATTCTCTCTGTACTCTCCCAGAATCTATAAGAGTTTCAATTTCTCAGTAACCTCACCTTTCTGGAGACCAGTTTTCCAGTCCAGTTAGTGTAAGTTGTATCATAGGGTGATTTAAATCTGCTTCTTCTTGCTTAGACATATTGAGTATCTCTTTTCAAAATGTATGGTGATTAGCCACTCACTTTATTTTCTTTTACAAAATGCACGTTCATGCAGTTTTGACTATTATGACATCTGAACATTTTTCATTTCTTTTTATTGATTTATAAGAATGTTCTTTTCAAAAGCTTCATTTGTTGTATGTGTTGAATATACCGCCTCCTAGATTAAAACTTGCATTTTGGGTTTTTACATTGCCTTTTGAGAAATGGACTGTTCCATCTTAATATAACCATGTTTATCGTCCCTTTATTTACAGTTAGTAATTTCTTTTTTTTCTTTGGGGCCAGTCCTGGGCTTGAACTCAGGGCCTGAGCACTGTCCTTGGACTTTCTCAAGGCTAGAGCTCTACTACTTGAGCCTCAGCATCACTTCTGGCTTTTTTCTGTGTATGTGATACAGAGGAATCAAACCCAGGTCTTCGTGCATGCTAGGCAAGCACTCTACCACTAGGTTAAACTCCCAGCTTATAGTTAATAATTTCTGTGTCCTGTTTTTAACATCCTCCCCAACACTAAGTAGTAAAGTGAATGATCCTTATTCCTCCAATTAATTTTAGTCCTTAATAAGTCTGGACAAATGCAACAGCTCACTTCTGTGAGCCCATTATTCTATATTCCTACAAATATCTTCCAAAATGTGGCCAGCTGCCAGCCTCACATCACAGCCCCACTGTGAAACCCTTCACATCCTAGTTAGATTTTCCTCTCAGTTCATTCCTTCCCTCCCTTGTTGATGTCTAAGGGAAAGGAGATGGCTGGATCTCAGCCACATTTCCCCAGGCCTTTACTGTTCTTTCAGGAGACAGATGAGATTCAGTAGGATCTATCGGATCATTGTATTTCATTCTAACAGCCTCAAATGGCTCATTTTCCACCAATAATGTTGGCCTCTGATGTGTATCCCCTCTCCACAGACTTTCCTGTTCCTTCAATCTAGGGACTCAGGATTTTCCAGCATGATGAACACTTGAGTGCCTTTACTGAGCCATGGTTGGCTCTCACCTGCTTCATCCTTAGGATGGGTAAATCCCACATTGAAATTCTCCTGACATATAGTTTTGAAATCTTTTTTCTCAATGAAGACCCCAAATGGCACAGTCTCCTTAATCCACATTCTAAATTCATCCCATTCCCTTAGCCTCATTCATAACTACCTGCTGCTCCCTCTTCAACTTTATAGTTTGCCTTTTCTTTTCTTTACTTTTCTTTCTTTTTTTGGGGGGGAGGCAGTTGTGGAACTTGAACTCTGGACCTGGGTGCTGTCCCTGAGCTCTTCAGCTCAAAGCCAATGTCCTATCCACTGCCATGGTGCTGCTTTGGGTTTTCTGGTGGCTAATTGGAGGTAAGAGTCTCATAAGCTTTAATGCCTGGGCTGGCTTTGAACCGCGATCCTCAGATCTCAGCCTCCTGAGTAGTTAGGATTACAGATGTGAGCCACTGCACCTGGCATCTTTGTTTTTTCTTACCCCTAAAGTTTGTGATAAAGGATACTCAACTTTATTTTCTATTCATCATTATTCAGCTTTTCTTCCGGGAAGATGACACTACAATGCCACCAGATTCCTTTACTCATCTTGTGAGAAAGCTCTGGTTACCTTCAAGGTGCAGTTCAGTTTATTATGAATCTGTCTTCACCACAGCCAGACAGAAATAATCGATTCTTGTTCCTACATATGCATGTATTACACAGGGAAGGGAGTGGATTCTGATAGTTAATAGCATTGATACCAGATTTTGCTTGGTTTCAATTCTGGTTCTATGGCTAAGAATGATAGAACCCTAGACATGTTAACTATAACTCCCTTCACCAGTCCCAGATTCTGAAAATTAAATATTTCATGGGATAATTGTTAACATCTAAGGAATGTTTAAAATATCCAATAAATTGCTAGTTGAGATTACAATTTCATGTCCTCTCATAGTTTGGATTTAAATTCCTCTGTACTTTCTATGAGTAGTTTGTGATCTCAGAGTATCCTAAGAATAAAGACTCTCTAGCCTGTCCTAGGTGGTTGTTTTATAGATGAGTGGATAAGCAGAAGATTCATTAATTCTGTAAGATCATCACTATCCAATAAGTCCTCAGAAACACCGTTTTCAAAGCATACACTTATTTCAAGAACTAAGGAAACAGTATTTTCCCCCTAAAATGTTACAGCAGAGAGTGAAAAGCTCATCAATAATCACAGTGCTGGTACAGGGGAAAGTTCAAGGCAGGCAAGTGATAGATTTGACAGTGACTACATTCCAAGAGCCATCAAGATAACCAATTCTAAACTTCCCCACCTAGACCAAGTCTGCTCAGTAGCACACTTCTCTCACAAGGCTATACTCTACCCATTTCCCTCAGAATGAAAGGATCAATGAACTGGAAATTCTCTGGCCCATGAAATTAGGGATGCTTATACCTACTTAACAAGAGCTTGCATCCTTAAAATAGGTGGCCTAGAAATCCCCAAAGCTTTGAAGAAACACTTAAGTCTAACTTAGCTTTCTACCACACAAATGGCATTGAGGGTTTAACAACATAGCAGATAGCAATGACCTAAGTTAAGCTTATACATGTAGGATTTGCTAGTTCTAAAAAGAATTTTGCCAGGGCTGAAAGATGAGAGTCTTTGTCCTTCGTTTAGCTACTTGAGAAGCCTTAGGATATCGTCTTCCTTCCTATATTCTGTATATCAAGTGCAGCGAGCATAAGACAAATCATCAATTTATCTTGCTATTAACACTAGAAACCAATGTTATGCTACTACAAATCTTGCTAAAAATTAAAGAAGTTAAATATGAAAAATGGCATTTATTTCTTCAAAGCTTTCGCATAGAATGTTTTTTGAGAATGGATGTTGATAAAATCCACTGCAATTAAAAAAGTAGAAAATGAAAAAGCCAAGCCAGCAGTAGGATTTATACCAATATTACTGACCAGCAAGTTTCCTAGCATCAGTAAACTTCAATGGAAAATTAATTTCATGCTTGTCTGCTCTGGTAAAACCCCTTACTGAGTTGTTATAAAACGAGAAAATTGAGATCGGCTGTGGGAATACCAAAAAGAGTTGATGCAGCTAAAAAGAATTGTCTTGTTTACATGTTTTATTGCTTCAAGATTCTCAACCTACCTACAACCTTCGATAAGTCCACTGCCTCTGCTGGGGTCAGAACACATATATATTTTGCCCTCAAAAGTTTTCACAGAAATTCCAGTCAGAAGTAACGCAGACTATGTAAGTCAGTGTTTGGATCACAATGGTAATAAACACAAGGTTAATAAGCTATTTAATAAGCAGTAAGCCATATTTCCATGTGAAACTTCTGTCAATCATAGGCATAGTTATATATGTTTCATAGTTATGTCTGGAGCTTATTCATCCCTTATCTAATATTGGTTCTTTGTTATAATTTATTGCATAATACTAAATCTTAATGCATTTATCTTACTTAGAGACTGGCAGAACTTGAAATTCTTGAATAGCATCCAAATGTATTGTTTTATTTACATTATGAAGCAATTTGCTTCAAGGAAAAATTTTAAAAACAAATTCACCTTTCAAATAATTTCATATTTTTGTTATTATGATTTTGAAAACAGCTTGAGCATGACATCTCACACCTTCTGCTCTTCTGAATCAGACTGAGAACAGATGGTGACTGACCTTTACCTCCAATTGGTTCTGCCTGCTTGAATATTATCTTATTTGTAAACAGTATTCGTCTTACTTTGAAATATATTTTAGATTCACATCAGTTGATTCAATGGCAAATCAGTAGTCAATAGAATCATTAAGATTCCAACACCTAACTGCTATAAATTCCTGTTTGGGAAATTACATTTTAGTAATTTAACAATCAAACCTCAGGTGTAGATAAAAGAAAATAAAAATATTGGAGAGGAAAGGAAAAACAGTGTCCTCCCAAAATGCTCTGCTACATTTACTAAATAAATAGACCCAATCATTCAGATATCAACATAACAAAATCAATATCACTGGTTCAGGTCACATAGAAAAATTTACCACTGAGAAGAAAATGTATTATCTTCATTTTAAAGCATGTAATTATCAGAAAAGGAAAGCATTTTATAAATGAAAATTCTTTGTGAAATATGCTTTTTCCTTAGCAATGAAGCATATTTTTATGAAGCTAGAATTTTTCTGTGTCATAGGAACTATTCCCAGAATCTTGAAGTGAATCAAGCATACCCACTGACACATAAAAATCTGGGATAAAAATAACTGTGATAATTGTATGGAATAAATACTCCATAGATTACACCTTATTTCTGGTGTTTGTCTTACTACATCTCATATATTAAGTGGTGTATTCTCATAGGTTGTAATCTAGAAAACAAACACAAATTCAAAGAATTTTAGCAATACATTACACATTTCAGAAAGTGCTCTTAGAAGTAAAATATGCAAAATTACTTAAAATTGTGCATTGACTATAAAGACTCAAATATCATATCACATATCCACAGAGAGATCAAAATAAGAGCATAACATTTAGAGACAATGATTTTCACAGAGTTGTGTGTTGTCTAACTTAAGTTTGTTGCTGGTTTATTTTTTTGTTTTGTTTTGTTTCATTGTTAGGTGTGGGGCTTGAATTCCAGGCCTGGGTGCTGTCCCTGAGCTCTGTTTTTTTGTTGTTTTTGTTTTTTTTTAATTCTTTTTTTTTATTGTATTTTATTGTCAGGGTTACAGTCACATTCATCAGTTAACATTAATACTCCTTCCCATGTGTTTCTCCCACTTTCCTTTCCCCCAGTCATCTTGTTTATCTCTTTCCCTTCCCGATTTCAAATAGTCATATATACAATATACCAAGTAACAAAGTCAGATATAATAACAACATGAGATAAAACATACGTGGAAATAAAAGAAAAATAATTTACATTCTTACCAAAGTAAAGCAGGACAATTTTTAAAGTAATTTTATGAAGTTATATCACAATAAAATAAGTTGCTCGTATATATTCAGTAAGTAAATGTGTTTATATATACCTAAGTAGTTACCATGCTGATCAAATATACAACCTTTTATTACCCCCAGATTATTCTCCTATGTCCTTTCTCCCTTAGTGCTATCTGACATCTACAAGTAGTAGTTATTACATCCTCAGAGTGATTAAAACCTTAGACTCAACACCATGCACAAGGAGCAATAGACATATTTTGGTTTCTTCAAAAAAATTGTTTTTTAAATTATTTAAATAGCGCCTTAGCATTGACAATACGGTCAAATACTAAAAAAAAAAACTAAACTTAATGGAGCATGGAGTGTCTTCTTCAGGAAGTATTTACTAACAATTGGGAAGTATTTAGTAGTGTGCTTAGTGATGGGAAGAACAAGAAAAATGAAAATAGATGTCTAGCCACTGGTGTCAATAAATGTATAGTCTGAGAAGTAAAAACAATTTCTAGAAAATAAACACTCTGGGCTGGAAATGTAAAGTGGCACTTAGCTAGCATGTACAAGGCCCAGAAATCAACCATCAACTCTAATTAAAAGAAAAAGAACAAGAACGATCTATGTGACATGATGATATGAACTGAATCATATGCTGTTGATACTGGTGTTCCTCAGGTAAAAGTAAGACACTCTTAATCCTCAGTTTTTAAATTTCATCATTATGGTGTTATCACTTCTGCTTCCTAAATCTTTGAGTGCTTTCAATTTTTCTATTACCATTACAGGTTAACATCTTTGTGTATACATGTGTTTCTAAAGTTGCCTTTTTAGTAGTCTGTCTACCGTAATTGTTATTCATTCTTTATCCTTTATTTTTGCCAGTCCTGGGCCTTGAACTCAGGGCCTGAGCACTGTCCTTGGCCTTTCTCAAGGCTAGAGCCCTGAGCTCTTTAGGTTCAAGGCTAATGCTGTACCACTGTGAGTCACAGCACCACTTTCAATTTTCTAGTGGTTAATTGGAGGTAAGAGTCTCATGGACTTTCTGACTCTGGGCTTGACTGAATCATGATCCTCAAATCTCAGCCTCCTGAATCATGAGCTATTAGCTTCTGGCTTGTTGATGGGGTTTCATGCCAAAATAGGCTTGAATTTAGGGCCCCATGCTCTGGCTCGACGTACTTACTTATGGCTGGTATCCTTCTACTTGAGCTGTTCCATCAGTCTGGTGTTATGCTTATTAATTAGAGATGGAAAAATCTGACTTTTTAACTATGTTGTTTTTAAACAATGATTCTCCAGCTCTCATTCTTGTGAATAACTAAGGTTAAAGGCAGCATCCGACCACATCAATATTCAGTTTAGCAATAATTATGTTTTCAGGAAATAACTCTTCTCAAACTAACAATGATTAATGGTGCATAAATAATTTCTGGTAAATAACTTAAATATTTGCTCATTCTATGTTAATATATATTTGATAAAAACAAATGGATTTACTAAATATTTTTATTTTTATTAACAAGTCTTCATATTATCTAGTTTTTAGCATTTTTTGTTTTGTTTTTAATGCTAGCATCATTTTCTTGCTTTTTTTCTCCTTGAGGAAAAAAAAAAGTAATGTTTGTTTTTTCTTTAGGTGAATGTTACAGAAGTTTAACCTTTAACCAATATCCCTACAGATTCAATGTAGTATGACAACTTATAAATAACACAAAGCAAGTTGTTACTCATCACATGGAGTCTTTGAGAACTTTTCTTCTGATAATAAAAGTAATTAAAATAATGTAGATTGGAAAGATCAGAGACCACAATTCTTCCTGATGTTTTTCTGAGAATTGACTACAAACATTCTAATACTCTTTGAAAGGGAAATTATAATTATTCACAGATCCTGGCTTATTAATTGCTGAAAAAAGCTCAATAATTCAAGCTGCAATTATAAAAAAATTAATGGCACTATTCCCTTATGTATTGCTAGAAAGTAAATGCTACTTAATCATTAAAAAGCACGAAATATGCATTTTCTGTGTTAACTTTGTTTCATTTGATTCTTAAAAGTCTTACAAAAAGGTATGGCTCTTAAAAAAATTATGCAGCCTGGCTATTTCATATCATGTGTGCAATACAAAATGAAAATAGTGTTTCTTAAAGATTTAATTTACAATGTTGTCAGCAAATATAAAAGAGTAGAATTACAGATGATAATTACTAATTGGACATTCATAATTCTAGCTACCCAACGAGGATTAGATCTGAAGAACAAGGTTGAGGTAGAACTCCAGCAGACAAATTCATGAGGTTTTTTTTTTTTGTTTTGTTTTTTTGGTTTTTTGGTTTTTTTTGTAATCAAGCAGTAGATTACAAGTCCTGATTGAAAAAAAAAAGTCAAACAAGGAGGTAAGGCCCTGAGTTAAAACCTCAAAACTGTCACACACACACACACACACACACACACACACACACACACATAACTAACATAAAATAAATCATAGTAACTAAGAGCACACAAATTAAGTCAGGGAGTAGTCTAAAATAGGCATTGCATATGAAAGAATTCTTAGCTCGAGCTCTAGAACTTGTAAAATGTATTGTCTTAAATTGTATCTGTAAACTTGGAACATATTCCAGAATACTTGAGGAATGAATTCAAGTAATCAAAGCTATGAATTACTAATCTTCTTGAGTCATAGGCTGCACTTTAAAATTTCTGACAACATGTTTATACTGTGGGTATTTAATTCAGTAACCAGACATTGTGGAAAGTGTAGCAATCACTACTGCCCGTTATGAGGCAGTAAGCATGGAACTCAGATACTTTTAAAAATAAAGGAAAAGGAGGTTCCTAAGGTGCTTGTGTTTTTAGTTTGTTAGACTTCATTCATTCTCATTGCTAGATGATATTTCATCATGCGGATGATGCTTTTATTGACTCATAAACATGGCACAGGTTGTATTCTCTTTTACATATTGTGGATGTTTCCATGAATATGCATGCTTTCATTTTCTATGAGGATAGTTTTCATTTCTCTTGAACATATAACTAGCAGTAAAATGTGTATGCTACATAAGATGTTTGTGGACCAGTTTTCTGTGATGGCTGGACAATTTTCCTTTCCCATCAGCGGTGTATTAGGGTTTCAGTTTCTCCAAATTGTTCTCGAATTGTTGCTCCCTCTGGTTTTTCACAGTAGTCATGAAGTTATAGATCAAGATTGTGATCCACATTTTCTTGATGGTAGATGGCTTTGAGTATCTTTTCATATGCTTGCTGGGAACAGGATTGTTGAACTAATGGCTACTCAGAATCTTATCCCATTCCTGGGGCTAGAACTCAGGGCCTGGGCACTGTCCTTGAGCTTTCTTAAGGCTAGTGCTCTACCACTTGAGCCACAAAACCACTTCTGGCTTGTTTTGTGTATGTGGTCCTGAGGAATCAAACCCAGGGTTTCATGTATGCTAGGCAAGCACACTACCACTGGGCCATACTCCTGGCCCATCTTTCCCCATTTTAATTGGGTTATTTGTCTTACATTATTGAGTTTTCACCATTCATTATGTATTCCAGATACAAGTCACCTCTTGCCTATATCAATGCTTATCACATATATCGCTCACAATATTTTCTTTTACTTTTGTCTGTCCACCGTTTTAGTAGTTACCTCTGAAACGCTAATTTTAAATATTGATAAAGTCCAACTATAAAAATTTTGTTGCTGCCAGGAGTTTGGTCTAGTGGTAGAGTGCTTGCCTAGCATGCACAAAGACCTGGGTTCGATTCCTCAGCACCACATACATAGAAAAAAGATGGAAGTAGTGCTGTGGCTCAAGTGGTAAAACTCTGGCCTTAAGAAAGTCCAAGGACAGTGCTCAGGCCTTGAGCTCAAGCCCAGGACTGACAAAAACAAACAAAAAACAAAACAAAACAAAATTTTGTTGCTTGTACATCTGATATATAAAAAAAATCATTGCCGGGGCTGCGAGTTTGGCCTAGTGGTAGAGTGCTTGCCTAGCATGCATGAAGACCCGGGTTCGATTCCTCTGTACCACATACTTAGAAAAAGCCAGAAGTGGTGCTAAGGCTCAAGTGGTAGAGCTCTAGCCTTGAGAAAAATCCAAGAACATAATGTACTATGTTGTCTCTCATCTCCTTTGCTGTCCCTTGGTTATCTCATATTGTTATAGTATCTCACTTTGTTATCTGATATATTGAATTTATTTGTATTTGGTTATTTGAAATTTGATAGGGAAGGGGGGAAAACCAAGACGGGTGGGGGGTGTGGGGGGAGGGTAATGGATACTAAGACATGTGAAAGGGTATCAATGTATGTGCACCTTCTATCTGGCAAATATCATGTAACCCTTTTACTAATTACAATAAAAAAAAAGAAAAGAAAAAAAAGAAAAATCCAAGGACAGTGCTCAGGCCCTGAGCTTAAGCCCAGGACTGGCAAAAAAAAAAAAAAAAAAAAAAAAATCATTGCCAACCAATGGTCAGAAACATTTGCTTATATATTCTAAGAGGTCTATTTATAGTTTAAACTTCTATATTTAACCATTACTAACCTTGAATTAAGCTTTGGTCTGTTCTAAGGTCCTGTGAGTTGTTTCACAAATGAATAAGAACATTAATTATCACAATAAAGCCTTCGAATGTCTGTTTGCCATGCCCACAATCTACTGCCTGCCCTCAGAGAAAAGCAAGACATTTGATAGAGGTGGTGAATTTTAGATACTATTTGCCAAAAGCATCTGTTATATGAGTTTTAATAGTACAAGAGAAATTCACATCCTGCTGAGAATAGAAACAGTTATGGTAAAGAAATTAGCTAATAAGCATAGTACCAGGCCTCACACTATAAATCTGCTCTCACCTGCCAAACCCTGGGCCCTGTGGAATTTAGGAGAACTCAATAGGAATTTGAGATAAGGTGATACATAGAAACTCACATTTCTCAGTCAGGTACTATTTATCAGTGGTGTGAAGTTGAAGCCAGATTAAGACCAAGGCTGAATAGAAGATATTAATTTTTGTAAAGAAGTCTTCAGCCCCCTCTTAATTCCTTCCTTTTGACTTTATCATATATACATTATAAAGATGGGAGGAAGTAATAAATCTGTAATATGTCTTCCTATGGAAAGTTGTCTTGTGCTTTGGTTTCCATAATTCACACTCTGATTTCTCATTACCTCAGGCCATTGATAAATCCAAAGTTCTCTGTTATATAGATGGAATTAGACATGCTAGCAGAGATGGTCCTTATAAATAGGTACTATTTATAAGAAAGAAATGATCTTTGAAACCATTATGATTTTATCTTAAATCCATCAAGATAAATTTACAAACTATAACTCCAGTGATTTAGGGATTCAAATCTAAAAGTAATAATTTTTAGTTTTTCCTTTTTTTGATTAAAAAAGGACTAAACTTTATTGACAAACTGCTGCAGACATTTTGACATAAGTTTAAGTTACCTATTTAGGCAGACTTACATATGTAGCATTTAATCTTCCGAGAACAAAATGGGAGGATGGTACAAATCCAATAAAGACTTTAACTTATGTACAAAGTGGATTTTGATTCCTTTTTCAAAAGCTTATAGTTTCCATGAACTTGATGTTGTCAATACTGAATTGTTCCCAAGGTAGTTAGTCAAGTATGTCTCAACACTAGCATGATATAAAAAGGGACACAGCAGCTGAATGTTTAGTTTTCATTAGTGTATAAGTCTGAATTTTATGTTTCCAAATTCCTGGTAGTCAAGTCTTCTGATTCTAGCAAGGCTCAGGACAATGCAAGGCATGGTGGGGATGGATGATTGTGTTTCATCCCATGTTCTCTGTTCCCCAGAAACAACCATCCAAAACTGATCAATTTATAACTGCCCAGCAGTGTTACTTCTTTATACATTCTTACTATATAAAAGTGACATGTAGCCAAGGATGGACACATGAAACCATGAAGTCACACTCACTCAATGTAATACGAAGGAGTGGTTGCATACCTGACTCAAGGATACATTGTCATGGTGAATCACCTGAACTTGGGTGATTCAATAGCCAAATGGCATATAATGGACACAACTTTACATAACGTGGATACCAGAGCTTACCTTAACTTAGATGATATTTTATGTGAAATGGTAAATTGTTTTTCAATAATGTGGTTGTGGAAATTTTTAATTCTTTCTTTATTTTTCTTTCTTTAGTCCATCGTGAGCCAGAACTCTGGGCCTAAGTGCTGTCCCTGAGCTCTTTAGATCAAGGCCTAGAGCTCTACCACTTGAGCCACAGCACCACTTCTGGTTTTCTGGTGTTTAATTGGAGATAAGAATCTCATGGATTTTGAACAGCGATCCTAAGATCTCAGCCTCCTAAGTAGCTAGGATTACAGATGTGAGCCACTGGGTACCTGTCAAAGTTATGAAATTTTGCTGTGGATTAACTGTAGATACTTAGCAAAACCTGAATATACTACCTGTCTTCGGATTCTTCGGTGAAAACTTTTTCATGATAGCTTATTGAAAATTAATGAATATCATCCCTCTGAAATATCTATTATTTGCCTTTCTTGAGAATTATTAGAGTCTCAGTTTATTGAACTGTTGATTTCTTTATGGTACTCAAATGAATACAGAAAGAACCTTTTTAACCTGGCTTCTTCAATATCATTTCAATGATACCATTTATTTAAAATATATATTGTTTTTCTCTGGAAACAATAATATCCTGGTTCATCCTAAATTCCTTAAGGCAAAAAACTTCATTTTAGTTAAAGGTCAGTATGAAATAGCAAAATCTGAGAATAAATAAAATGATCCTCATGATTAATTTTTTTGAAGTGACAGTTTGTATAGATCCACCTAGAAATATTTTTAAAGGTGATACATTCAGGTTGCTATCTCTGGTTTAACTCTTACAAAACTAAATCTGAGGAGATTCATTCAAAAATAAAAATATCAACTGTGCTCATTCATGTCTGTGATACTAGCTCCTCAGAAGGCTGATGGAAAGATCTTGGTTTCAAATCAGTCTTGTCAGAAAAGTCCTTGAGACTGTATCCCAATTCACCAGAAAATGGCAGACTAGAGGCAAGGCTCAAGCAATGCTCAAGCAGTCAGCAATGCAAATGACGACAACAACAACAAAACTACAATGCAAGGCCCTGAATTCAAGCCCTGATACCAGCTTGCAGGCATACAAATGTCTATACCTTTTTAGATATTTAACATTCTTTATCAGTTTGTTCCTAGGATCCTTTTGTTTTTTACAGTTCTTATTTCCCCATGAAACACCAAAGTATAGTCACTTTAATAATAGATAAACACAAAATGGAAATGCTATTTGTAAGTCAAAGTATTTTAGCTTTAGAAAATAACAAAGAATAAGAGGAGAGAGGAATTTAACTCTTCTGGGTCACTGAGTTTATCTCAGGCTTCCGGAAATATTTGCATATAAAAATCTGCTTATGATTAATATTAGGATTCTGTGCCCTAATTCTCACTTAAATTTGCCAGCTTTCATCATACCATAAACTTTGAAAGTTGGGAGATCCATAACAATGAACTATAGGCTTGTGGAATCAACAATGCAGCTCCCTAGTGATGTATTGTGACTGAAATAAACACATTTATAATGACCCATAAAAAGTACCAGGCCGTAAAGCTATATATTTATATGCCAGATAAAATTTAAAAGCTTATACTGCATTCAGAAATAAACAAGTTTGCCAATAGATAATCTATAATGTGCCTTATTTGTGAAGAAAGGAAAGTGAAGATTAAACTAACAAAAATAAACTTTAGAGAGTATCTACCAGATACACCAGCTCTATGTACTCCTGATAGGTTCTAAGGGCAAAATTCATGCTGGGTACAAGGACATGAGTACTTTGAAATGCTAAATTTTTCATATTTTATTAAAAATATAAACATCACTTTTGTGTCATATTGTGTAATATTGTTAACATTGTGAACACAGAAATTTTATGGCTTCTGAAAGTATAAAATATTCTGAATACATAAAACCAATCTTAACAGCTACTGGTCTTTGTTTTGGTTAATACATCTGTATTTTCTCAACAAATACCTCTAGTGCTAGGATATATCATGTGTTTTAAGATACAATCTACCATGTAAATTCTGCTGTTGTGTGGAATCCTATGAAAAAACAAACAGTTCCAGGGGAAATACTTTACTCATCGTATCAATGTGAAAGGAGATTACTTTATAGCATGAGAAATAATACAGTTCAGTATATTTTTATAACCAAACAATCTGATTCAAAGAAACTCTCAATAGGTTTCCTCAGCTACGCTCAGAAAAGAGGACTCAAGTTAATGAAGGAAGCCTGCATAATTTATTAGTATTATATTGCTTTTGTCCAAAAACAGTGGGGAACTTTGAGATAATCGCAAAGGAAGTATTTATTACCCTATCATGGCCAAAATTTGTGGAAGACATCCAGAAATTCTGAAGAAAATTTGTTCTCTTTTCATTGTACTGGTTTTTAATACTAAAAAGACTATAAGGAACAGAGTGCTTAAGTGGACATTTGACATAATTTACGAACATCACCTAAAGCAATGTGGAAGAATTCACCATAAATTGCATCACTACTTAAGGCAGAGAAGAAAGGAATTGGATATGTTTGATATCTGTGTTAGTTGTGTATCACTGTGTAACAAATGACCCTAACCTTCCATAATTTATGACATTTATAATCTTGGCTTCTATGAGCAGGGTTGATTTCAATCTGAAATACCATTGAGATCACACATTTAGAATATGTGAAACACAATGAATTTCATAAAAATTAAAGTCACCACATGTCCTTCTCTGTAGTCAAGGAACACAAGGAGAAATAGGCCCTTGGTCTCAGCTTACAGAGTTCAGCAGATATTAGCAGGACACTCTACCATGTACCATGTGCAGGACTCTGGTTAACATTCTGATGTACATTGCTTCACCTTCTAGACATCGGTTTGAACAGTCCAAAAAAAAAAAAAAAAACTCTACATGGACTCTAAGCCCTAAACTTGTGGGTCATTCTGCCCAGTAGCCTATTCCAATTCCTAGAAAATATTTTAGTTTATATAAAAGCTTTCTGGGCTCTATGCATCCTTAGTCTAACAAATGTATTAGAGCTAAAAATGGGTAACTCTCTTTCAGGAAGCAACTTTACACAAGAAATACACTTTCCCCCCTTATTTCTTTTTTTCTTTTTTTTTTTTTGCCAGTCCTGGGCTTGAGCTCAGGGCCTGAGCACTGTCCTTGGACTTTCTCAAGGCTAGAGATCTACCACTTGAGCCTCAGCACCACTTCCGGCTTTTTTCTATGTATGTGGTACCGAGGAATCGAACCCGGGTCTTCATGCATGCTAGGCAAGCACTTTAACCACTAGGCCAAACTCCCAGCCCTCCCCCCTTATTTCTTGTGACATGTATGTCACCCAGAATTCCTTGTGGAATTTAACTCACATACAATCTGTTACTGGAAGAAAGAAAAAAGTAAAGTCAACAAATATCACCAAAGAAATCAGGGTTTGCATACCTTGACTCAGATATCCTGATAATATAGTCATTAGATAATGTATAAACAGACAAATGAAAGACATGTAAATTATAAGAAGGTCTTATATACAAGTAAATTTTCCTTGTTTAGAATTCATCCTTCAGCCAGGTGCTGGTAACTCATTTTAGCTACTTAGGAGGCTGAGATCTGAGGATTATAGTTCAAAGCCAGCCAGGGTTAGAAAAGTCCCCCTGAGACACTTATCTCACAACCTGGATGTAGAGCTGTGGCTCAAGTGTGGTAAAGTGCGAGCCTTGAGCAAAACAAAACAAAAATCATGCTTCAAAAGTTTTGGCAAACTCTAATCCACTTTCACTCTTGGTGTGTGTGTGTGCGTGTGTGTGCGTGTGTGTGTGTGTGTGTAATTGATTGACTTTCCCTCATTGAATTCTTTTTAAAACTGTTTAAACCTTTTTGTTCTTTGAAGGCACATGATTTTCATTAGGTGCAAACTATCCTTTCGTGCTCTGTTACTGCCTAATACAATTCTCAAGTTAAAGAGCATTGCGTTCATTTTGTTGACTAATTGACTGGAAGAGTTTGAATTATTGCACCAGATTTTCTCATCCAGAGATTATGATTTGATCATAAGCTGGCCCATTCATAAGCTGTATCAAGTAGACGAGGATACCAGGATCTCATCTAGAAAATTACTGTTCAAATTTATGTAGCTTCCAAAATGCCCAATTAATTCACAAGATGTAATTTATTCTCTGGAAGAATCTATCTTATTAAATTTATGTTCCTTCAAATTATAAGATTATTTTTAAATAAAAATGTCGCATATCCAATATCTCTTTGTTCTCCAGATGAGGGACTGCAAATGAGGCTGCAATTACCTTCATAGTACTTCTGTATACTATTTTATAGTTCTAAAGTACTAAAACAATTGGTCTAACTATAAGACCTCTAAGCTAAGCAGTCTCATTACTAACAGAATTCATCCACCTCCATACAGTTTAGTCATAGGCCTATGGGGTGCCATTCTTTTTCAACTGTTTTTATGGCAAGCAAAACCACTGCACATATATCTTGTCCTTCAGTAGAAAGTTGCCCAAGGTGCGTACATGTTTAATGATGCCCAACAAAGCAGAGTGGTGGAGATAATGGGAGGAGGAAGAACAGCCCAACTGCCAGTTTGATTCAGGACACCCTTCATTACCTCCTTTCTTCCCTCCATTACAGAAACCTTGGAGTTTGAGGAAACACATCGCCCAGTGCACTAGCATTATGTCTGCAAATGAGCAGAATCGAGTATAGGCTTTTCCCTCCAGAGCTGTGAGGAGGAAGAGCAGTCTAAGGACAATGGTGAGGCAGAGCCACCAGGCTCTATTTCTGGTCACAATGTCAGTGAAGGGAAATCTACAAAGACTTCATTTGGGTTTGCCTTTTGTATGTTTTGACAGACTAATAAAATGCTCATTAAAATTTTTAAAAATAATTTATTCAAATACACTACAAGGCCACAGGGATAGGGACTGTCCTACAGCTGCTTTCTTCTTATCTATATTTTTTGTTCTTTTTTTCATATATTTTTATTGTAATTAATAGAAGGGTTACATGATATTTGCCAGATAGAAGGTGCATTAATTCCCATACATTGATACCCTTTCACATGTCTTGGTCCCCATTTCCCTCTCCCCCACCCCCACCCCCCATCTTGGTTTTCCCCTCTTCCCTATCCAATTTCAAATACAAATATATCCAATATATCAGATAACAAAGTGAGATACTGTAACAATATGATATAACCAAGGGACAGCAAAAGAGATGAGAGATGACATAGTACCTTAAGAACAACTATCATTCATTATATGGCTTATGTTTTTATATCCTAGAGATCCTTTCTTCTTATCTATATTTTTATTACTGTAAAAGTGATGTATGAAAGTGTTTGTGTTAGATAAACCAGCTAATGAGTACATTTCTTTTTGAACAGTGTTGTCCCTTCCCTCATTTCTCTAAGTTTTTTCCCTCCCAACCTGCCACTCCCAAGCTGTATAGTTTATTAGTTTATTTTCAACACATAGTCTAGTGAGCAACACTGCTGCCTTTATTCAGTCACGGTTTCATCATTTCTTTGCTTCACACTTGCCCTCCCCCGAACAAATAAACTTACATACAAGACAAAAGGTAGAGAAAAAAAAAAAACAGTGACAGAGGAGAAAAAAAGGGAAAAAAAATAACACAAAATAACAAAGAAAAACCTCTTGCTACCATCTCCTGGAGTCTGTTTCAATAAATATCAATTTATAGAATCATATATATGTACAAGTACATAGCAAATGTTGTATGTTGACTGCAGCTAGTGTCTACAATGCTGAACGATGAAGGTAGACAAAGTTCCAATATACCCATATACTCCTGTTCTGATCTAACACATATGGTAAGTAAATTTGGTTACAATGGAATGAATGAGTTTTTCAGTTCATAAAGAAGTGAGATGTTCAGAAAGAAGTATCTGCCCCATATCTATGCAATCAATCTTTTTACCTGTGAATTTAAACATTTACCTCAAGTGACACTGAGATAAGCAAGTTAATGCATTGACTTCATTCAAATAAAAATTACAGACCTATTGTTTTGACAAATTAAAAAAGAAAGTGTTAATGCAGGAAAGACTAATTTAAAGTACCTGTGGGAATGAAGCAGAATGATTTTACACGAGGTGGAAAGGGAAGGTCTCCTTTTAGTAAACATTATCCGACAGTGTGGGTGGCATATGAAAGTATCTGGAGAAAGAACATTCCTGGAAGGAATAAAAACCTAGGTGCAGGCCTCTGAATGGAAGTACACCAGTCATTGGTGAAGCTCAAGTGGCAGAGTACCAACCTAGTACAAAAAAAAAAGCTCAGGGTCAATGTCAAGCCCCCAAATAGTATTATCTCACTTACTCAAACAAAAATAAAGTAAATAATAACTAAATACAATAAGATGGGATTTTAGAAAACTGGTCAGACTATCAATCAACTTTGAAAATAGAGTTACTGGAATTTTCTGATGTCAACTACAATATTGACTAATATTAAGCTAGTAAGTTATTATAAAATATATGTACACAGATTCAGAGTCATATATGCCATATATCCTGATATCACAACATGGCTCTAATATGGTTAAGGCATTGTTCTAGTTTTCTCTGTTCGTAAATACTCTTCACAATGCAAAAAGGGAAGACAGTTTAAACAAATTAAGAAAAGTCTTTAAAAGAATGTGGTTTATTTGTGACCCCTACTTTTGGAGAATTCATTGGTCATGAGGAAATGCACATCTTAAATTTGTATGGTAGCTGACGTTGGCCTTTGGGTATTACAGGGGTAAGTGAACATGTATCACAGCTTTTGTTGTCTTCATTTAATAGTATTAATAGCCCTAGTTACAAATTTTTAATTGAAGTGCTCCTTGTCCCAAGGATACAATAGATTCCTAACTGATCCATTTTTCAGGTCATGCACTTATGCTTTCTTTGATATTTTCCTTTAATAGTTGAAACTGTTGTACATTTCTCTGTTGAGAGTATTGGAATCTTGTTTCTCATAAAAATTCTGGTTAAAAAAGAAGTCTGGTAATCTTCTGAGAATCTTGGTCGTGTAGGAGAAAAATCAGAACTTTGAAAGAGACACACAATAAAGATAAGATGTTTTTACTACTCTATTATTAATATACGATGTGCAATGTATATTACAAACCTCAATATATGCAAAAACTGGTTCTAAAATTTATCGGTACATCTTAATTATACAGGATTCTAGGCATACTCACACAGTGAGACCAGAGGCTATTCATAGGAGAGGAACACAAAAGGACAAGGCCTATGTACATCTGATCACATAAAATAATATTTATCAAAATAAATTCCAGGAAATGGAAATTAGATTTTTTGTTGCTGTTTTTGTTTTCTTCTGTCTTTGTCTGTGTGAGGATAAGGAGGACACAGAAATGGAAGGACAATGGGTGAACAGATACAGCAGTGATACACACTACACTAGATACTAGGTTGAAAATGAAATACACAACTTGTGGGTGGAGACAGCAAGAAAAACTGGGAGGGAGCCAGAGAAGGAAAGACATTATCCAACAAGAAATGTAATCATTACTGTCTTACATAACTATAAACCCTCTGTATATCACTTTATTGTAGCAATTTAAAGATGGGAATAATATATGCCTACATTATATATTATATTTACATGTGTGTATATGTAAATGTATATATGTAATATATTTACAAATATATGTATTATATACATATATATATATATACTTCAAAAAAAAGACCTAATTTTAAAGTGCTTTATTTTTACTTTTAGTTTTTTGGTGCTGATCCTGAGGCTTGAAATCAGGATGATTGGGAAGGGGTGGGGGGAGGGAACATGGGATAAAAACATGAAAAGGGGTATCACTGTTCAAGAAGTAATGCATTCACTACCTGACAAAAGTAACTGTAACCCCTCTATATGTTACCCTGAACAAAAAAATCAATTATTCTGAAGAAAGAAAGAAAAAAAGAAGGAAAGAAAGAAAGAAAGAAAGAAAGAAAGAAAGAAAGAAAGAAAGAAAGACCTGGGTGCTATCACTGACAATCTTTTGTTCAAGCTTAATGCTCTACCACTTGAGCCAGAGCTCTTCTGCAGCTTTTATTTGAGAGGTTCTATATTGGAGATAATTGTCTCAAGGACTTTATTCTTTCCTGTCTGCCTTCCTCAGATCTTGCTTCCTGAGTGAGAAGATTGCAGGTGTAGCCAAAAGTACCTGACCACATACTGATGTATTATTTTAGAAAAAAAATTCTCACATGTATTCCTTAATTATTTAAGAAGAAATTAGAATTAGAGAAATATTGTCATTGCAGTAAAATTTTGAAATATATTAAGAATAAATCTGGCATGTAGTTTTTGGATGCAGTATACATTTCAGGGTATTTGTTAAATTTTATTTTTTTATTATTTTTATTTTTTATTGTAATTAATAAAAGGGTTACATGATATTTGCCAGATAGAAGGGCATTAATTCACATACATTGATACCCTTTCACATGTCTTGGTAACCATTACCCTCCCCCCCACCCCCCCACCCGTCTTGGTTTTCCCCCTTTCCCTATCAAATTTCAAATAACCAAATACAAATAAATTCAATATATCAGATAACAAAGTGAGATACTGTAACAATATGAGATACCCAAGGGACAGCAAAGGAGATGACAGATAACACAGTACATTAAGGACAAGAGTCATTCGTTATATGGCTTTTGTTTCAATATCCTGGAGGTCCTTTCAATTAGCTTCATACAATATGGCCTTATGTATCAAGATTTTGCTCTATTGCAGATCCCTGCTAGTAGAGCCCCAGGTTTCTATTGATTACGACAAATGAGGGAAACCACTGAGCCTAAGTTCTTTGAGTCTGGCTTACTTCACTTAATATGATTTTTTCTAGGTCTTTCCATTTCCTAACAAATGGGGCGATGTCGTTTTTTCTGACAGCAGCATGGAATTCCATTGTGTACAAATACCACAACTTGTTGATCCATTCATCAACTGAGGGGCATCTGGGTTGGTTCCAAATATTTGCTATGGTGAATAATGCTGCAATGAACATTGTTGTGCTAGTGGATTTAGTATGCCCTTGTTTCTGGATGGTTGGGTAAATGCCAAGTAGTGGAATTGCTGGGTCATAGAGGAGTTCTATGTTTAGCCTTTTGAGGCACTGCCACACTGCTTTCCATAGTGGTTGAACGAGTTTGCACTCCCACCAACAGTGTAGTAGTGACCCTCCTGACCACATCCCCTCCAGCATCTGTTGTTATTAGATTTCTTGATCCTGGCCATTCTAACTGGAGTGAGGTGGAATCTTAGAGTTGTTTTGATTTGCATTTCTTTTATGACCAGAGATGTTGAGCATTTCTTCATGTGTCTATAGGCCATTTTTGTTTCTTCTTCAGAGAAGACTCTCTTTCAGTCTTTGGCCCATCTTTTAATGGGATGGTTGTTACTTTGGAGATTAGTTTTGGAGTGATTCAATTTTTTGAGTTGTTGATATATTTTAGATATGAGGCCTTTGTCCGTTGTTTGGTTGGTGAAGATCTTCTCCCACTCTGTAGGCTTCCTAATTAATTTACTAGCTATGTCCTTTGCCATACAAAAGCTCTGCAGTTTAATCCAGTCCCACTTATCCAGCCTTTCTCTGATTTTTTGTGATTCTTGGTCCTTATTAAGAAAGTTTCTACCTGTGCCAAGGAGGCCTAGTGTATCTCGTATTCCTTCCTGTAAAGTTTTCAGTGTGTTAGCTTTGACCTCCAGGTCTTTGATCCATTTGGAGTTAATTCTAGTGCAGGGTGACAAAGAAGGATCCAACTTTAGTTTTCTGCAGGTGCTTAACCAGTTCTGCCAGCACAACTTGTTGAAGAGGCTGTCTTTCTTCCATTCTATTTTTTTGGCTCCCTTGTCAAAGATTAGGTGGCCATAGGTCTGTGGTTTAATATCTGGGTCATCAGTTCTATTCCATTGGTCTTCAGGCCTGTTCTTGTGCCAGTACCAAGCTGTTTTGATAATTATAGCCCTGTAATAGAGTCTAAAGTTTGGTATTGCAATTCCTCCTGCGCTGTTCTTTCTGCTAAGAAGTGTTTTTTCTACACAGGGTCTTTTATTATTCCATAAGAAATTTTGAATTGCCTCTTCTATTTCTTTAAATAATGCCATTGGGATATTGATGGGTATTGCGTTGAATATGTAGATAGCTCTTGGCAAGATTGTCATTTTCACAATGTTGATTCTTCCAATCCAGGAGCATGGGAGGTTTTTCCATTTCCTTAGTTCTGCTTTAATTTCCTTTTTTAGGGTTTTAAAGCTTTCATCAAAAAGTTCCTTTACATTCTTAGTTAAGCTAATTCCTTGGAACTTTATTTTCTTTGAGGCTATTGTGAAAGGAATTTCTTTCCTGATTATTGCCTCGTTCCTCTCACTGTTGGCATAAAGGAAGGCAGTTGATTTTTGAGGGTTAATTTATAGCCTGCTACCCTTCCAAAGTTTTGAATCAGCTCAAGGTGCTTGGGAGTAGGGTCTATAGGATTCTTTAAATACAGAATCATGTCATCTGCAAAGAGGGATAGTTTTACTTCCTCTTTCCCTGCTTGGATCCCCTTTATGCTTGCTTCTTGCCTTATTGCACTGGTTCAACCCTGTGCCAATAACTACGTTGCACAGAGAAGACAGCTTACATAAAAATAAATATTTCATATATCTAGAATTAATAATAGGAAAAAATGAAATTACAATTATCATGAAAATGAGACATTTAATCTATAACAAAAATTGGAAGAGTTTAGATACATCTGAACTGTAAAAAAAATAACTGAAGGGAGTGGATATGGTTCCATCCGAGGAATATACACACACAAGTGTTCATGAGAGTAGACATATAAATATATTGTTCTGGAGATCGGCGGAACATGGCAGCAGTTCAGTGTAGTCATTTTGAGCTCTTGCCAAGATACCAGTTCTAGCATCATAGGGGAAATTTCATACCCAAAGGTCAATCCTAACTAAGCTTTAGCACCACATAGATCTCAGTCAAAGAGGAGAAAGGCAGGAAACAAGAGCAAGAAAATAGTGCAGAGATCCACTTTGAGCCACCCCAGAGACAAAGCCTCCATCCGGAACCTAATTATCTCAAATTGTTACAGTATTTCACCTGGTTAATCTGATGTATTCTATATATGCGTATTTGTTTATTTGAAGTCAGACAAGTGGAGGAGAAGGGAAATGGGGACCAAGACTTAAGAAACTGTATCAATGTATATGAAGTAATGCACCTTCTATCTGGGGAATATAATGTAACACTTCTATTAATCACAATAAAATATATGAAAAAAATACTGGCAACCATCTTCAGCAACTCACCAAAAATTATACACTATAATCAAACAGAATTCATCACAGGTATGCAAAGCTCGTTCAACAAGTCAAATAATTAAACATATCAAGAGGAACAAAGACAAGAACCATATGATTGTCTCAATAGATGAAGGAAAGGCATTTGACAAGAGCCAACACCCCTTTATGCTAAAAGTTCTGGAGAAACTAGGATTCCGTGGAACATTCCTCAGTATACTAAAGGCTGTGTATGACAAACGCACAACTAGCATTATACTTAATGGCAAAAAGCTAAAGCCATTCCCTCTAAAATCAGGAACGAGACAAGGATGCCCACTCTCTCCACTCTTCTTTAATGTAGTATTAGAATTCCTAGCCAGAGCAATAAGGCAAGAAGCAAGCATAAAGAGGATCCAAATAGGGAAAGAGGAAGTGAAACTTTCCCTCTTTGCACATGACACGATTCTGTATTTAAAGAACCTTATAGTCTCCACTCCCAAGCTGCTTGAGCTGATTCAAAACTTTAGCAAAGTAGCAGGGTATAAAATTTACCCTTAAAAATCAACTGCCTTCCTCTATGCCAACAATGAGAGGAAAAAGGAAGCAGTCAGGAATGCAACTACTTTTTCAATAGCCTCAAAGTAAAAGAAGTATCTAGGAATAAACTTAACCAAGAATGTAAAGGACCTTGAAAACCCTGAAAAAGGAAATAAAAGCAGAACTGGGGAAATGGAAAAACCTCCCATGCTCCAGGATTGGAAGAATTAACATCATGAAAATGGCAGTCTTGCCAAGGCTATGTACAAATTCAGTGCAATACCCATCAATATCCCAATGTCATTCTTCAAAGAAATAGAAGAGGAAATCCAAAATTTCAGATGGATAATAAAAGACCACTTATAGCAAAAACAATTCTTAGCAGAAAGAACAGAGCAGGTGGAATTTCAAAACCAAACTTAAGATTCTATTACAGAGCTATAATGACCAAAACAGCTTGGTACTGGCACAAATACTAGGCCTGAAGACCAATGGAATAGAACTGAGGACCCAGATATTAACCCATAGACCTATGGCCACCTAATCTTTGATAAGGGAGCCAAAAAAACTAAAATGGAAGAAAGACAGCCTCTTCAACAAGTTGTGCTGGCAGAACTGGTTAAGCACCTGCAGAAAACTAAAGTTGGATCCTTCTTTGTCCCCCTGCACCAGGATTAACTCCAAATGGATCAAAGACCTCAAGGTAAAAGCAGGTACACTGAAAACTTTACAACAAGGAATAGGAGATAGACAAGGTCTCCTTGGCACAGGTTGAAACTTTTTTTTAAGGACCAAGAAACAACAAATTGGAGAAAGTCTGGATAAGTGGGACTGCATTAAACTGCAGAGCCTCTGTATATCAAAGAACATAGCTAGCAAATTAACTAGAAAGCCTACAGAGTGGGAGAAGATCTTCACTAACCATATAAGGGAGAAAGGCCTCATATCTAAAATATATCAACAACTCAAAAAATTGAATCACTCCCAAACTAATCTCCAAAGAAACAACCATCCCATTAAAAGACTGGGCAAAATTTAAAGAGAGTCTTATCTGAAGAAGAAATAAGAATGGCCTATAGACACATGAAGAAATGCTCAACATCTCTGGTCATAAAAGAAATGCAAATCAAAACAACTCTTAAGATTCTACTTCTCTACAGTTAGAATGGCCAGGATCAAGAAATCTAATAACAACAGATGCTGGAGGATATGTAGCCAGGAGGGATCACTACTATAATGTTGGTGGGAGTGCAAACTGGTTCAACCACTATGGAAAGCAGTATGGCAGTTCCTCAAAAGACTAAACTTAGAGCTCCCCTATGACCCAGCGATTCCACTATTTGGCATTTACCCAATCGTCCAGAAACAAGGGGATACTAAATCCACTAGCACAATGATGTTCATTGCAGCACTATTTACCATAGCAAATATTTGGAACCAACCCAGATGCCCCTCAGTTGATGAATGGATCGACAAGATGTGGTATTTATTCACAATGGAATTCTATGCTGCTGTTAGAAAGAATGACATCACCCCATTTGTAAGGAAATGGTAAGACTTAAAAAAATCATATTAAGTGAAGTAAGCCAGACTCAAAGGAACATAGGCTCAATGATTTCCCTCATTTATCATAGTCAGTAGAAACCTTGGGCTCTCCTAAAAGAGATTTATAATAGACCAAAACCTAGATACATAAGCCCATACAAAATGACGCTAAATGAAAGGACCTCCAGGATATAGAAACAAAAGCCAAATAATGAATGAAATTGTTGTCCTTAATGTACTATGTTATCTCTCATCTCTTTTGCTGTCTCTTGGTTATCTCATATTGTTACAGTATTTCACCTTTTTATCTGATATATTTTATATACATGCTTATTTGGGTTATTTGAAATAGGATAGGGAAGGGGGGAAAACAAGTTGGGGGCGAGAGGGGAGGAAATGGGGACCAAGGCATGAGAAAGGGTATCAAGGTATGTGAAGTAATGCACCTTCTATCTGGTGAATACAATGTAACCTTTCTTTTAATTACAAGAAAAATATATGGAAAAAAGAAATATTGAAACCAAAAAGAAGAAATATTCAAATAGGGAGATGGCGAGAAACACCAATATATGACAGAAATAAAATGCATGAAGCTGACAGATAAGGTAGATAAGTAAAAAGAAGATAGATAAGATGGTAGATAGATAGATAATTAGATAGATAGATAATCTAGAGTATAGAAGAGCTGGATCAAAGTATAGATGTTTAATATAATATAATATACAATACATATAATTAGTATGTATCATTTGGAAATTAGATTGCTTTGAGAAACTATGAGCAAGAATAAATAGAAGTATTGTTCAGGAAGAAGACGAGATGAAAGAAAGTATGAAAGGAAGGAAGGAGCAAGATAGAGGGAGAGAGAGAGGGAGAGGGAAAGGAAGAGAGAGGGGGGAGAGGAGAGAGACAAAGAGAGAGAGAGAAAGAGAGAGAGGGAGAGAGAGAGAGGGAGAGAGAAAGAGAAGGAGACAGGGAGGGAGGGGGAGAAAAGAGAAAAAAGAGAGGAAGGAATGAAAGAAAGAAGAAAATACAGTAGGAATATCAATATTCAATGTCATGCAATCCAGCAGAGGACAAGAGTTAGAGATGAAAAAATGACCAATGTACACTGGGAAAGTAAAGTAAAATCAAAATTTAGACACAATTGTTGGGCAGAGTAGATGCCATTGCAAGTCTATCAAAAGCATTTTGTTAAAGGGGTAGAGGTAGAAGCCAATCTAAGATGGGTTTCCTGAGTGGAAACGGGTCAAGGAAGAGAACTGAATTCAGCTTACCCTTATGAGTGCAAGGAAAGGAGTATTCCACTAAGCTTGGAATAAATGGGAAGCCACTTGAGGAGGTATAGCCACCTTGGACATTGGGCAAGATTGCGATAAACAGAGAAAGAGAAGACATTTGTGCCTGGAAACCAACACAAACAAAAATACATAAGCAGATGTGACCACAGACAAAGCACAGAGATGAAACCAGTGCATATGCAAAGTGGACACACAAAGGTGAGTATATTTTATCTCTCACCTCTTCTGAGACGTATCCAGAGAGGTGGGAAACTTCTTCTGCCAAAGACCATTTGGACATTTATAATATCATGGCAGGGCATGCAAAATTATCAATACAGGCAGCTAGGCTTTGGGCAGCTGAAGAGAAGCATGATATCTTTTATCATATACCCAATCACACCGTGGGCCTTTGACAACACATAGGCTGGATGTTCTCCATTCCATCCACAGTGGGGCTGACTTGCAACTAATTTTCCCATGGGGAGGCTGCAAGCAATGACAAACGTACCAACATTTCCCGCAAGGACACATGTTGGCAGAAGCCACCACAAAATGATATGGTACGAAATGAACTCCGAGAAAAGTAAACAAGAGAGTGTTTTTTAAAAGAATAAATAAATATATTGGTCTGTTGAAATAAGAATAATCAGTGTCATACCTTGGTGAAAATTTGATGCATGAGCAATATCGGCAAAAGATTTTTAAATGATGTTTACAGTGGGACTTGTGCTTTTTTATTTAGCACTGGTTAATTAACAGTAGTTAAGAGCCAAATGTGGAAGAGAATGAGTTAAGGTGTTGATTTTGGTGTTCAAGATTTAATAAATTCCTGTTTATCACTGCATTTATAACTAAAGGCTTCCATTCTCTTGGTGTGGAACCAACTCAGATATTCAAAGAAGAAAGGTCAATAATCTCGCTGCTTCATTTCCCAGGGGCCACATTTACAGAAAAAGCAAAGCCATCCCAAAGAGGAAATTAATAAGAGTGATAAAAAGTAGTCACTTTTAATTCATATCCAAGTCTTCATTATGTATTCCAGCTACCCTAAAATGCATTCATCTCATGTTTGACTTGAACAAACAAAACCAGCTGAATGCCTTCACAGATTCAGGACCCAGACTCACAAAACGTCCTTCTTCTCTAATCCTTTTGATTATATTGACAAACCATGCCTTGGGCAATCTTTTAATTTATATTAATGTTTCCTGCTTTTTTCCCTTTGCTCTAACCAAGCTTTGAACTCAGGGTAATCTCAAGAGGCTTTTTAAATTTTTATATTAATTTTTTTCCACATTTTTTCTGGTACCAGTCTTTGAACTCAGGGCCTTACACTTTCTCAGCTTGCTGCTTTGCTGGGTACTTTAGAGATAAGAGTTTGTAAAATAATCTGGTTGGCTTCTAACCTCAATCCTTCAGATCTCTGGCTCTTGACCATTGCAGCCATTCTGCCAGTCCTGCTTTATGTTGGCTGCTTTGGAGATGGAATTTCATAGTCTTTTCTACACAAACTGTCTTTGAACTTCCATTGTCCTCCATCTCAGCCTCCTGAATAGCTAGGATTCTAAGTGTGACCTCTGGTGCCGAGCACCCACATTAATATATTGGGTTAAATGCATCTTAACATAGTAATGATTTCAGAATGACAGTGTAGATTTTCCATCATAATAGGACAACCCATCCCAGGCTTTGTTCACATTAATGTAAAATTCTCAAAGGGCACTTGACTAATCTTGCGAAGTCAGCCTGTAACTATCTTTTTTCATACCATTTATTTTAATTACATATTATTATCTTGAAAATATATTTAGTTTTATAGAATTTAGGAATTCTAGAAACATTATATCTTACAAATAAAATGTATTGAATTGAATATGTATCTAATAACCTTACTCTTCAAATGTAAAGTTTGTCTTTGGGGTTTTTTCTCATATATTTTTATTGTAATTAATAGAAGGGTTACATTATATTCACCAGACAGAAGGTGCATGACTTCACATACATTGATACTCTTTCTCATGTCTTGGTCTGCATTTCCCTCCCCCCTCCCCAGCCCCTCAACTTGTTTTCCTCCCTTCCCTATCTGACTTCAAATAAGCAAATATACAATATAAGCATATATACAATATATCATATAGCCAGAAGAAATACTGTAACAATATGACATAACCAAGGAACAGCAAAAGAGATGAGATATAATATAGTATATGAAGGACAACAATCATTCATTATATGGCTTTTTTTCTATATCCTGGAAGTTCTTCCATTTAGCATCATTCTATATGGCCTTATGAATCTACATTTTGTTTTATTGTAAATCTCTGCTAGGAGAGACCAAAGTTTCTACTGATTATGACAAATGAGAGAAACCATTGAGCCTATGTTCCTTTGAGTCTGGCTTACTTCACTTAATATGATTTTTTTAAGTCTTATCATTTCCTTACAAATGGGGCGATGTCATTCTTTCTGACTGCAGCATAGAATTCTATCGTGTATAAATACCACATCTTGTTGATCCATTCATCAACTGAAGGACATCTGGGTTGGTTCCATATCTTTACTATGGTAAAATAGTGCTGCAATGAACATCATTGTGCTAATGGATTTAGTATACCCATGTTTCTGGATGATTGGGTAAATGCCAAGTAGTGGAATCGCTGGATCATAGGGGAGTTCTATGTTTAATTTTTTGAGGAACTGCCATACTGCTTTCCATAGTGGTTGAACGAGTTTGCGCTCCCACCAATAGTGTAGTAGTGATCCCTCCTGGCCACATCCTCTCTAGGATCTATTGTTATTTGATTTCTTGATCATTGCCATTCTAACTGTAGTGAGGTAGAATCTTAGAGTTGTTTTGATTTGCATTTCTTTTATGGACAGAGATCTTGAGCATTTCTTCACATGTCCGTAGGCCATTCTTATTTCTTCTTCAGATAAGACTCTCTTTAAATTTTGGCCCATCTTTTAATGGGATGGTTGTTTCTTTGGAGATTAGTTTGGGAGTGATTCAATTTTTTGATATATTTTAGATATGAGGCCTTTCTCCCTTGTGTGGTTAGTGAAGATCTTCTCCCACTCTGTAGGCTTTCCAGTTAGTTTGCTAGCTATGCCCTTTGCCATACAGAAGCTCTGCAGTTTAATGCAGTCCCACTTATCCAGACTTTCTCTGATTTGTTGTGTTTCTTGGTCCTTAAAAAGAAAATTTCAACCTGTGCCAAGGAGACCTTGTGTATCTTCTATTCCTTGTTGTAAAGTTTTCAGTGTACCTGCTTTTACCTTGAGGTCTTTGATCCATTTGGAGTTAATCCCAGTGCAGGGGGACAAAGAAGGATCCAACTTTAGTTTTCTTCAGGTGCTTAACCAGTTCTGCCAGCACCACTTGTTGAAGAGGCTGTCTTTCTTCCATTCTATTTTTTTTTGGCTACCTTATCAAAGATTAGGTGGCCATAGGTCTATGGGTTAATATCTGGGTCCTCAGTTCTATTCCATTGGTCTTCAGGTCTGTTTTTGTGCCAGTACCAAGCTGTTTTGATTATTATAGCTCCGTAATAGAGTCTAAAGTTTGGTTTTGAAATTCCACCTGCGCTGTTCTTTTTGCTAAGAATTGTTTTTGCTATATGTGGTCTTTCATTATTCCATCTGAAATTTTGGATTTCCTCTTCTATTTCTTTGAAGAATGACCTTCTATTTCCTTTTTTTATTTCTTTGATGGGTATTGCACTGAATTTGTACATAGCCCTTGGCAAGACTGCCATTTTCATGATGTTAATTCTTCCAATCCTGGAGCATGGGAGGTTTTTTCCATTTCCTCAGTTCTGCTTTTATTTCCTTTTTCAGGGTTTTCAAGGCTTCATCAAAAAGACTTTTACATTCTTAGTTAAGCTAATTCCTAGGTACTTTATTTTCTTTGAGGCTATTTCAGTAGGAGTTGCTTTCCTGATTGTTGCCTCGTTCCTCTCATTGTTGGCATAGAGGAAGGCTGTTGATTTTTGAGGGTAAATTTTATACCCTGCTACCTTGCCAAAGTTTTCAATCAGCTCAAACAGCATGGGAATGGAGTCTATAGGGTTGTTTAAATAGAGAATCATGTCATGTGCAAAGAGGGAAAGTTTCACTTCCTCTTTTCCTATTTTGATTCCCTTTATGCTTGCCTGTGACTATCTTTACCCACAAGCAAGGTCTGAAATATAAAACTCAAATCTGTTGTAAAATATATTTATGTTCTCATCACATCTTTTATCAGAGATAAACCAAATTCAAGACACTGGACTTCAGGTTAGCAAAGAATGATGATTCCTAAGGATTGGGAAGCAACAATGTAAATTATTTAATTGCCTTATTTTAAAGGGTTTGTGGTCATGGTACTGGGGAGGAAACCCAGGCAGAATTTGGCGATTCCCATATGAATTCCAGAAGTACAGGAGAGAGAATGGGGCATCCTAGGCTAGTATACTTCCCCAGATGAAAGAGATACAGTGAAGGAGAATCTGAGGACTCTATTTATCAGAGAAGAAATGAACACCTATGTGTACAGACTAGGACAAGGATGCTTTAAAAGGATTAACCAAGGCCCAGCAGTCACATAGAGTAAGCAGAGCTCAGCTCCACAAGCTAACTTGTAAAAGCTCATTATTCACAGCAGTGTACTATGGAAATTCTTACCTTGGCAATCAGAGATTAACCCTAGAATAAGCCTCACTGAAGACCTACCCAGATAAATCATGAACTTGACTGGCAAAGACAAAACATTAGCTACAGGAAGGTGAAAGAACTTTTATAGGGTTCTAAAATCATTCGACAACCAAAAAGTCTGTCCTCCAATCAAAGATTGTACCGGCCATTACAAGTAAAATTAGCCAATAAAGATGATTCTGTATTGTTTATAATTAACAGATAAGAAGACTAAAACATTAGGATTGTATTCCACATTTATAGAGAACTAATTAGGTACAAAATACCTATTTTAAAATCAATTAAAAATTTAAAGCTACAGAATGTAAGATAAAAATAAATTGCATAAAAAAATAAATTGGATAGGACTAATGACAAATTAAATCACTGAAACTCTCTCTTTCACACACACACACACACACACACACACACACACATTTCTCTTTTCTCCTCTTCTTTCTTCTCTTCTCTTCTCTTCTCTTTTCTTCTCTTCTCTTCTCTTCTCTTGAGCTCTTCTATTCCTACTTAGCTGGGATAACAGACATGCCCTAGTGTACTGAACATTTTATTGGTTGAGTTGAGGCCTCAGTAACTTTTTGTCCAGGCTGGCATTGAACTACCATCTTTCTGATCTTGAATAACTCAGATTAGTAGAGTGAACTGATGTACCTAGCTGCAAGAAAAAAAAAAACGTGTTCTAGTACTGCTATTCAGCATTGTGCTAGAAATTCTAGCAATAACAACAACAACAATAACAATAATAAAGGCATCTTGGTTTGAATGCTCTCGGTCCTTTGGTCGCAAAGCAAATTACAAAAGAGAAAAGCTTTCAAATATCAAGATTTATTTCAGTTCCCATGGTTTTATTATTTAACTAGCTCCTTGATCTTTATTCAGTATACTTTTCTCAACCTGGAAACAAAGAATGTATCCATTATAATAAAATATTAAGCACATGTTATTGTGTCTTGTTATTGTCTAAGGAAAAGAAAAAAATGCTCTCATTCAACATTTGTTTGTACTTGGTAAGAGCAAGACCTCTGGTCTAGAAAATCATTCTTTTAGTCTGAAGAAAATAATTCCCTATCTGTTTATTTTTTTTGACACAGAGAAACAGTTTATTAATAAAGAATCTTGAGATAAGCAAACCAATTTAAATATAAAAGTGTTTTTCAACTTGATAATTACACTAAAACATACTGGGCAAACTTATTCACAGAAATTATATTTTACAGATCATTTAATTAATATTTCCTCCATTTATGCCCCCTCTTCCTCCCATGGCATGGCTTACACCTCTCTGTCTGTTTAACTGATAACCACAGACACTTAGTCTCAATGTTGTCTGAAGTTTTACCCGTCTGAAAGGTTTTGGCTGACTATTGCTTGTATCTACAGAAGAGCTAGAAGAGGATGCTGGCTAGTCGAAGGAAGGTCTGACTCGTCAGATGCCCCAACATGTTCTTCTTCCTGTTGGCTATCAATCTCTAGGCTTGCTTCTGAATTAATACCTTCAGATTCTGCCTCCACAGGTAGTGTTTCTGTTAATGGTGAAAGAAAAACATCAGAAAAACTGGCTATAGATGAAATCCAAAAATTCATCTCTACCTCAAGCCTGTAATCCTAGGTACTAAAGAGACTAAGATCTGAGGATCCAAGTAAAATGCTAGATCAAGTAAGTTTCATATCCCCAATTAGCCACTAAAAAGCTAGGAACAGAGCTATGGGTGGCTGGCTACTAGACTTGCACCAAAAAGCTCAGAGAGAGCAAGCAGGTCTGAGTTCAAGTCCCAGGACGGGCACTGACCTCCAATTTTAAAAGAAGTGAGATGAAAAGTTTACTACTTTTGAAAGACAACTCTCTTCTCTTATTTGTATCATGTTTCTAGGATTCAAGAGATGCTAAAATAAACATAACTGCATTTTACATGTTTCTGAAAGTATTCAGTTATAGTAATGTTAGATGTTTCTTTAGGTGAACACGTTTATAACAGCTGTTGTAGACAGGATTATTGCTTCCTAAGAGTCATTTAGATGATGGCATCCTATGATTTGATTTTTGGATATTATTATCTTGTAGGTAATGTCTTTTCTATATTCAGTATTGGAAATGAAGCTAATTTGATCAAACTGAACTCTTATTCAGCAATCCTGATGTCAGAGTCTGCTCCTTATTTATCCAAGATCCAAGTTAAGTCATTCATCCAATTATTTATTGACAATATCCACCTAAGCATTAACTTAGCAAATTGATATTGTTAATCTCAGACCCGGGGTGGGGGGAGATATCATTACTGTCAAATTACTGGCAACATGGTATCTAGTCAAATTAAGTAAGTTTGCTGTTTCAATAAATCAAGTTAATGGTTGCCTTCGTAAATATAAGTGTTAAAATTAATCTTTCCAGTGACATAAAATACAATCACTTGAAATGACATCGTCTAATGACTGAAAAAAGACACATTAGTTTTACCTCACAGTCTGAAGTGGGCAAGTGAAAGCAGATGGTGAATGATGTTATTCACACAAAAATACACCTAGGTTTTCTATTTTTTCAATATTCTGTATTCTTTGTCTTTATTCTGCATCATTTTACAGCATGTAATTTTTTTCATTTTATTTTTTTTATTACCAAGGTAATGTATATAAGGATTACAGTTACATTTTCCAGATAGTAGGTGCATTACTTCTCACATATTGATACCCCTTCTTGTGTTTTTGTTCCCATTTCCCTTCCACATCAACTCCCAATAATCTTGTTTCCCCCCCTTCCCTTTCTTATTTCAAATAAACAAATAAGCGTACATAAAATATACCAGGTAACAAAGTCAGACACAGTAACAATATGAGATTAACGAAAGGGCAACAAAGGAGAAGAGAAATAACATTAAGAACAACAATCACTCAAGATATAGCTCTTGTTCCCTATCCTGGAGATCCTTTCATTTAGCCTCATCCTATATGGCCTTGTGTATCTAGGTTATGCGCTATTGTAATCCTCTGCTAGGAGAGTCCTAGATGTGTACTAATTATTATAAATGAGGGAAACCATGGAGCCTATGTTCCTTTGGGTCTGGTTTACTTACTTAATATGATTTTTTCTAAGTCTTTCCAGTTCCTTACAAATGGGACAAAGCCATTCTTTTTGATGGCAGCATAGAATTCCATTGTGTATAAGTACCAGATCTTCTTGATCCAATCATCTAGGGGACACCTAGGTTGGTTCTGTATCTTTGCTATGGTAAATAATGCTGCAATGAACATCATTGTGCTAGTGACTTTCGTATGTCCTTGTTTCTGGACTTTTGGGTAAATGCTAAGGAGTGGGATTGCTCAGTTGTAGGGGAGCTCTATGTTTAGTCTTTTGAGGATTCACCATACTGCTTTCCAGAGTATTTGAATGAGTTCAAACTCCCACCAACAGTGTAGTAGTGATCCCTCCTGGTCACATCCCTACCAGCATCTATTGTTATTAGATTTCTTGATCATTGCCATTCTAATTGGAGTGAGGTGGAATCTCAAAGTTGTTTTGATTTGCATTTCCTTTATGGCCAGAGATGTCGAGCATTTCTTCATGTGTCTATAGGCGATTCTTATTTCTTCTTCAGTGAAGACTCTCTTAAGACTTTAGCCAATCTTTTAATGGGATTGTTGTTTCTTTGGAGATTAGTTTTGGAGTGATTCAAGTTTTTTAGCTACAGATATATTAGATGGGAGGCCTTTGTTGTATAGTTAGTGAAGATCTTCTCCCACTTTGTGGGCTTTGTATTTAACTTGATAGCTATGTCCTTTGCCATATAGAAGCTCTGAAGTTTAATGAAGTCTTGTTTGTCCAAACTTTCTTTAATTTGTTGTGTTTCTGGGTCTTTATAAAGAAACCCCTAGGTTTTCTAAGTTAACATTTTTTAGAATATGTCACTATTCTGTGTGTGTGTGTGTGTGTGTGTGTGTGTGTGTGTGATTAGAAGACAAGAAGAAAAGAACATATAACCATGGACACCAAGTCTATCATATAGTAAGCACTTTAAAGTCGGTTTGTTATCACAGCATCAAGAAAGTAGCAAGAAAATGCTCTTGAAAATGAAGTTGCGTCTTTGGCAATTTCAGACACAGGCAGACACAGAGGACAATGCTAAGTAGAGCTGATAAGTAACCATCTTGTGGTGATTTTCCAAGCAGGGTGAGAATTGTGTGACATCTTCATGGTATTATAGTTGGTTTCAAGAATTTAAGTGTTGAGAATGCATTGAATCTGAACAGAAAGAAGCAAGAAATAAAGATAACCAGATCGATTTCAGGATGTTTGTAATTCTTTTCCCCAACCATAATTCCTAACTAATCTTCAATTTACAGCTAAAGAAAACATCATAATATTCTTTAGATCAGTCTAAACCCATAAATAGTCAAATTGACTCCTTTCCAGTGCCTTCTATTGCTTCAATAATGGTTTGAGGGAGAATTTGTATGAGTTTCCTTCTGTTAACATTTTCTCCCAATATGAATAACGAGGGCTTTTACATGGCTCCTCTTCATTGCTAACTGAATGAAACCATAGCTTTTTTTAGAAATAATTAATTGCACACTAGTGAAGAGAAATAATAAGCTGAATAAAATAAATACACACAGAAATTTAAAAATCAACACCATGAGAAAACTACCACCTAACCACTAAAATGGTTAAAATCCTAAGAACTGATAACACCAAATGCTGTTAAACAGATGTGGAACACCAAGGACTCATTAACTACATATGGGATTATAAAATGCTACCACCACTTCAGAAGAGGCATTGGCATTTCCAAAAACTGAACAGTCTGTTTCCATGCATTGGAGCACTTGTATCCTTCCATGTTTACCCTCATGATTCGAGAATGTGTCGCCTCACTAAAACTTGCACGTGGATATTTATAGCAGTCTAACTTATAGCACCACAACTTGGAGAACAACCAAAATGTCCTTCCAAAGGCAAATGGATTTGCATTTTAAAAATAAATTATGTGGACTAGGAGACTGACTTGTCTATCATGCAGGAAGACCCGGGTTCAACTCCTCAGTACCACATACATAGAAAAAGCTGGATGTGGTATTATGGCTCAAGTGGTAGAACTCTAGCCTTGAGAAAGTCCAAGGACAGTGCCTAGGCCCTGGCAAATAAATAAATGAATAAATAAATAATATACCAATACAGTAGAATGTCACTCCATGATAAAGGGAAATATTAAGCCATAGGAAAATGATAGCTTTTTCCCGCCTTTTTTTGTTGTGGCTGCTGGTTTTGCTTTCTTTACCTTTTGTCTTGTTGGTTAGTTTGTTTGTCTCTGGGATGGTGTGCACATGAAATTAGACAAACAGTGAACAAATATAGCAGTGGTACTCACTAGGCACTATGTGGAAAATGAACCATACAGCTTATGGGTAGGGAATGGTCGGGATAAACTGGGAGAGAGTGAGGGAAGGGGAGACATAGTTCAAGAAAAAATGTACTCATTACGACATGTGAAAGGTCATCAATGTATGTGAATTAATGCACCTTCCATCTGGCAAATATCATGTAACCCTTCTATTAATTACAATAAAAATATGAAAAAAATGTACTAATTACATAACTCCTGTAATTGTAACTCCAAAAACATATTGTGAGAGAAAGATGTTAATAAGACCTTATCTGAATACATATTACCATCTGCAATTCCTACTCTATAAGACACAGTGAAAGACAAAACTTTAGAGACAGACAAATATGGTTTCCTGGAGTTCAGAGGCCAGGAAGGAGGGAGGAATATTGAATATCGTGAGTTTTATGTAACAGAATCTGTTCTATGTGATATCATAATGAGAAGTACATGTCTTTATACAGTAAATAAAGTCATGGTCTATCTGCCTATAATCCTACCTACTCAGGAGGTAGAGATGTGAGGAAAGTGTTTCGAAGCCAACTTGGAAAGGAAAGTCTGTGAGACTCTTACATCCAATTAACTATTCCAAATCCAGAAGTAAAGTTGTGACTCAAGTGGTAGAGCACTAGACTTGAGCCAAAAGCTCAGGGACGGTGCCATGCCCTTAATTCAAGACTCAGGCGTAGCATGTGCACACACACACACACACACACACACACACACACACAAATACACACAATAGACAACAAAAAGTGAGCCTAAGTGTAAACCACGGTTCTCAGTTATTATTAAAAAATAATAAATTACTATCTTAATATCGATATTGGTTTCTTCACATTCATGAAAACACCATACAAGGCAAGATTCATGGGGTGAAATGAAAAAGAGTAGGAATGTAAGAGAACTCTTTGGACATTCCATTTTTCTATAAACTTACAACTGTTAAAGACTAAATTCTACTCATTTAAGCCATAGAAGAGGGAAAATCTCAGGTACTAATCCTATTAATAAAGAATACTAGTGTAGTATATCCTTTCAGTAAAGCAATTGGAATAATGGCCTCCCTTTTGCTCATTTCTTGACTACTTGCAGTTTACACCTGATTAAGAAATGCACTTGAGTGATCCCTGCAAGGCAAATATAAAACTTCTTGCTTTAAATTCCAGGAGCTGAGGTGATTCTTTCCTATCGGATTCAGAAGAAAGAGTTCCCAGTGATTCAGGGATATGCATTGATATTTCTCCACAGCTGCTAACAAAGCCTGGTAGCAGAATGTAGAAGAGTATATCATATGGAAGAAAGTAATTTATCTGAAATAAAAGCATTTTGGATTCAAATTCTAATCTCAAGTGAATAATGCTATTTTAAATGAGTCCATTACATCTGTAAAATAGATACCAAATTTTCACCTTGAACACAACATGAATACCAGATTTATTTTTTTGTGTATTGTCTGTTTCAGCTGAAACAGAAAGGCTATTTCCTTTATCCTGTATGTTTTGTTAATAAACTTGCAAATCACTAGTGGTAATAGCACTGATTTTGTGAACATTTTGCTTCTCCTTTGACATTAAGTCCCAGAAACATTCATGATGTGTAACAATAATATGACATGTCTATCACTTTGGGTGTTTCTTCTCTAAAGTACTTGCTGGTTATTACAGGCATTTTACACAGGGCCATTCATCCATTGATCCAGGTGTGGTGAATTATAGAACAAGGGAAGTTTTTCATCTCACGGTTGGTATAATTAACATTGACTTAGTCTAAAACATCACACTATCTATGCTACCTCTCTAAGGAGACTAATAAATCTTAAGGTTGGATGAATATTTTCCCAATAGATACAAGGGAGAGATATAATGTTCTTTCTTATTCAAAATACTCTGATCCCAACTCCCCAAAAGGGAAATGATTCTAAATTTTATTTATTTTGGTGAATATGAATCATATATTACAAATAATAACTACAAACATTGTATAGATACTGGGACAGTAAAGTTGACTTTCTCTTTGTCATAATAAAAGTTCTCTAAGTGAATAAATTAAAGCTAGTTGCGCGTACAAGTATTTTCTATATTTTAAGAACTTTACATCTATTCACTTTCTTTGTTCATCATAAAAACTTTTTTGTTGTTTTTGTAAGTTTCTTTCTGGTACTAGGCTTTGCATTAATGGATTCATTATCATTGCTAGCTTGCTCACCTGGTACTCTGCCAATTGAGTCATACCTCCAGCCCAGCTTTTCACTAGTTATTTTTAAGATGGGGGGTCTCAAAGACTTTTCATCTTGGGTTGGCTTTACACCAATATTATCCTCATGAGTAGTTCAGCTAACATGCATGAGACACCAACTTTTTAACATTACTTAGTCTCAATTGACACAAGTTTTCACATCTCTTTCCACAGGGACCCCTTGGCATTGTCTGGAGATATGTTTAGTTGTCAAGACTGGAGGAGTGGTGTGACTTATACACAGTGAAGACTGAGGCCAAAGATACAGCTCATTGTTCTGCAATGCACAGCCTGTCTTCCAAGGCAAATAGCTACCCAACCTCAGATGTCAATGATGTCATTCTTGAGACATCTTCCCGAGGGTAAATTTGTAATTTATATCTATGGTATTTAGACATCAGACCCAGAGGAAAGCTGGGATCTGATGGATGGAATTAAAGTGGTAACTATTCACTGCTCAGTCTCTTGGATAAGTTTCAGGCTCCTTGGAGAAAGAATTTTTGGAGTGGAAGCTGAAAGAGCTGTTTAGAGAAGAAATGCAGGAAACCTAGGGCATTTATTGAGAAATAGCAACTTTTCCCTATCTCTACTTGAGACCAAAGTAATAATAGTTAATCACAGTCATAATTAATACTCATAGGTGGCTCCAATGAGCTTATGAAGGAAAGACATCTTCAAGTCAGCTGGAGAAAAGGAAAACTGAAGCAAGGACACCATATGCAGAGTCAATTGCTAGTTGAAGGAAAGGACTTTGATGGAGGACTCAAGGACTTGAATAATAGCCACAAAGAAAAGCAGACAAGTGAAGGTTTCAGTCTGTATAGCCACAGGTACATTCAAATAAAGCATTGAAAGCACGAACATAACACAAAATAGGCCAACATAGGGCATTTCTTAAGTATGAAGTTCCATGTATGATTTCCTTCATATATCCAGACACAGGTACATTTCCCCTTTCACATTCTCATTATACTATTTGGTCCCAGTGCTGGGCCATTATGAAGAGGCAACTCAGACATTTTTGGTCCAGTTTTCATCATTCATCAAGAGAGTATGTGAGTGCTAATGCCCAAACTTTGATTTAGTATACCTTCTCTACTCAAGGGCTCCTTCTCTACTCAAGCAGTATGAATAGCTTGAAGGACAAAACAAGAAAAGTGCACTATGGACTGGAAGTAGCTGTTTTCCAGGGAAAAGGAAAAGGATGAAGAATGATGAAGGAATGTCAGAAATTCCAGAAGTCAGCTTGAGACAAAATAAGGGAATAAATATTAGGTAAATATGATAGTAAAGAAATATATAGCCACGGCTGAGAGCAGGGCCTAGTTCTAGAGTGCTTGCCTAGCATGCATGAAGTCCTGGATTCGATTCCTGAGTACTACATACATGGATAAAGCTGGAAGTGGTATTGTGGCTCAAGTGGTAGATAGAAGCACAAGCCTTGAAAATGCCCAAGGACAGTGCTCAGGCCCTGAGTTCAAACCCCAGGACTGTCAAAAAAAAGAAAAGAAATATATAACCTATTGAATAAAAGAATAATCCAGGAGCCCATACTGATATAAACCAATAGATATTAAAACATTCCTGAAGTAGAATACCAACTTGTAAATGGAGAAAAAGACCTGATTAGGAAATCATAATTTTGCAAACACCATGATTAAAAAACATTCACCTTAAAATTATCAATGAATTCACCCTAAAATTATCAATGGATAATATACAGTGCATGAGAAGGTATGGGTAAAGGGGCATCGGATCTCGAGTTATTCTCAAGAACCTAGAAAACAATAGTTTGTTCATATAAAAAGAATAAAAATGATTAAGTAAATATATTAACAATTAGGAAATTTATTTTAAGGGAAATGGGAAGTCTTTGAATATTTTTCAGAATTTAGCAGAAAATCTGAAATTATATGAAAATGAAGAGTTATAAAATAAAGAAAAATATTTCTAAAGGCCGATGGTACTACCAAGAAATTCACTAGTAGTTACTTTTCCTGTTTCTGGAAAAGGCAGTACATTTTCCACCTCATGACTAATATAGGTAAGCAAGAGAATACAAGGTTAGGATTATTTTTTCAAGATATTTCTGTTTTCTTTACATAGTTGTACAAAGGAGTTGCCATTCACCAAAACAGTTTATAAATACAGTGCATCTTGACCGAAGTCATCCCTTTTCAATGTTCTCACCTACCCCTCCCAATCCACCCCTAACCTTACTTAATTTTAAGTTATGTATTTAATTTTGCCTATTAACAAAGCAGCTTATGTGTACGTGCATTTCAATCTGTGTCATCATCATCTCCCTTTGATTTGCCCCTTCCCTTAAGTTGCATGATCTCCCTGATCTCTGGTAGCTGGAATATGCCTATAAATTTACAAGCAAACATTTTGGGTAGTAATCAAGAGGTTACAAATGAATTAAATGAAGTGTAATAGACTGTGTGGAGAGCAGGAATTGGGTAATTCTCTAAAAAGAGTAAGTTGAAACCTACCAAAATAAGTACCGAGAAATGGGTACTTATATGAGGGTAGGATGGGGCCAAAGGAAACTGAGGAGAATGCAAGGAAGAACTCACTGCATATACCAGGAAACTGAGAACAAGGCCTTTGTAAGTTTCCACTTCTACTTCTAGAGTAAGTAATAATTACAGTGGTGAAAATAATAACACTGAAAGGAGAGATCAGGCAAGTATCATTTTAGGAAACTGATCAAATACTCTTCTCCTCATCTTCACCCCTGCCCAGCAATGACATAGAATTTGATTTGTCTCCTCATAAAAGTAATTGATAAAGACACATAATGGATTGTGTGGTATTTCTACCAGAAACAAATCTGTTGGATAGAATTGTAGCAAAACGGGCAATAAAGCTGAGTATCTAGATCTCCTACACAGTAATTGAGTTTTCCTGCATTATTTAAACATCATAAAAAGTTGTATGCCAAGGTCACAGAAGGCATGAGCTGAGTAGGATAAGCTATTCCAGATCATCAGGGAACCAAGGAAATATACTGCATGACTTTGAGTCCCTTCATAGGTCACTCATATTTAATAAAGGGTATTAATTGTATATTCAGAAAGTTTGAATAAAGTCTGTAACTAGGTAACTGAATTTTACTCATATTAATTAGCATGTACCTTAATTTTGATCATTTTACTGAGTCATATAAGATAATGCTCTGCACATATTAGAAAATACACATTGCATGATTATTTAGCAGCAGTGGTGCATCAACTATCAAGTTAACTTCAAACACTCAGAAAAAAATAGTTCATTTATAGAATATAGAAAGCTTTCCTAGAAGGTGCTCCACCATTTGAGCCATCATACCTCTAGTCCATTTTCTTCTGGTTATGTATTTTTCCAATAGTTTCTTACGTTTTCTAAAAGCTGACCTCAAACTGAAATCCTCCTATGTTTCTCCACTCCCATATAGCTGGCAACACAGGCAAGTACCATTCTTCCATTCTGAGATAAGGTCTCCTTTATTGTCCTGATTGCCCTTAAATGAAGAAACTCCCAGTCTTAGCCTTATCTATAGCTAAGATTTTATTTTATTTTTTTCATATTTTTATTGTAATTAATAGAAGGGTTACATGATATTTGCCAAATAGGAGGTGCATTAATTCACATACATTGATACCCTTTCACATGTCTTGATCCCCATTTTCCTCCCTCCCAACCCCACCCCTCATCTTGTTTACCCCCCTTCCCTATCCAATTTCAAATAATCAATTACAAATATTGTTACAATATCCCACTTTGTTACCTGATATATCGGATACAGCTAAGATTTTAAATGCACACTACAACACACAGCCCTGTCTGGAGGTTTGGTAAGAAATGGCACTCACTAGCAGAAATCAGGGAAAAAGCACTGGAGTTCTGGTAGCTGAAGTACTGGTCTTCATTGCTAGTTACCTAGCAGAAATAAATCCCACAGATTACTAAAATGATTCACAAAAGTTTTGCAGCTGAGTATCATTTGTTGTTTGTTGTTCACTATTCATTTAAGTGACTATATCCTAGCTGACTTTAATCCATAGTTTATGGGGAGAATTAATCCCTCTTTCACCTAAAAGGAACCTTATCCAATCAGATTATTCCATACCCCAGGGCAACAGATAATAAGGTTAATCAGGCCTCCAGCCCACAATTTGAGAAGTACCCAGACTTTGCTTTATAAGACTTGCAGGGCTGAATTCTCACTTCCCAAGGTCTCATTCAATTCACCTCAGAGATTATGTTGTCTAAAGTTGTCTCTATGGGTGGGGGAGATCTGTCTTAAAATGGAGGAAATAGAATCTAGACTTAAAGTTCAAATTCTAGCATAAACATCAACAACATTATGCCATGCCTGAAGCTAGCAGGAGTCTTTGAGTTTCCACTTAGCAATGAATTATCTTTTCTGGCTCAAATCAATTTGGGTCAGTTTTTTTGGGACTTAGCACTTAAAGTGTCTAAACTAATTCATCCTTTGTACTGCGAAAAGAATTTTTTTTTAAAAGACCTTTTTTTACTCAACAACTGTTTCCTTTTTCCTATTACAAGTTTAACTGGCAGATTCAGAACCTTGGATGCATTTTCAGCCTGAAACATGTAGTCTCATATGTATTATGTACATGTGTATGTGCATAATAAAATAGGGGAATCTATGCAAATAATTTAAATAATTATTGACAATAAATTATTAACACTTCATCTTTGGAGTAAGCTGGTGTTTTAATAAATTTTAAATGGTATCTACAATAGTGACTGTATAATCAAAATCAAATATAAGCCAACACGGTGGCTCATGCCTGTAATCCTAGCTACTCAGGAGGCTGAGATCTGAGGATTAAGGTTTAAAGCCAGTCCGGGCACAAAAGGACCTGAGACTTTATCCCCAATTAACCTCTAGAAATTGGGAAGTGGGGCTTGGTTCAAAGGTAGGGCTCTTGCCTTGAGCTGAAGAGCTCAGGGAGAGAGCCCAGGCTGAGTTCAAGCCCTATATGACTCCCCCTGCCACATCCACAAAATCAAATCTATACATTATACTTTATTTTTGCCAGTCTGGGAGCTTGAACTCATGGCCTGGGCACTGTTCTTGGGCTTTCTCAAGGTTAGAGCTCTACCACTTGAGCCACAGCACCACTTCCGGATTTTTCTGTATATGTGGGTACCAAGGAATCTTTGTGCATCCTAGGCAAGCACTCTACCACTAGGCCAGGCTCCCAACTCCCACATTATACTTTTGAAAGATACTTAACTGAATAACAAAGAAAAAAGAGAGAGGAGAATAAAAAAGGAAGACAGGGAGAAGAAAGAGAAACAAAAGAAAAATCATGCACAGTCAAGAAGAAGAAAATTCAGGGAGCAATCTACCTAATTTTAGCTCATTGCAATAATGCAAGGCTAACCTATATGTGAATGTAGTAGTCTGAGTTGGCCTCCACAAAATGAAGCAGACAAGAAAGAAAAAGTGTTTTACTTAGATCCAAATTCCTTGTATATTTAAAGCCTTCAATTTGTAGTAGATGAAGGATATACAGATTTGGTGGTCTCCTGAGGCTTGAGCTCCAGGACTGAAGACATTCCCTAAGCTTTCTTACTGAAAGATAACCCTCTACAACTTGATCTTCCACTACCTGCACCTTGGTGGTTAGAGATAAAGGGTCTCACAGACTTAACTGCCTGGGCTGCATCCAAGTCATAATCCTCAGAACTCAGTCTCCTGAGTACAACTAGGGTTCTAGGCATGAACCACCACAGGTGGCTGGCAGTCAGTAAATACAGATTTTAAAAAAATAAAATTATTTCCCTGGTGAGACTTGTCAAGAAGCTTCATTTTGTTGTCGCTGTTTGTTCATTGGTTTAAACATGGCTTCAGCAGTTCTTGGGTTTTTTTTTTTTGGTTTTGTTTTGTTTTTATTTTCATTATCTTTAAAGTGTTGTATAAAGGGGTTTCAATTCAATATATCGGTTTATGTGTATAATGCATCCTGATCACAAGGAAGTAAATGAGGTTGTAGTACTCTGTAAAATAAAAAAAATAATGGATAAGCTTTTATCATCCTTTAAAAAAAAATAAAACTTATCAAGGCACCCAAATAACCCTCACAGAGGGAAGTCCATTAACTGGGTAAATTGTAGTTTTGACTAACTTTTGTTTGGTAGGTTGTGGACACTCTTTACCTTTAAGACTAGCGCTCTACCACTTGAGCCACAGCACCACTTCTGGTTTTTGAGAGGTTAATTGGAGGTAAGAGTGTCACTGGACTTTTCTGCCCCAACTGGCTTCAGTCCTCAGATCTCAGCCTCCTGAGTAGTTTAAGTACCCAGTTTAACTAATCTTTTTTAAGTTTTAACCTGGGGACACTAGGCCACAAACTGCACACTGTAAAGGACAAAAATTTGAGAGATCCAAGTCACAGGTGAAACCGGGGGAGACCGGGGTGTCTTTGAGATGTCCCCTTGGGAAAAAAAAAAACAAGCAGAGAAACCAAACCAAAAACTGACAAGTGAAATATGGCTGAGCCTACTAAGAAGGTCAAGAAGCTATCAAAGCTGGAGCAAGTCTGTGATAATAAGTTAAGGGGGGAATTAAATCAGGAATGGCTCCTATCCCAAATGCCCGGCAAGATTATGCAAGTACTAAGAATGAGTATTGGGGTCAGGCATAATAACAGTCCCTTGTAGCTCATACGTTCTCATTCTTGAGAGAAGGTTGCTAAGACAAAGTCTGCACCACACACATGATCAGACAGGAAATAGTGATGGAAGCAGTGGAGACTGGAGAAGTGGAGTTCACTCATTAATCCATACATAAGTATGAAGGGTACTTCATACTGATGAGAAACTGATGAGAAAATAGGAGAAGAATCCCCCAACTGTGTTTTAGAGAACTACAGACTTTTAATATTGATAAGAAAAGGGGGAAATATATGTATACACACACACACACACACACCTAAAACTAGGTGCCAGCCCAGCAATAATGAGCAAAGTTGGTGATCCATAAGTGTTAAAATAAAGGCAAGAACTTATAGCTCTGCCAAATTGCTTATTTGACAACAATAGTACACACAGGCTCTGGTTGACACAAGCAATGAAGAGTTTCACTAGATGTCTATGGGTTGATCCACAGAGACAGACAAGTCCCAATGGGTAGAAAGTAACCAGCCTTCCCATTAAAGAACATAGATGAAACATGTCTATACAACATATTTAATATATTTATCCCTCATGCAAAGTTCTAAGATAGCAGGAAAGTAAGCCTACATGCAGAGCAAAAATCTACCAACGAAAACAAAGTAGTGAGAAGAAATCAGTCCCATCACATTTGGGGATCCTAATTTTCAATGCAATAAGTAAGTCTTTACAGATGCAACAGATTTGCTAAAACTGAGCACAGAGCCAGGTGAAGAAACCAGTAAGTGACACAGCTTTTGCCAGACTCTCCAAATGGTTAGGAGACTGACAAACCTCTGCCTGAACAAATTGGGATATGAAAGAAAATAAAGTTAAAAATGCATCTGGGCATCAGATATCTCACTTCTCAAAGCTATGTAATGTCTTCTTTTGCAGTCTAAGTCAAAAGGTTTATTTTGCATTAAAAAACATCAGATAAATCTAATCTTAGCCAGTTGAGCACTCCTGTAATCTCAGCATTTGGAACAAGGTAAGAGATGAAATCTGAAGAATAAAAGTGGAAGGTGAGTCTGGTCTACGCAGTGAATTCTAGTGAGTTCACACTGAGTTCAGCTCTGGCTACATGGTAAAACACTATTTCTAAACGCTGGAACTATGACAAAAGAATATCAGATGCAGTTGAGAATGAACAAAATAAGATTAGATATTTACAAACTGACTATTGTCACTTTTCTCCAGGTTCTAAGTGTAAAACTTTTAGTCAGGGAGATGAAAGCTGTTTCCTTTTTGGGAATGTGACTCATTGAAGAGATCTAAAAACTCCCGGTAACCTCAGTGCCAGCTTGTGAAGCCCAGTGTTGTCAAACTCCACATGCACTCAGAACTAACCACCCTCAGTTATCCATTTACAGATATGAACACAGATATTCACTATACATTTGAGAAAGATCTCTAACATGCAAGGGATACATCAGACCAAATAAAAATAGAAGAAAAATAAATGATTTCCAACAAAACTATAAAAATAGATCTTGGATATATAAAATTCAGCAGATGTAAGACAAGGCACAGTATGTATAGTGGCCCACACCTGTAACCCCAGCTATAAATGAGGAACGAGGGGGCCAGGAGTTTGGCCTAGTGGTTAAAGTGCTTGCCTAGCATGCACGAAGACCCGGGTTCGATTCCTCGGTACCACATACATAGAAAAAAGCCAGAAGTGGTGCTGAGGCTCAAGTGGTAGAGCTCTAGCCTTGAGAAAGTCTTAAGGACAGTGCTCAGGCCCTGAGCTCAAGCCCAAGACTGGCCAAAAAAAAAATGAGGAAAGAGAAGGAGGATTGTGATCCAAAACTAACCCTAGACAAAAACGCCATACCTATCAGAAAAATACTAAGTGGAAAAGGGCAGGGAGTGTAGCTTACGTGGTTGAGCATGTGCCTAACAAATGTGTCCTTGAGTTCAAAACCCAGTACCATGAAAGCAAAATGATAGCAATAACAGAGAAAGAAATTGGTTTGAGATAAAATATTCAAGTGAAATTTAAAAACAACTAAGGAAATCTCCCAGAACAGAGGATAAACTGTCAGTGATTAAGAAAAAGAAAACTGTAGGCAAAACTAAGTTTAGGGGAGACATATCCCTCAGTTAATATATGTTATTACAAGCAAGATAAATGGTGTATATATTGGGAAGAAAAATGTTTAAGAAATATGCAGAACATGGATTTCATACTAACAGTAATATTAAATGACAACAATAATAAAATTACATATCACAGCCCACGACAACAAAAGCTTTCACAGAATAGACATGGTGCCAAAAGAAAGTAGTCGGAATTGGCTCAACAGCAGCATAAAAGTGGGAGTTCATGGATCGATAATCTCAGTATTCTTTATTAAAATTGTTAACACTTGAACTAAACTCACAGATGTGCAGAGACTCTAGATAATTTGTAGACAATCAGTCTATTCCATTTATTGCTAGAAAATGAGGGACTGTGTTCCAGAAAAATATCACAGAGAGAGAGAGAAAGAGAAAGAGGAAGGGAGGGGGGAAGGGGGGAGGAAGGAAGGAAGTGAGGGGTCTCCATAGAAGAAAGAAAGCCGGTCTTCAGGAAAACAGTAAGGCATCCCAGGGAAGATGTGGTGTTTTGGCATGGAAAAGATTGCCTCTGGAGATGGTCTGAATATTGTATAAAAATGACTTATAAAAAAGAAATTCCAAGAAGAACTTGTTGTCTAAAAGTAATCTAAATGAATTTGACGCACATGAGAGTCTGCAAGTAAGTACTTCAAAAATTGAGCAAATCAGAAAATTAAGTAATTGTTACCCATAAAATAAGAGATGTGAGCCAAGGGAGAAAAGGTAAACATTATATGCCTCGGCCAAATAACATTCACATAATGACAAAAATGTAAAAGATCATTATTGATCTACAAAAAATGATGCTGTAACTATATTAGAAAGATTAGCAAACAGCAGGTATAGACCCATTCGTGTTGTGGGGAAAGGATGTGACAAACAGCTAACCCCTTGCCTCTGATAATAGGAAAACAAGAATCCTAAAATTATTTTTTTGCCAGTCCTGGGCTTGTTCTCAGGGCTTGAGCACTGTCCTTGGACTTTCTCAAGGCTAGAGCTCTACCACTTGAGCCTCAGCACCACTTCTGGCTTTTTCTATGTATGTGGGGTACCGAGGAATCGAACCTGGGTCTTCGTGCATGCTAGGCAAGCACTCTACCACGTGGCCAAACTCCCAGCCCCCAAGAATCCTAAAATTATTAAATGATAAAAAGTAAGTATTTTGTTGGAGAGGTATGAAGTCTTGCAGTGCTTGTCTCTGAAAAGTAGAAAATGCGGAAGAAGAGAAAACAAGAGTTTTCTACTTTTATTACTTGTGTTGACTATCTTCTTAAACCATATTTATGTGTAATAGAAAAATATATTAAGACATAAAATTAATGAGACAAGGCAGGTGGCATGCATCTCTAATCCCAGCTACTTGACTGGAGGCCAATCAGGCAAAAAGATAGAGACCCTACCTGAAAAATAAATAAGGACCAAGACAATTTCTGCACACAAAATTCTAGGAAAACCATAGGAAGAATAAATTGAGGATATCAGTGTGGTTGAGAAAGTAAGGAGGGCATAATGGAAGGAGTGACGGTGACCAAGATACATTGTACTTGCAAACTGATTTGTGGAATTGAAATGTATTTGTACGATTACTTAAAGATAGATAGATAGATAGATAGATAGATAGATAGATAGATAGATAGATAGATTTTTCTCATATAATAACACCAGGAATAGCTTATATTTCTAATTGTAACTACTCAAGAGGCTGAGATCTGAGAATAGCAATTCGAAGCCACCCTAGGCATCAAAGTCTGTGAGACTTTTATCTCCAATAACCTAGCAAAAATGCTGGAAGTGAAGCTATGTTAGAGTGGTAAATCACTTGCCTTGAAGAAACAACTCAAGCACAGTTCCCAAGCCCTGAGTTCAAGCCCCAGAACTGGCACCAAAATATCATATTATATAATATAATATGTACAATATATATAGTAGTTTATATATTATATATAATGTTATATATTATATTATTATCTATTATATGATACATGTTATCTATGCATTAGATGTTATAGTAATCATTATATTTATTATTATAACGAATTATATAACACGAAATATATATTATATATTGGAACATATTATAATATGTAATTATAATATATTATATATTATTTATAATAAAAAATAAAAAACACCACCGCCAACAACGACAAAACCCTACAGGAAAAGTCATGCTGCAGTAAGAAATTAGGATGCTTAAAACCAGTCCTTGGGCCGGGAGTTTGGCCTAGTGGTTAAAGTGCTTGCCTAGCATGCGCGAAGACCAGGGTTCGATTCCTTGGTACCACATACATACAAAAAAGCTGGAAGTGGTGCTGAGGCTCAAGTGGTAGAGCGGCCTTGAGAAAGTCCAAGGACAGCGCTCAGGCCCTGAGCTCAAGCCCAGGACTGGCAAAAAAAAAAAAAAAAAACCAGTCCTTGTAAACTAGTATCATTAATACCAGCTTTCATTAGTGCCACCTTCAGGATTGTTGGACAAGCAAATTCTTGACATTCACCCTATGACTACTAATGTAATGTGAGGGATATTCCATGGAGGAGAAATTTTTCTACCTAAGTATGAAAATGAAAATTACATTTCCTAATCAGAATTTAAAAAATAATCCATTGATCATGAGCTCTCCACTCCATTGTTATTTATAACTATTCTTTCAATGTTTTTTCTTCCTTGAGAATTGTTGAGAAAAATATGTCATAATCATTTTTATACCGACCTAGCTTACAGTCCATTATTAAATGTGCCCTTGGGCCTTTGGTGCAAGCTGCTTTGTTTTTCAAACAATGTGACTGTGACTACCTGTCTACATACTTCACCACTGGTTCTGTAGTTAGAACCAATTGACAAAGTGCCTGCCATTTAACAGCATCCTAAATAGCAGGATGCTATACTAATGAAATTATTATTATTCCTCAAGTCAAGCAAGTTGGCAAGAAATTAGTTCCCAGAGCCATAGGAATGAATGGCCCTCTCGCAGGTGGGTGCAGATAGGCGACAAGAATAATGCAAACTAGTAGAAGATTAATTTAGGTGCTTTGTAAGTACAAAGCTGCAGAAGTAATGGACTCAAAAACAAAAAACTGGCTATTGTGGACAGGAGTTTCCTCAGTGAAGACAGTGATAGAAACAGTGTAAGAAAAAGGAAAAACTGTCTTTGGAAGAAACTAATGTAGCACTTTATGAACTTGTTCATAACCATACCTTAGGATATAAAATGTAAAAAAAAATTGTGCAAAGCCTCATATTCTTGTTGGTCCTGATATACATATTAAACAGAAAATAACATGCTGTGTTTTGATTCAAAACCAGAGTGAAATGAAGTATATTTAATACAGAACCAGATATTACATTGTTCTATAAAGAAAGGATAGTAAAATAGCAAAATAATGTATTTTCCTTATGGAAAAATGTTGTTTTTTTCCACCTCATTCCCCCGATCTCCTTAATTAAGATCACTAAAGAAATGAGGGTTCAATACCCAAGAAGTTTGATTAGAGAAGATTCCCATTAGTAATGACTCTCCCCCCCCCACCCCTGTGTGTGTGTGTGTGTGTGTGTGTGTGTGTGTGTGTGTGTGTGTGTGTAACAGTCCTCAGGCTTAAACTCAGGGCCTGGGCACTATCCTTTAACTTTTTTTTAAAGGCTTAAGGCTACCACTTTAACACTTGATCCATAGTTCCATTTCCAAAATTTTGGTGGACTTTACTGCCTAGGCTTGCTTCAGAGTGTGATCCTCAGATAGAAACCTCCTGAGTAGCTAGGATTATAGTCACCGTCTCCTGGCCTAATACATGAATTCTTAATTTCACATTTCCTTTTTGAAATGGAACTCTACCAATGCCTGCACTAGGAAGATAGCAAACACGGCAGCTATAAAGTTTCTAGACCCTTCTAACCTAACCCAATGCTGGTGTGTACTGGGTTGAACAGAACACTGCTTTTATCCTGATCTCTACTTTTGCCACGGGGGACTTTGCTGTGATTGCTAAGTTCCCTGAAAAGTGACGGTGAAAACCTCTTGCTCACTGAAGACCTCAGTCACTCCAATCTTTCCTGCACTGCAGACCAAAGCAGAACACCTCATGACGATGGAAGAGATTATTTTCGCCCATCTTATTCTCCTGCTCTTCTCAGGAGTCTAAAATATGAATGAATGAACAAATGAATGAATGAACAAACGAATGCACAGAAACAAATGTGCTCACCTGTGCAACAAGCCTAAGGTGAGATTCTTAGAACTGTTCACTGGCTCAACTGGTTGTGCACATGTATTTAACTCAACCCACATTACAAATGGACGAAGGCCTAAACACTCGTGTATTATTTTCCAGCTTAATGTTTTAAGTCCAGTTAGATGACTATGATAATAGTCTGCCATGTTGTTTGCTGGTTCCTAGATCATGGATAGAAGACAGCAATCACACCCCCATGGAGTTACTGACGCTTTCTGAAATGTCATACTACCACCTCAGTGTTAACTCCAACCTCAGGTGCCATTTGAAGGAATTGTTCTACTGGACAAACTTGCTAACTGTTTTTGCCCAAATCCAATATGAATTCTTCCTACACAGTTGTTTTTGATGAATGCAATGGTGATAAAGAATGAGCATGTACACTGATTCTAGCCAGAAAAGAGCTTGCAAGATGGGAATGCTCATGCGATTCCACAAAAAATTCACTTTCACGGGGGCCGGGAGTTTGGCCTAGTGGTAGAGTGCTTGCCTAGCATGCACGAAGACCTGGGTTCAATTCCTCGGTACCCCACATACATAGCAAAAAGCCAGAAGTGGTGCTGAGGCTCCAGTGGTAGAGCTCTAGCCTTGAGAAAGCCCAAGGACAGTGCTCAGGCCCTGAGCCCAAGCCCAGGACTGGCAAAAAAAAAAAATTCACTTTCATGACAGGTCTTTCACCACAGGGGAAAATAATCTAAGTAGAACTTTAAAATATTCATGTGTATTAAAATCTAAAATCTGTTCTGTTAAAATGAGAAAAAAAAGTGATAGCCCACACAGATCGACAGTGAAACTGCTTTTAAAGGTCAGTTATCCTCATTTTTACACTGAGGAGTCCCACATATTTAATTAAAGTAGAAAGTCAGTGTCACAAAATACTTATAATTAATAGACTAAACATATTGTATTATTTTCTGACAGCTACAGGTTCTATGCTATAATCCAGAAACCTTAGACATATGTCTATCTACCATCATAGTTTTGTTTAAAGTAAAAATCTTTCAGAATGACCCTATAGGGAGAAGAGTGTATCAACCTTTCCCACTTCCAAGTAATGATTGTTTTCTATTGAGTTGTAGAAGATACTTACAAATAACCGCATAGCCAATACTTCATTGATCTCCAGCATACTAACAAGCTAGTTGTAAAAAACAGAACTAAGAACAAACTTTCTAAAAAGAAAACAAGAAAAATCCACCCAAATTTCAATCCTATAAAAGAGATTCTTTCCTTCCCCCACTCCCTTCCCTTCCCTTCTCTCCCTCCCTCCCTCCCTCCCTTCCTTCTTTCCTTCCTTCCTTCCTTTTTTCCTTCCTTCCTTCCTTCTTTCCTTCCTTCCTTCCTTTTTTCCTCTCTCTTCCTGCCTGACTCTGCCTTCTGATTTTCAGTAGGCCTTAGGTTTCTTAAACCTGGCAGAAATGAACATGTCAGCTTTCATTGCAAATCACTGCCCAGATAAAATGGGATTTTGCAAAGATGTACCACCTGCTTCATTAATAATAACATCAAATTCTTTTTTTCTTGGTTTGTTTTCTAGACATCTCCTTCTCTGTTCCACAAATCATTTCTCTATGTGACTGGGGTTCTAAAATAAACTTAGACTGAATTTGTTATTGGCTATCACCATGGATTACATAAATATAAGATGGATATCAAATTCTTTCTATTTTAAATAGCAAGAAATCTCTTTCATAATGAAGGGGTGATGAAAGAAAAGAGAAGAAATAAGGAAAGGAATAAAAGAGGAAAAAACCCAAATTATAAAATCAGCATTATTAGGAAAAAATATCAAATGATGTAATTATCAAAAATATAATAAATTCATTCAATCCAGTAGTGTGTTTATAAACAGTTTAAATTCATCAGCTGCTTTGTGCAGAAGTCAGAATAATGTTAAAGCTCAATGCATTTTGATTTTTGTGTAATCTGTTGTCATGGAAAGCCAAGGCACTGCAGTATTTACAAGGCACAGATGGGATTAACATTAGTCTAACCCCAATAACAATTAGCTTCTCATGATCCCTGAGTTGTCTGTGGTCATTATAGATTGCTTTTCTCTCTCATCAGCCTTTGTCTGATGTTTGTATAACCCAATGAGTATTTGTACTTCACAGGTACAGCCATCAGACTGTCATTTTTGCCTCTAGGTAAACATACATGTTTGAAGCAATTATTCTTTACAATTTCCATACCAACCTGTGATTGATGGCATGCCAAAGTAATAAAATGTCAGTAAAACAAAGACTTAGCCCAGGTGTTCTGTGATTTTTTTTTCATGATCTTGGCTTTCAAGGGCAAAGCAGGCCTTTGCAGTCATCTTCCAACTCAGCTCAAAGAGAAATAATGGAATATCAGAGAGAAGGTATGCACAACAGCATCAGGACCAGCACTCTCTCTTCTTTTAGCTTTTAGCAGGGTAGAAACTCAGATTGGGTCCAGACTGCAATTTCAGCAATTACCAGGGGATCTTGATGTTCTTAAATTTTAAGAAGCTTGTTATACAAGTTGTTCCCAATTTCACAGTACATTCTTAAACCTAAAAGCCTTTCAGGTTAGCTCTGTGTATAGTCCATTCCAGCCTACATTGTAGGCTGTTCTACTCTGCTCCTTGTACCAAGGGACCAATCCCTCTGACATAGTCTAATGACAAAAATGACGTTCTTATGTACTCAGATTTTTTAATTTTTTTATTTCAATGTATAGAGGGGTTACAGTTACATTTGCTGGATGGAAGGTGCATTACTTCTCACAATTGATATCCTTTCGTATGTTTTTAATCCCCATTTCCATCCTCCCACCCCTCCCCACATTTTTCTCCTTCTATTTCAAATAAACAAGTAAACATCTATATAATATACCAGGTAACAAAGTGGGATACTGAAACAATATGAGATTAACCAAAGGGCAACACAAGAGAAGAAGGAAAAACATAATACATAAAGAATAACAGTCACTTACAAATAAGTTCTTTTTTCCATGTCCTGGACGTCCATTAATTTGGCCACATCCTATATGACCTTGGGTATCTAGGGTTTGAGCTATTGTAATCCTCTGCTAGGAGAGTTCTAGATGTGTACTAATTCCCTCTAGATGAGGGAAACCATTGAGCCTATGTTCCTTTGAGTTTGGCTTACTTCACTTAATATGATTTTTTCCAAGTCTTTTCATTTCCTTACAAATGGTGTGCTGTTGTTTTTTTTTCTGATGGTGGCATAGAATTCCATTTTGTATGAATACCACATCTTGTTGATCCACTCATCAACTGAGGGTCATCTGGGTTGGTTCCATATCTTTGCTATGGTATATAGTGCTGCAATGAACATCATTGTGCTAGTGGATTTAGTATGTCCTTGTTTCGGGACTCATGGGTAAATGCCCAGGAGTGGAATTGGTGGGTTATAAGATAAGGCTATGAACACAGTTCTTAAAACAACTCTTCCAAATCACAGCATCATGATTAGGTTTGTTTATCTTTTTTTAAGGCCCCAGGTCAGGTGACTGTTTTAAAACTAGTATTAATGAATAAAATATTTTGCCACCTTTCAGTGCTGGTTTGCTTTATGGAGATGTTTATTTTAATGTAATTTATTTTTAATATCTTACCTGACTTAATCGAGACACAAATGGCAATGTTTATGCATATCCAGAGTACTATAATATATTGCCATATATACATTAGTTATGATGTGATTACCACAATCAAGCTAATTAAAATATCTATTGCCTCATAAAATTATCACTTTGTGTGAGTGATTATATGTGACTCAGGTAATTAGATGCATTTCAAAATTATTTAAAAAAACAGCTTGTGCATTTCTGCATAAGGCTGAATAGTATACATTCTAAACTTGTGAGCCAAATGGCAAAACTGTCTAATGTACGCACACACTTAATGTTGGCTATCATCAGTATGTGCAAAAGACACTCTTAGCTATTAGCAGTACTTGCACAGGCAGTGGATTAGATTTGGACAGTAAGCTCCAGTTGTGGATTTCTCCTTCAGGTCAATAATGTAAATCATACTTGAGAAATGGAGACGTATAGTTGTGAAAAGTCCTACTGAATGAATGACTAGGTCTCAGTCACCACAGCTATATTCAGAAGGTAAAGGCAACAAGCAGACTCATCACCAATGTGGCTCCCAAAGTAGCCATAGTTTTGGGTTGGTTTGGCCAAGAGGCAAAATGATATATTTCTATGATTCCAAAAATAAGAGATATTATGGATTTGATTGTCACATTTTATCTCAATGGCATTGATCACTTTCCTGAAGCTTGACAGGAATGATTCCAGAAAACAAAACAACCCATGTCTTCTAAAACAGAAAGCAAACTTGTTAGACACTTGTTGGCAACATGAAGACATGAGGATGATGTGTTTGTAAACCACTTGAAATGATCAAAGGACAAAGATGCTAAAATCAATGATTAAAATTTTGTACAATTATCACAGTTGGTAAATGGATAATTTTGTATTTTCTTTTTTCTGTCCTATAACTATTATGCAACTGAATTTGTGTCAGTCTCCATTTATGTTATGTTCAGCATCAAGAAAACATTCTGGAAGGAAGATGGCGCCGAGAAAATAGGGACGCAGACTAGCTCTCTCTGACAAAAAGAGAGAACCAGGGAGTCCCACGAGCCAACTACCTTAAGAAATCCACAAGAACAAACTCAAAAAGCAACGGAGAAGGACTCAAACCGGAAAAGAAATCCAGATAAAGCTCACATACAACTTTCTCAAAGAATTCGGAACACGAGGTCCCCTCCCCCACCTCTCGCCACAGGATCCAAGCAGCGAAAGCCGCAGAAAGCAGCGAAAAGCGGCAGCTGGCGCCGGACCAAGCCGCGAAAAGCGGCTTGAGCGGGTGCCGGCTCCACGCTGGGAAAGAGGCTGCAGGCTCCGGCTCTAATCCATGAAAAGCAGCGGCAGTGGAGGGCGCCAGGCTGGGAGCCCAACGGCTGCAGAAACCAGCACAGAACCGGGTCAGCGAATGGCGGAAGCAGAGGAACCCAGACACGGAACCAGAACAGCAAGCAGCTGAACCCAGACACAGAACACAGGTGGCGGCAGAGACCCGAGGGGAGTGAAAGACTCCCCACCACCATGGAGCACCCACAGACAGACGCAGAGGCGTGAGTAATACAGCGCATCCCCAAACACATCGGGAAAGCGGAGCGGGTGCCAAGCAATAGAACTTAACTCAGACCCCAATATCCCACCCGAGAAAGACTGGCGGGAGCAGGGGGGCAAGGAATTTAGAATCCTGTCCCTTCCCTCAACAGCCCCCTCCCTCAGGCCATTGACTGGAGATTGACAGGCGGGCACCCATAAGACCCAGCACCCCACCAAGGGAGGCGGGGCTGTCCCAACTCCCACCCGCCTAACGGGCTCAACCCCCAGCCCTCTGACTGGAGACTGAAGAGCAGGCGGCCCCTAAGACTCAGCACCCCACCAGGGGAGGCGGAGCTGTCCCAGCTCCCACCCGCCCACCAGGCTCCTCTCCCAGGCCACTGGATCTGGAGAGTGGAGGGCGCTGGGACCCTGCCTTACAACTGTGGATAGGGGGTGCGGGTAAATAGGAGCCAGCATCTGCCACCCCTCAATTCTCGAGCGGGGCATCCTCCAGCTGGGAATCCTGAGCAAGACAGCACCGAGGGGCCCCCCACAGTCACAGACTCTGACAAAGCAGTGGAAACACAGCAGGGATCTGAAGGGCCAAGCAGCAGCCAAGCTCCCCTTCTGGGAACCAAAAAGGGGCGGCTCCGCCCTTGGAGCCCACGTCCCCAGCTGGGCCCCGCCCCTGGGAACAGAGGGGCCTCCTGCTGGTCCTGCTGAGAGCCCCTGAAACTCTCAATCCCCAGACCCTTGGCTTGGGGCCGCCCCTGGAAGCAGCACAGGAAAACATTCGCCAACCGCGCTCAGACGGAAGCTCGCAGATCCATCCCATGGTCCACTGTGAGGCCACTGGTTGGGCTAAGAGCTAGTCGTGCAGCAACACATAAGTTTTATTCTAATACTTTCCAAACTTTGTACTCAAATACGCTACCTACTTACCCCCTGACCTCTCTCATTCTATTTTTCTATCTCTGGACCTTTTCTCGTCTTTCAACCCTTATACTGCATGGATCTACACTTGATGGCTGTTGAGCAACACTGTATATCTAGGTGTTTAATTATTCTCTAGGCTCAGAGGGACTTAAAGACAATAGAGATTGGATTGAGAGGCTTATTGTTTTGGGTATAAATAGCTTATCAGTGGATTATTAGACTGGTCGGTAACTGCACAAAAAGAAAGAGTGATAACACCAATCAAAACTTGTGAACATCTAGAGTCTGCCAGCTACAGAGGTTTAGGTTGGTTATATCTGAAAAACTATAATAGTGTTTAGTATTAATCTTGCTCCCATTTTCAAATGGGCACAACAAGAAACTCAAGAAAAATGTCAAATCAAGAAACATCACCTCCCACCCCCCCACACCCAATGTAAACAGCCAATGGAACAGTCACTGGCAAACCTAGAGGAGAGTCTTCCAAGTTCTGTACAAATGCAATTGATAAACATCATTAATGAAAATGTGAAAATATAAAGAAAGAGATAAGGGAGGAAGCCATAAACAAGGTGATAAGTGAAAAAGTAGAAGCCATAAAGGAGGCCATAATAAAGTTTTTTCAAAGAAAGATGGATGAATTCATAGAATCCACAAATAAAAAGGTGACCGAACTCCAGCAAATATTCAAAGAAAATAAGGCTACTGAGCTAACCACTCAAATGGAAATCAAGGAGCTAAAGAAATCCATACATGATCTAAAAGAAGAGATGCAAGGCATCAAAAATGAGCAATTAGTAGCAAGGGAGATGAAAAATAAAGTAGATAGCTTTGATAGCAGGTTAGACAATGCAGAGGAGAGAATTTCCGGGGCTGAAGATAATTTAGTTATTATAGAGAAAGAACAGAAAATGAGTCAATCCAAATCTAGGAAAAATGAGAGAGTGCTTCAGGAGGTCCAAGATACAATTAGGAAACCTAATTTAAGGCTAATTGGTATTGAGGAGGGCGTGGAGAAAGAGGTCAATGGTATTGGAAATATACTTCAGGCAATCATCTCAGAGAATTTCCTAAATATCCAGAAGGGCAGACCCATCCAGATACAAGAAGCTTTTAGAACCCCAAACAGACCTGACCAGAAAAGAACATCCCACCGCCATATCGTAATCTGAACTAGATCAATAGAAACCAAAAAAAGGATCCTAAAGGCAGCCAGGGAAAAGGGTTCAGTAACCTATAAAGGAAAACCAATGAGAATAACCCCAGACTTCTCACCAGAGACCATGCAAGCAAGAAGTGACTAGAAGCATATATGTCATGCCCTTAAGTCAAATAACTACCAACCAAGAATACTGTACCCAGCTAAGCTCTCATTCATAACTGAGGGAACAATAAAAACATTCCATTCCAGGGAAAACCTGCAACAATATGTCGCAACAAAACCAACACTACAGAGAGTTCTCAAAGAGGTTCTATACATAGAAAACCAAAATAAATGCAATATAGGGAAAGAAATGGCACCTAAACAGCATACCATCTAAAGACCACAAGAACTGTCAAGATACAGGCCCAAATAAAAGCTTTTAAAAATGGTAGGACCTAATAAATATCTCTCAATCCTAACTCTCAATATCAATGGACTCAACTCTCCAATTAAATGGCATAGGCTGTCTAGTTGGATCAAAAAGCAAGAGCCATCGTTCTGCTGTCTTCAAGAGACACATCTTACCCAAAAAAACAAGCATCTTTTGAAAGTGAGACGTTGGAATAAATTCTATCAAGCTAACGGCCCCCATAAACAGGCTGGAGTTGCCATCCTCATATCAGATAAAATAGACTTCAAACCAAAATTAGTAAGAAAAGACAAAGAAGGTTACTACATACTACTAAAGGGATCTTTCCTCCAGGAAGACATAAAGATCCTAAATATTTACACACCCAATCCCGGAGCTCCGATCTTCATCAAGCAAACTTTACTTACACTGAAACCATACATAGATCGAAATACAGTGATTGTCGGTGACTTTAACACACCACTCTCACCTATGGACAGATCAACAAGGCAAAAACTCAACAGAGAAACCTTAGAACTGAACAACTATACAGACCAACTAGATCTAACAGACATCTGCAGAATATTCCACCCAGCAACAACACAATATACGTTTTTCTCAGCAGCACATGGAACATTTTCCAAAATAGATCACATCTTAGGCCATAAAAGAAACCTGGACAGATTCAGAAACACAGAAATTGTTCCATGCACACTCTCAGACCACAAAGGCATCAAACTGGAACTGAACACACATCTCCACCAACGAAAACCCTGTAACTCATGGAGACTGAACAACACATTGTTGAATCACCAATGGGTCATCGAAGAGATCAGAACAGAAATCCAACAGTTTATGAAATTTAACAGTAAGGAGCCACAAAATATCAACTCCTTTGGGACACAGCAAAGGCAGCACTCCGAGGAAAATTTATAGCGCTGAGTGCCTACAACAACAAGTTGGAAAAATTGCAAACCAACAAGTTAATGTCCCACCTTAAGCTCCTGGAAAAAGAGCAACAAACCAACCCTAATCCCAGTAGAAGAAAGCAAATAATTAAAATCAAAGCAGAATTAAATGATTTGGAATCCAAAAAAACTATAGAAAGAATCAACAAAACAAGGAGTTGGTTCTTTGAAAGAATTAACAAAATTGACAAGCCCTTAGCAAATCTTACCAAAAAAAGAAGAGAGCATATCAAAATAAACAAAATCGCAGATGAAAATGGTAATATCACGACAGAAATTACCAAGATCCAGAATATCATGAGGGAATACTTCTCGAACTTTTACGCCAACAAATTTGAGAATCTAGATGAAATGGATGAATTCCTAGCCAATATTAACATACCCACACTGAACCAAGAAGAACTAAGCCAACTCAACAGGCCTATTTCAAGCTCTGAAATAGAAATGGCAATTAGAGAACTTCCACCTAAGAAAAGCCCAGGGCCAGATGGATTCACAGGTGAATTCTATAAGGTCTTCAAAGCAGAGCTCACACCAATACTCCTCAAGCTCTTCAACGAAATTGAAAATGAAGGTTCCTTACCAAACTCATTCTATGAAGCCAGTATAACCCTCATCCCAAACCAGACAGAGATTCATCAAAGAAAGAGAACTATAGACCTATTTCTTTGATGAACATCGATGCAAAACTTCTCAACAAAATACTGGCCAACCGTCTACAACAACTCATCAAAAAAATTATACACTATGATCAAACTGGATTCATCACAGGGAGGCAAAGCTGGTTCAACATACGCAAATCAATTAATATAATTCAACACATCAACAGGAGCAAGGACAAAAATCACATGATTGTCCCAATAGACGCGGAAAAGGCATTTGACAAGATCCAACACCCCTTTATGTTAAAAGCTCTGGAGAAACTAGGAATCCATGGAACATTCCTCAATGTAATAAAGGCTGTGTATGAGAAACCTACTGCTAGTATTACTCTTAATGGTGAAAATCTAAAGCCATTCCCTCTAAAATCAGGAATGAGACAAAGATGCCCACTCTCTCCACTCCTCTTTAATATAGTACTAGAATTCCTAGCCAGTGCAATAAGGCAAGAAGTAAGCATAAAGGGGATCCAAGTAGGGAAAGAGGAAATAAAACTATCCCTCTTTGCAGATGACATGATTCTGTATTTAAAGAATCCTATAGACTCTACTCCCAAGCTCCTTGAGCTGATTCAAAACTTTGGAAGAGTAGCAGGCTATAAAATCAACCCTCAAAAATCAACTGCCTTCCTTTACGCCAGCAGTGAGAGGAACGAGGCAATAATCAGGAAAGAAACTCCTTTCACAATAGCCTCAAAGAAAATAAAGTTCCTAGGAATTAGCTTAACTAAGAATGTAAAGGACCTTTTTGACGAAAACTTTAAAACCCTAAAAAAGGAAATTAAAGCCGAACTAAGGAAATGGAAAAACCTTCCATGCTCCTGGATTGGAAGAATCAATATTGTGAAAATGACAATCTTGCCAAGAGCTATCTACAAATTCAATGCAATACCCATCAATATCCCAATGTCATTCTTTAAAGAAATAGAAAAGGCAATCCAAAATTTCATATGGAATAATAAAAGACCCCGTATAGCAAAAACACTTCTTAGCAGAAAGAACAGCGCTGGAGGAATTTCAATTCCAAACTTTAGACTCTATTACAGAGCTATAATTCTCAAAACAGCTTGGTACTGGCACAGGAACAGGCCTGAAGACCAATGGAATAGAACTGAGGACCCAGATATTAAACCACAGACCTATGGCCACCTAATCTTTGACAAGGGAGGCAAAAAAATAGAATGGAAGAAAGACAGCCTCTTCAACAAGTTGTGCTGGCAGAACTGGTTAAGCACCTGCAGAAAACTAAAGTTGGATCCTTCTTTGTCACCTTGCACTAGAATTAACTCCAAATGGATCAAAGACCTGGAGGTAAAAGCTGACACAATGAAAACTATACAAGAAGGAATAGGAGATACACTAGGCCTCCTTGGCACAGGTCGAAACTTTCTTTTTTTTTATTATTTTTTTTATTGTAATTAGTAAAAGGGTTACATGATATTTGCCAGATAGAAGGTGCATTAATTCACATACATTGATACCCTTTCACATGTCTTGGTACCCGTATCCTACCCCCCCACACCCCCCACCCGTCTTGGTTTTCCCCCCTTCCCTATCAAATTTCAAATATCCAAATACAAATAAATTCAATAAATCAGATAACAAAGTGAGATGCTATACCAATATGAGATAACCAAGGGACAGCAAAGGAGATGAGAGACAACATAGTACATTAAGGACAACAATCATTCATTATATGGCTTTTGTTTCACTATCCTGGAGGTCTTTTCAATTAGCTTCACATTATATTGCCTTATGTATCAAGATTTTGCTCTATTGCAGATCTCTGCTAGTAGAGCCCAAGGTTTCTACTGATTATGACAAATGAGGGAAACCATTGAGCCTAAGTTCCTTTCAGTCTGGCTTACTTCACTTAATATGACTTTTTCTAAGTCTTTCCATTTCCTAACAAATGGGGCCATGTCATTCTTTCTGACAGCAGCATAGAATTCCATTGTGTACAAATACCACAACTTGTTGATCCACTCATCAACTGAGGGACATCTGGGTTGGTTCCATATCTTTGCTATGGTGAATAGTGCTGCAATGAACATTGTTGTGCTAGTGGATTTAGTATGTCCTTGTTTCTGGATGGTTGGGTAAATGCCAAGTAGTGGAATTGCTGGGTCCTTATTCTTAATAAGGACCAAGAATCACAACAAATCAGAGAAAAGCTGGATAAGTGGGACTCCATTAAACTGCAGAGCTTTTGTATGGCAAAGGACATAGCTAGTAAACTAATCAGGAAGCCTACAGAGTGGGAGAAGATCTTCACCAACCAAACAACGGACAAAGGCCTCATATCTAAAATATATCAACAACTCAAAAAATTGAATCACTCCAAAACTAATCTCCAAAGTAACAACCATCCCATTAAAAAATGGGCCAAAGACTTAAAGAGAGTCTTCTCTGAAGAAGAAACAAAAATGGCCTATAGACACATGAGGAAATGCTCAACATCTCTGGTCATAAAAGAATGCAAATCCAAACAACTCTAAGATTCCACCTCACTCCAGTTAGAATGGCCAGGATCAGGAAATCGAATGACAACAGATGCTGGAGGGGATGTGGCCAGGAGGGATCACTACTACACTGTTGGTGGGAGTGCAAACTCGTTCAACCACTATGGAAAGCAGTGTGGCAGTGCCTCAAAAGGCTAAACATAGAACTCCCCTTTGACCCAGCGATTCCACTACTTGGCATTTACCCAACCATCCAGAAACAAGGACATACTAAATCCACTAGCACAACAATGTTCATTGCAGCACTATTCACCATAGCAAAGATATGGAACCAACCCAGATGTCCCTCAGTTGATGAGTGGATCAACAAGTTGTGGTATTTGTACACAATGGAATTCTATGCTGCTGTCAGAAAGAATGACATGGCCCCATTTGTTAGGAAATGGAAAGACTTAGAAAAAGTCATATTAAGTGAAGTAAGCCAGACTGAAAGGAACTTAGGCTCAATGGTTTCCCTCATTTGTCATAATCAGTAGAAACCTTGGGCTCTACTAGCAGAGATCTGCAATAGAGCAAAATCTTGATACATAAGGCAATATAATGTGAAGCTAATTGAAAGGACCTCCAGGATATTGAAACAAAAGCCATATAATGAATGATTGTTGTCCTTAATGTACTATGTTGTTTCTCTTCTCCTTTGCTATCCCTTGGTTATCTCATATTGGTATAGTATCTCACTTTGTTATCTGATATATTGAATTTATTTGTATTTGGATATTTGAAATTTGATAGGGAAGGGGGGAAAACTAAGATGGGAGGGGGGTGTGGGGGGGTGGGGAAATGGGTACCAAGACATGTGAAAGGGTATCAATGTATGTGAATTAATGCACCTTCTATCTGGCAAATATTATGTAACCCTTTTACTAATTACAATAAAAAACAAAAAAGGAAAAAAAAAGAAAATATTCTGTGGTTCTTCTTTAATTTAATAAGTTCATTTTTGGAGCTACTTATAAGTCAATGTCCTGCCTACACCTTAGCAAATGTTGCTAAGCCATCATGGCATATTTTTCCTGACCTGCTAGCCTGCAGAAAAACTGGTCTAGCATTCAAAGAAAGGTCTGTGGTCATCCTTGGGCTATAGCAACACTATCACACATTGTAAGGCTTAATACTGAAAGCAAATACTATGCTATATAGGCATGTAGGAATATAGATTTGACTACTATAGTAATACCATTGCTTACTGAGTTGGTGTTCCAAGGAAAGACAACGAAGGAGCCCAGTACAACCCCGCCTATCCCCATAATTTCAGTGACCAGGGACCAAACCTCCTAGGAAGTTCTATTATAAGCTTCCATAATCAGATGGTATCTTGCTATCAGTCTATGTCACTTCTAGATTGTATTGCCTATGTTTATTGGACTGCAACACACAACGCCTATTCTGACCTATAGCATGGTATGCAAAGTCTTATAAACTTATGATGCTTTGGACAAAATCTTTACACATATTTGACTGCAAAAGAAACACTAAATATTCAGTCTTGGGCCAGGAGTTTGGCCTAGTGGTAGAGGGCTTGCCTAGGATGCACGAAGATCCAGGTTCGATTCCTTGGTACCACAGACATAGAAAAAAGTTGGAAGTGGTGCGGAGGCTCAAGTGGTAGAGGTCTAGCCTTGAGAAAGTCCAAGGACAGTGCTGCGGCCCTGAGCTCAAGCCCAGTACTGACAAAAAAATCTTCAGTCTTCATTAAGGTGTTCAAATCATCATAGGCAAAAGCAATTACCATGTTTCTTGACATTTACCTTTAAATTGCTGTTGTCAAGATCTATAATTTGGCCAGAGGGCTTTCTTTTCTTCTATGTTTAAACTTGTAATACTATTAGTAGACTTTCCCAGCTTGTAGGAAAAAAAAGGAAGATGATGAATGAAAAGAAATAACTTTTTGACTTTGCTAAAATATAATGTGTAAAGAATTTCCCAGGAAAAATGACAACAGGATTTCTACAGTGGTTATCATTGCAGTGAGAAGGATATGAAGATTTTATTCTACTTGTCAAGAAAGCATTTATTCTGTTCAGGTTAGCTTATACACATAATGTGTACTTAAAAAGTGATATAGAAAACACTTTTACTTCAAAATACCCATCGCATACACCTTCCCTAGCCCCATTTCATAATCTACTAATCGATGCCAGAATATGCACCTGATTTCGACTTGTTGTCTGTTGTCTAATAATATTAAGATCTGGTTTGGATCTACCTGTCCTGGCCTCAGTTATTAACCTTCAGGACATTTGTTCTAGTGTTTTCTCAACAAGTCAAAAATAGCAATTCCCCAAAACATAAGCTAAAATTCATTATTTGGCCCTAGTTCCTAGTCTCTGATCCAAACAGAGTCCTTGAACTTCAATACTATCTTCAAGAAGCTCAGAGGACTCTAACAGTTTTTCTTTCCATATTCCTGGGATTTCCCTGAGATAGTATTCTCAAGGTTAGTGGTCTACCATTTGCGCCACCGTGCCACTTGCAGTTTTCTGGTGGAGATTAGAATCTCATGAGATTCCAGCTACCTGCAAACCATGATCCTCAGATCTCAGCTTCTTGAGTAGCTAGGGTTACAAATGTGGGGACCAGTGATCTGCAGCACATTTATTTCTAACATTAAAGAAAAGACATTCAAATTTTGTTTGTTGTTGGTAGAGCGAAGGAATCTGTATATTCAAGCGAGCAATGTGAATATACAAATTCTCCAACCTGATGAGTCTATCACCAAACTCACCAACTTGGGAGTGTATAACCATAGTGGTTCTGTGACACCAAAAATCTAGGTAGGATCCACGACCAGTCTTTGTATAGGCATCCAACTTTTACTTTCTGAATTCAGTCAGCAAATCAAACTCACTGAAGATAGTAGTGAACAGTAAAGTCCTAGAGTTGACAGAAGTAAAGTCAGAAGAAAGGATATATCAATAGAAATTGGATATGGCTCAACCTAAAATTTGGGAAGACAAGAGCAAAGAAACATCACCCAAATTACTTTTCTGCTTTCCTTAGAAGAGAGGAAATTTTCTAAATAAAATTTAGGGAGGGTAATAATGCATATGTGTAATCCCACCACTTGCGATACAGAAGGCAAGAGAATTTTACACGTTGGAGACCAGCCTGGGATATCCCCCCAAAACCAAACAACAGCAAAAATTCAACCAAACAATACCAACCAAGAATTAAAACAAGAGTCAAAACCCTTGCCTGAATGGAATTTACATTCCCGAGAAGGGAGTATGAAGAGCAGCAGACAAATGATACTCAATAGAAATGAGACATTAATAAATAATGCAGTATGTTAGCAGTATGAAAACAAAAGATAAATATTAAAGGCAAATGAAGAGCAAAGTGTATGGAAAATGCTGAAATAGTACATGTCACAGGTGATGATAAATCATCTTTCAACTAGGCACCTGCACAGCTCTTATTGTTACCTTCCTTGAAAGTATTTTCCTATCAGAAGTTACACTGGGGCATTTTTTGCATAATATCTACGCGTCTGAAGTTGGAGCTCAACCTAAGCAGCAACTCTTACCTCACTTATAATTTACTTTGCTAAATTATCTAATGTCTCCACACATTAGTTTCTGTCATTCTTGTGTTGTTCTTGGGGTTTTTTTGTGAGGGGAAGAGAAGGGAATAAAGGAAAATTTTAACAACACATAAAGTTATTACAAACTAAATAAATGATAAATGGCATTGCCTTCTGCCCACAAAGCAAATACTTGATGTAAATCATTTGTCCACCCACTTTTGCCTTCTGCAAATCTGAGCTCCTGAAAGCTGAACATGAACAATGTCTAACACGAGGAATACTGAATTAATAAGTAATATGTCTTTTTCATTCCAGCTCTGTAGCTGCATTTCAGATTTCTTAATCAGTATAATGAGAATTTCTAAATAAACATTTAACAACCTGATGAAGTGAATAATAGTGGAGTGATGAATGGGTAGATGCTTTCTAAATGCCTTCCAGTGGAGTCAGTAAAGATTCTGACTAAAGTGTCAGTTGTGACTACACTCGTCTATAGCTTCTCTGACAAACTTCTGGAGTTAGTCCACAGTGAGAAAAAAGAGGGTTAGATAGAGTCGATATCCTTGGCTACTCCAGAACAACAGGGATTCTTGAGAATCTCTAGTATACCAGTTTAAAGAGGGCTCCTTTGTGGCAGTGTTGGGTGTAATGCAATCGTGTAACTTTCAACAAAAGGAAAAGGATGATGAATGGTTCTGTTCCAAGTTTAGATTTCAAGATATGATCAGTACCTCACTTGGCCAGTGAGTTTTCAAATAGTTTTGCAGATGATTCAGTTATTTTTCTTTTTCTTTTTCTTTTTTTTTTTTTGCCACTCCTGGGCTTAAGCTCAGGGCCTGAGCACTGTCCTTGGATTTTTCTCAAGGCTAGAGCTCTACCACTTGAGCCTCAGCACCACTTCCGGCTTTTTCTAAGTATGTGGTACCAAGGAATCGAACCTGGGTCTTCGTGCATGCTAGGCAAGCACTCTACCACTAGGCCAAACTCCCGGTCCCAGAGATGATTCAGTTCTTTATGAAAGTTTAAGAAAATGAAAACATTTCCAAGCAAAAAAAAATCCTCTTGTATAATTTCTGTCTTTTCCATTTTTACTAGCCCAGGAATGCTCCCTTCTCTACATCCCAGATGCTGTCTTTATATTTAGCAGGACTATGAACATCTTCATATGGGTTTCCAAGATGTAATCGCTACTCTGGTTTCAATGTTACTGGTGAGTTTATCAAAAAATGCCATACACTGTGGAAGTGAAAAACTGTCAATGACATTCATGTGCATTCGCAGCTGGGTAGCATACCACATAATGAACAAAAATTTGCAGTAGAATAATTTTGATCATCTTCTAGTTGAAAAGCACCAATATGGACAAGGTGAGAAGAATGGCTTAATAAAACTAGTGAGAGGGGGAAATACAGTAAGAAGGACTTCTTTCAGGCAGGCATCATTGTAAAACAGGGTTGCTTTCCCAGAAGTGAGGCTGCAATTCTGACAAGATTTTGGGAATATCAGAGTTCTTCCATGTGTATCATGAATATTTTAAGCAAGTGATTGATCAACATCTTTGTTAAACTCTTAGTTCTGGAGGACTCTTCATACAGTCTCTGGTTCATGTTGTTTCCATTCCCACAAGAAGACTGTACCACTTCAATCCTAGCTGGCTAGTTAAATACAAGGGAAGGAACATATGTCTTTTTAAAGACATGTAACCTTGCTCACTTTTGCTCATTATAGTTTTCTAAACGTACAAGAAAAATGAAAGCCCTACCATCCTTGGCTTCTGCTCACAAACAAACTACAGGACTCTACCTACAAGCATATATAGTAAGAATGAGAAGCAAGCTGTTATTGCTGGTAACTGGCTGCCAAAATCCTGAGTCCTTATAACTTAGAAAGTCTAATCTGAGAAACAATTACCTTGATTTTGAAAATGGTCTGGGAATTAAGCACTGTAAAATAGAAAGTCATCCTCAGGGCAATAATACTACAGATTTTTATAGGTACAAGTTATTTAAAGTTATTTATACATGTTCATTTTTTTGAGTTATCAGATAATCTTATATATCATATATTATATATTATATTATATATATTATATATTGTGATATTAGCACAAACCTCCATATACCTGTGGCTTGGTGATCAAGACTTCTAATCTTCCCAAAAGGATATAAATCCTCAAATGTAGTAATCACTTATAATTTCTTTCACTAATTAAGCAATAAGTATGAATTAAGCCCCGTGGAAGTCTTTTAATGAAATGTGTGACTCCTGGACACCTTCAATCTGTGCTTTGTGACTATGAAAGAGTGAGTTGTAAGCTCCTCCAGCGGTCTTTAGTCAAAAGGCACCATCAAACTTTTAAAGGCCGACCTGGTGCAGCATACTGTTATAAAATTAATAGCGACAGCTCTGATGAAATTCTTTAATACGATGATTAAAAAGACCCCATGAAATAAAGTATGAGAGTAATTTAAAAATGCATTCTTAGCCCTGGAGAAATGAAGGTTAGGCAAATGATCTGAGTTTTTAAAGCTTCCTTTCATTAATAATAGCTTTAGATTTGTATAGGGATTTTAACTATTCCAAAGCACTTTCTTAACTTCCATCTAATTGTAACTTTGCACTATCTTTGCTAAGTAGCCACAGAGGGAATAATAATCCCCATTGGCCAGAAGGGAAACAAAAGTTTGATGACTTGCTCAGGGCTCAGCAAATCAGTGAGGAAAGAAGCATTAGAAGTCCCATGATGTAATTGTAGACCCAGTAGGAACTCCACCTCCACTGAGCAACTCTATCTATTGTTCAGGAAAGATAGTTCTCAAAAAGAAGTTTGATTTCTATTAAGAGAGGTAGCTTGAAAATGCTGAAAATGATATGTTTGGGAATAATACTCCCTAGTTAGATAGCATCCTGAAAGTGGTTGCGTGGTAAATTTTAGCTTTGTTGGCAAAAGATCAGACAAAGATGCTTCAATATAAACTCTCTGAAGAAGCAACCAATATTCTTTCCTGTTTAAAATCTAGCAAGGTACAACATATCCAAAGACAAAGTCATTCTAGATTGCAAAAAATACCTTAGGATAAAAAGTTTCAGATTCTATCTTAACTTGTTATTTGATATATTGTATATATGATTCTTTGGTTATTTGAAATAGGATAGGGAAAGGGGGAAAACAAGATGAGGGGCCAGAGTGTGGGAAGGAAATGGGGGCAAAAGCATGAGAAAGGATATCAATGTTTGTGAAGCAATGTACCTTCTATCTGGCAAATATAATGTAACCCTTCTATTAATTACAATAAAAATATGTTTTTTAAAAAAGTGTCAGATCCTTATGTTAGCAAAAAAAAAAAATAGTCAGTACGTTCCAGAAAAGTTTTGAAACACATGAGCATTGAGTACAACAAATTTGGGTACAACAGACTCCATGTCACAGAACAGTTTTAGAAGTGAATCCATAATGACTGACCTTATTTTCCATTCTCCAATTATCATCTTCCTGACTAATTTCTAGGAAGTAACTAATCAATTTTGACATTGTGATGAATAGTGTATGCATGAAATATATGAGAGGAACATTATGAGGATGGAATAAAACATGACCAGATGGGTCATGATAGATCATGATAACGTGTTATGTAACCATGAAAAGTTACCCTGGAAATGCTACAAGATTTATATGTACTGAAAAAAAATCACAGCAGCACCCATAATTTAAGGGACAATGAAGACAAGGCAATAAGATATTATAAATTGTTAAGTAAACTTAAAAATAGATTTAAAAATAATCCTTATCATTAAAAATGTACATAACCATAACCTATAAGCTTAAGAGAAGAAATCTGGTCAATTTAATATGCTCACTTGCTCCTTCATTGATATGTTTGGATGCCAACTTGATATATTCCTGAATTAGTAAAGGACAAATTAGCATATTTATTAAGTTATTGGTTTGCTACATTCTGTAATGACTGTGTTCAGGTTCCTTTCTATTCCCATTCACATTTAACATTCTTCATATTCTTTTCTTTCCTTTTTTTGTCAGTTGCTAGGGCATTTTTGTCCATTTTGTCACTCAGGGCCTGGGTGCTGTCTCTGAGCTTGGTTTCTCAAAGCATTCTATCACTGAACCATAGTGTCACTTGCAATTTTCTGGTGCTTAGTTAGAGATAAGAGTCTCATAGATTTTCTTGCCCAAGCTAGTTTCAGATCTCATCCTCCTGAATAGCTAGGATTATAGACATAACCCACCAGTGACCGGAAAATTCTTCATATTCTATCTCCATAGAAAGGATAAAAGTTTTCTTTTTTTTCACTCTCAGATGCTACCAAGGGTAAAACTGGTAGTATGCACTCTGAATACAGCTATGAAGTGTGTCACAATATCAAGTGTTTCTAGTAGAAGAATCATCACACTTCATATTAAAAATTGAGTTGAAAATAATCCATGCATTCTACAATACCCAAGTAATTCCTAAGCTCCTAACCCAGGGGCTCAGTGTATGGCTGGCATCTTATTTTATCATCAGTACTATGTGATCACTGTACAGGGTCAGAAGAAAGAGCATATAAATATGACAGTGAGTAGTATCAAGTAGGTTCTGAGCAGAATCTACTCTCCCTACTATTTCTATCCCTAGAGCTCTCTTCCCTTATTTCTTCATATTTCCTTTGATATTAAATCAAATTTTATCCAGAAAGAACTTGCACAAGGAGGGGCAGAAACAAAGGATATATTGCTATTTTATTAGTAGTGATAGTCAGTTGGTTGTAAAATGATTATACTTACTCTACATTACCAATGCAATGAAATGAAATGAATCAGTGGACATTTGTCATTCTGTGGTCAGTGTGTGTCAATAGTCACAGTCTCTTTGATTTGGTTCAGGTCAACTCTAAATGGCGAGGCCCAGAGCTTCCTGTTGAAGAACAAATCCTCCCCTATAACTATTCTCATCCTGTTTCTCTCTCTCTAAATGATCAACACATCATTTCCCAATAAGCTATCTGCCCACCAACCTCTGTCTTACAGTCTCCATCAGGGAAAATCTCATGGAGGTATTCAATTGTAAGAATATGATCGTTATTAGTAGAGATGTTGATGTTTGGGGAAGCCGCGAAGGGGTGAACAAACATGAGTTTCATTGTCTCATTTTGACCTCTAATGGTCAAAGCATGCCTTGTGCTAAAAGTATAGCTGGCTACACCCCCACTAACAGTCAGTTTAATTTGTAAATTACCTCAAAATTCATACTTCCATTTTCAATTCAGTGATTATTTGTTTGGCTATTTTTATTTCCAAGCTTTTATCACATTGAGTAAGTGTTGATTTTTCTAAAGGTATTTAAATTCCCCCTCGACAACCATTTTCTCTAAGGGCCCTTTATACTTTAATATTCCATGATTCTGTAATTTTGATAATAGCAATATCTGAATAATATATTCTCTGGGAAATAAGGTCATTTAGATACCAAAAACTGTCCTTGAAAATAACACTTCATAAATTATGCAAAGCTGTGGTAGTGTGGAACAAATAATTCCAGTGGCAATGCGTAAATGACAATTGATGTGATGAAGCCTAAGAGGGTTCGGAAAATGAATGCCAGCTTTTATCTTAATAGAACCTTAGGAGCCAGGACGCTGACTATGGCCTTGCTTTGGATCGTGGAGAGCCCTAGCAACACAGGAATAATGTCATCCACATTACATTGCTGGAAAGGACATTGGAAATTGCCACATCAAATCTCTGCCTGTTCTAATAAATAAACTACAGGCTGGTACAACTACATAGCGTGCCCACGCCATTCCAAGAGACAGGACCAAGAAAGAAAAAAAAGAAAGGAAGGAAGAGAGAGAGAGAGAGAGAGAGAGAGAGAGAGAGGAAGGAAGGAAGAGAGAAAAGCTTTTCCTCTCACTCTTCTTGATTCCATTAACAGGTTCTTTTTCACAGATATGGAGTAGAAGAAAATTCCTTCTTCTTTCTCTACTTTATTGTTACAGGGTATTTTTTTGGTCTTTGCCAGAACACAGGGAGGTCTTCTTTTCTTTTTAATATCTCTATAAAATTCCCATTTGGGAATTTCTCTAACATATATATTTTCCATTATATTTAAAATAGCTTTAGTTATTGTTTATCAATCTATGACTTCATAATGATGATGTTCATAGGCCTTTGATAAATATCCAAAAAGTTAAAACAAGTCCTCTATTTATAGGTAGGTTTGTTAGTGGAGCCTTTGAAACAGATAGAATAAAAAAGTGTTTTGCTTTATTAAAATGCAAATACATTTTAATGTAATTGTAGACACACAATTATCACAACCTATATAGTACCGGATTTTTGACACTTCCTTTAAGCATTGTAGAAAATTGGACAAGTGACTATCCAAACTTTGGAGAAAATGGCCCTCAAATACACTTAGTAAGGACTATTTAAAAGGCACCAAGAAAATGAATTTAAAGAAGGCTGAATATTAATTTTTAAAATAGTTATTTTTAGGACATTCTGATGAAATTGGTCTGGCTTGCAGATGAAAATGTAAAGACAGAATCAGGACAATGAGAGTAAAGTAAAATTTGATCCAATGTGTTTGAATTTACATTTTACATTACATCATAAAGTACCATAGTAGCATAGATTATTCACAGATAGTAATTGTATCCAGTAAGACACAAACACAATTTGTCATAGTTCCAAGGCAGAGGTTCTTAATGGAATAGAATCACTATACATGCAGAGATCTTCACATTATAGATACATATCCCTTTCCAACACCTCCAGATTACTCATAAATTAGATCATTAAATGTTGACATACATCCACTTCTTCCATCAGTAACCACAATGCATGAGCCAGGAGCCAGAAACCCTTGCATATAATTCTAACTACCTAGGAGGCTAAGATCTGAAGATCTTGATTGTAAGCTAACTATAGTGGAAAAGTCAGTGGGACTTTTATCTACAAACTAGCAAAAAGCCAAGAGTGGAGATATGAATCAAATGGCAGAGCTCCAATATTGAGCAACAGAGCTAAGACACTAGGGATGTGACTGGTAGAGTGTTTCTAGCATGCATGACTTCCTGGGCTCAATTCCTTGGTACTACATAAAAAAAGAACAAAAAGCTAAGGGACAGTGCTCAGACCTGGAGTTCAAGTCCCAGCACCAGTAAACACACAGAAAAAGTGCAAGCACAAAAGTGTGACACATATTGTTAGGTTTCCTACTGTGCCTTGGGCCCTGAATTCAATTCTTTTTTTTATATTTTTATTGTAATTAATAAAAGGGTTACATAATATTTGCCAGATAGAAGGTGCATTAATTCACATACATTGATACCCTTTCACATGTCTTGGTCCCCATTACCCTCCCCCCACACCCCCATCTGAATTCAATTCTTAACACCACAAAAAAAGCATTTATGCTGCATATAAGGGATAATCTCAAATATCTAAATAGTCTCACTGATCAACCGTTTTTAATAATCTGATTTTAAAAATTTAATTTTCACACCTTATTTTGCTTTATTAGGAGTAGAATATATGGAGTCTCTTCCATATTTAGTTCTTGATGATGCTTTACATATGTTCACATATTCTCCCATTCTTACTCAAAAAGGTTCTTATTTGGAGTATAATCTAAATGTCTATGTGTTTCAGCCTCTCCTGCAAATAGTTGTGTTGTTGTTGTTTTTTCCAGTCCTGGGGCTTGAACTCAGAGCCTGAGCATTGTCCTTGGGCTTTCCTACCTGAGCCCCAGCACCACTTTTGACTTTTCTATGTATGTGGTGAGCTATAACTTGGACTTCCAACCAGAATAACTCAGGAAAATGGTTTCAGTTCTCTGACCCACGGTCTCTTCCATAATAAAATAAAGACCGTGATGCTCTCTCCAACACAATGTCGTTTTGGTGAAATGATTGAAAACTCATGCAAGTTACGTAAACTGTGCTGAAACTGTTCTTTTAAATGATAGCAGCATGGTCCAGACAGCTGTTCTACCTCATGGGAAAGGAAGAAATCAGTCTTAGAGGGCTCCAAATCAAATGAGCTGCTCATTTCCAGAAGTCATGCAACTCATCCCTTCATTCACTCACTTATTTCAAGTTTTGTTGGTGCTGTTTTTCTAGAGATCTGGAAAATATTCTATACACACATACACACAAATATGTAGCACACAAACTTTGAAAGCACTAAATGTTAACTAATGTAAGCAGTAATGAAGAGCATCGCATATGTGTCTCATAGCAAAAATATATTTTTACTTAGATAGCAATAATAAAGACTATACAACTGTGTGTTATCTTGGAATCATTCCTGGAAAATAGTTATGCTATCTGTCTTAGCATGGATTTAAACAACATTCTGGTTATCTTCTTTTTCCACTTTCCAATGAATAACTTATCATTTATAAAAGCAACGTTTGAGTTAAATATTGTTTATGCTAGCACTGGTAGCAGTGATGCAGAGAGGGGAACGTGTGTGCCTCAGGCATATGGTTAGGTGTTATTCTGTTGCCTTAGTGTCTCTAGCTCCTGGTACCAGACAAGACAGTGAGTGAGTGCTGGGACACTGCACAGTCCACATACAGCCAATGTAGCATGCTAACATTATTCCTAAATAGGAGTGTACATTGATCATGATCTCAGAGACACTGTCTCCTCTTATTTGGGAATGAAGTTCTCATGCCTTCAGTGTATACTTTTATAAATCAAACAGTGCAGAAAACAGTATAAAGGTTTCTGGGCATCAAGATTCCAGATGAAATGACACTGTTCCTTAAATAAGCCATTACCCTTAGAACACATTTTATAGGATTTTCCTTGTTACAAGTGAATCTTCATTGTATTGGGTAAAATCTCATTGAATGACTTGCTTTCAAGTCCCAAAAGGAATACAATATACAGTGGAGCAAAAAGTCAACAATGTTTTTAATTCAAGGCCGTGTAGCATCCAAGTCAATCTCATAAAGTCTGACTTTCATGTAATTGTTGTATTCTAGACCTTATTTGCTAGACATTTACTTACCACAAATATGCAGGTAAAATATTATGTATATGTGTATATATATTACATATATGCAATGTATACATGTATATGTGTGCAAAGATATGTATATGCATATTATATAATGTATGTGTGTGTGTGTGTGTGTGCTGAGACAGAAATACAGATATAGATAGAGATGACAGAATTAGAGTTAGAAAAACAGAATTAGAAATGATAGTGACTGGAGCCCGACCATGGCCTCCTGGTAGAGTGCTTGCCAAATATACATGAAGCCCTGGGCTCAATTTCTTGGTACCACATACACAGAAAACACCAGAAGTAGTACTGTGGCTCTAAGGGTAGAATATTATCCTTGAGAAAGCCTACGGACAGTGTCCAGGCCCTGAGTCTGAGCCCCAGGATGAGGAAAAAAAGAAGGGAAAAGAAAGAAGGAAAGAAAAAAAGAAAGAAAGAAAGAAAGAAAGAAAGAAAGAAAGAAAGAAAGAAAAAAAGAAAGAAAGAAAGAGAGAGAGAGAAAGAGAGAGAAAGAAAGAAAGACAGAAAGAGAAAGAAAAGGAAAAAAGGAAGGAAAGAAGGGAGGGAGGAAGGGAGAGAAAAAATCAAGATTGGGATACAGTTAAAGAGAGACATGATAGAGACAGAGGCCAGAGAGATTGATGAAGAGTTAAAAAGAAGATATAAAGAAAATAGAGACAGATAGAGAGCAAAACGAAAAGAGGATACACATAGAGAAAAACACAAATAGAGAGGTTGTAGAGATGACTAAGAATGAAAATAACCATCATAGATTCTATCGTGCTTCTGCTAACAGGTAAAGAAGAAATTATACTGCACAAAGCAATATGCTTCTTAAATAACCTAAATCATATACAGATTGCAGCAGGATTTGATTTGTATCACTCTCCGAAGACCGGACCTTATGCTCTGAACCCATGCAACTCATTGCCTACATCCTGCAGGTTCATTTATGCTGGGTGATAACTCAGCCTTGAGAATGCTGAAGTCATTAACACGCGACAATACCATCACCCCTGCAGAGGTATAATTGCAGCCCTCGCCTTTTCAGCCCTGCTTGATTCCTAATAGGAGATTATGGGCAATGGCTTCTGGATCCGTTCTGTTCTCTCCTCTTAGAAGAATTACATTTTCTTATCTGTGGCTTTGCCAGGTGTACTATTTAAAGTCATATAAAAAATGTTCCTAATGAAGTAATCTTAAATAAGATGGAGAAAGGGACTTTAAGTTCTTGCTCTACTTCTTTTTACTGATTTATTTTATGAAGTAATGTTGCAAATAACTATCTAATTCATGAGGCTATGCAGAAAATTACAATAAAAAATGAGCCACAAGAGCCATAAGGTGTGTTTTTTTCTGCCATTTTCTTTCCATTCTTGCGTTATGTGTAAGGCACTGGAACATTCTTGCAAGAAGAAGGCAACTGGAAGAATCATCCTTACATCTGGATTCCACCAGGGGTAAGGTATTAAATAAGGTGCTGAGAGCCCTGGCAGAGAGGGTGGTTTTCTCCCAGCAACACAGATGTAATTACTGTACTAAAGAAAAAGCACATTAAACCAACGTAAGGATAGGTGAAGAGTGGCAGGAGTAATGGGGTCTTTCACCCCAGTTTAATCAGGGCCTTATTTTAGGATCAGAACAACCATTCTAAAATGGTTGCCCACATAGCACTGAGAAGCCTCGTAAGCAGTGATCCTCAGATGTTAGCAGATGCATGAGGCTCTTTCACCATGGTGAGGCAGAACCACGTTACATTGCACAAATACACATCTCTGTGGCTTAGACATGATAAAGCTGTAGGCTGCTCGGAGATTACTGATCCCCTCAAGCTGTTATAATGCATCTCTGTACATGTTTGCAATGGCTGTAAACAGAGCTTCTACATTTATCTATAGTCCTACATACATCTTGAATGTTATTGAATCCTCAAACCCAGCCCCAGAGTTCAGGCTTCACAACCGATCAAAAAAAGAAAAAAAAATGTCATATCAAGAATTGGCATTTCCTGCTCAACAATTTCTTTCTTTGTGTTGAAGGAAAGCTATACTGAAGTGTGATCCACAGATTTGTACTTTTTAGACAAGTACTCTGCCTCTTGAACTATAATTCCAATTTTTTTGCATTAGGTTATTTTTCAGATAGGGTCTAGTGTTATTGCCCAAGCCATCTCAGGACTATGACCATTCACTCTTCCTAGGATGGTCTTTAAGCATAATCCCTCTGATCAAGCTCTTCCTCCCACACAACTGGAATTGTAGGTGTGAGCCATGCCTTTGGACTTACAAGTTTTCATTTTATCTTACATCCCATGGATTCTGTCACTCGATTCCTCTGTTTGGTTTCTAATGACCTGGATTTCCTATGATGGTTTTTCCCAACTCAATCTAATCAGTAAAGGAACATAACTGTCAGGCAAAGCAAGTATTTCTCTTGGTTCTTCTAGCTGAACTGTCAGGACACATTATGGGAAGAAACTTAAACATGTGAGCTCCACATAATCCATATCAGAGTTAAGAATGGCAGAGGTCATCTCAAAACCCATTGGGCCTTACTAGACAGGGCTAACAAGTTGGATTTCTTCCTAGAATTTATTTGAAAAACTTCCTTTAGAAGTTTGGGTTTTTTTCTGCCACAATCAGAAATAAACAGAAAACTTTCCTTATTTTTCTCCTTTAAGTGTCACGATCATCTCCAAAGCCAAATGGAAAAACTGTGAAACCAACCTTGGTTGCTACATTATCCAGATGACCAAGTATTGAGAATCTATTTGCAGTATTTCATCGAACTTAATGGGAATTGCTAACCTTTCACAAGCTTACAATGTAAAGAGACTAAAACCATCATTGTCCGTAACACATGAATTCAAGGTAATAATTCAGCATTTTTATGGTCATTACAATTCTGACTTTTTATGTGTCTGTAAATTTAACCTAAAGAGGAGAGACATGACTTATTGCTATGTATCATGTTTTGTTCCATAAGCACCATTTTTCAAAATGATGCCCATTTAGAAGTGGATAATTTAAGACTATGTTAATTGACAGAAAACTCTGAAAATGATGAATTTAGCAAGGTCAACTCATTTCCCTTTACTTATAAAGTCCTTTAACTATATGCGTTTGCAAAGTGTTCTAGAAGTCTTCTGGTTTCTTTCTTCACTATCCATGGAATTTAATATTTTATATTAGCATGGAATTTAGTATTTGGCATGGGATTTAATATTCTCCAACTATAACTTTCCACCAGTAAAAATGAACTCACTTCTTTAAAATTTCAAGGACATAGCTAGCGTCAGTGGTTTACACCTGTAGTTCTAGCTGATGAGGAAATGAAAAACTGAGATTCGTGATTCAGCCTGGGCAGGAAAGCCTATAAGACTCATCTCTAATTAACCACAGAAAGAAAAAAACTGGACATGGAGCTGTGTCAAATGGTAGAGCAGTAGCCTTAAACACAAAAATCTCAGGGACAGTGGCTAGGCTCTGAGATTAACCCCCAGGACCAGTACACACACACACACACACACACACACACACACACACACACACACACACACACACCAACATTATAGTGTAGACAACACTCTGCTTCATGTTTTACTTCCTATTTCCTTTTACTTGTGTCAGCCGTTTACATAGTTCACACTGTAGCACATTTCTCGTCTCTTCTGTGATATTTATTTATTGTCCCTAATTGGTTTCTTGACTGAAATGTAATTGTCCATCTTCCCAGTCATTCCATCACGAGCTGTACTTGTTTAGCCCATCAGCATTCTAAACACCTTTTGTTACTAATGTTTACTCCCAATTCTCTCTAGGGCTACTTAATAGTCTTGCTTTAATTGTTAAGTTTCACAGCAAATCAATTTCCATTTGTATGTCCCAAGTTTTCTGAAATTCCCCCTCTGAAATTACTTCATAATGTTATGTCAGTTTTCTGCCCTGACTGTTCAGTGATTTTGTGAATATCACACAACAACTGATAATGCCGGATTCTGCAAAGTGTGAAGAATCCTAAAATAAGAATGACACTGCCAAAAACACCTAGCTCCCACTGAAACATTTGAGATGTGGCCACGAGAAAAAAAAATGTACCTCTAAAGTTAAATGACAAAGCAAAAGCCCAAAATACAATCAAAGTGTTCAGATAAATAAAAGGTCAAATGTACGCAATCTTTAAAATCCTAGTGGCGGTTGCAAAAGCAATCAATCAACAGTCAACTAGTGAGAAGAGAATGGCAAACTTTGCAAGCACTGGGAATGTGCAATATCAGAAGCAAGGTTGTTTGTGGATGACTGGGCAGATCGTGTGCACTGTACAAATCTGACTTTGAATTTATTGAGAATTAAGGAGAACCAAGAAGTGTCACATCAGAAATCTATTTTTGAAGAAAGGAGCCAAGCTCATGTAATAAAAATACAGGCTAGATAGTGCTACACAGCTAGTTGTTAACACTGATGTGGGTGGCTCTGATAATTTTAACAGTAAATGCTAACTGTTGGGAGGCAGGTGACTTGGATAAATCATTACAGCAAACCCAACACCCCCACACAAGGTGTATAGTTCATTTTTAACATATGTAGTATTTATTGACACCGTTATAGACACAAAATCCAGTAAGAATCCTGTGAGCAAAACACTTCTTTTATTTAGATTTTCTCCATCCATCAATTTTCTCCTCCATACCTAAATCTTCTAACATTTCACTGGTATTTAAGTTACCATGCCTTGAATTCCTCTCCTGGTGTTCCTTCCTTTAAGAGCTAATCCTTTAAGAGTTAAACTTTTCAGAGGGGTAACAATGTCCCACAAGAAATGTACTCACTACCTTGTACATCATTTTGACACTAAAATTAAATTTTAAAATGGAAATAAAGGTAAACTTTTTCATTTGGCCTGGCTTCTCTTTAACAGTGACACCAGTGTCATCCAGACATCTGTCAACAGCATCCTTAATCACTATTCTTATCTTTGACTGAAGTTATTCAGCTCTTAAACTAAATTGCTTTTATTTTTCTTTCTATTCTTGCTCCTGTGCATTATCTTGCTTCCTACTCCATCTCTAGTGTACCACCTATTCCACTTCATCCCCAAAACAATTTTTCCAACCTTTGTATTTCATTTCTTTCATCAAAAATACAAAAGTGATTTCTGGCTTTGCAATTTAAATACATGCATCTATCTTCACTACTTCCTGTTACATCATAAATGTGACAGCAAATGAATTATAGATGGATGATGACGGTGATAGGAAGAGATAAAGAGATCAATTATATACGTATGGTACAGATACACTTTCAAGGAAATTTAAAGCAATAGAGGAAAGGAGGAAGATGGTTGATGTAAGTTTGACATGACTGGAAGGTAGAGTAGGAGTGGGGCATGTGACCTAAAAAACGATAAAATCTAAGGAATGCTGGAGGTGGGGGCAAAGTCAGAGTTTCTCAAAGTCTGCATTAGTTGATCACTAATAAGGGTAAAAAGGAAGAATGAGTGATTAGGTTGAATAAAACCCTTAAGATTTACATAAACAATGAAGTTTCTTCTCCTCTGCCATCTAAGTAAGGGAATTTATCTTCGTATCAGGAAGGAGTAGAAGATAATCAATGAACGACTCAGGAGAGTAATCATAGCACTGATATATAATTTGGTACCACTCCTGGGGCTTGAACTCAGCTCCCCGAGTTTTTGTGCAAAAGGCTAGCAGCTCTACCACTTGATTCACAGGTCCACATCCAACGTTTTCTTGATCGTTAACTGGAGATAAAGGTTTCACAGAATTTCCTGCCCAGGCTGGCTTGAACCCATGATCCTCAATTCTCAGCCTCTTGAGTACCTAGCATTACAGGCATGAGCCACCAGCACCCAACTTCAGTTATTTCTAACTGAATGACTTTAGTCATTCAGAGTCTATAGTCCCAGAGTCTACAACAGCAATTTGTTTATGTTAGCTCAGAAGAATATTAGTTCTCTTGGATGAGATTTAATATGCATACAGAAAATAAATGCTTTATCTCCTGAACATTAGTTCAGCAACAATCTGCCAGCATTCTACCACAATCTTCAGGGCACTTGTACCACGAAATGGCCCTAAGAGCTCAGATGTAGTGAGTTTCCTACTGGAAAATAATCCATGTATGAGCACCCCTCTCGCAGTGTTCTTACTAAGCTTTGAGTCAGCTTGCCAGGAATAGATAACATCTTGTTACATACCTGAGGAACAGACACATGAACCAAGCAGCAGCTTACAGACTCCTCACCTCTACCCCGATATTTCCTGCCACAGCCTTTTATTCTGGAGAAGCTCCAGTCTTGTTGCTCCCTATTTTTCAAGTCTGATCATCTAGTCTCATTCATTTCCAGCCAGTCTTGTGTTGTCATAGGTTCATCAAATTTATCCTGAGATTCTTTTGAGGCTAAATTTTAATGTCTGTTGTAAATAGAAAAGTCTGTGTGTTTTGATCGCTTTTTTGTGGGACTTTTCTGTGGAGTTAAAGCCTAAGTAACCGAATCCCAGCTTTATAACTGACTTTTTTCTGTATTTTGGATTCTTCATTCGTATAAGAGGAAAAATTCCATATATAAAGAAATATACAACCACTGAGATATTGAATGGCAAATTTGTCACTAAAGTGCATCACTACCAAATAAATTGTTCTAATCTAGAGGACAGTGTAACATTTTAAAATAGAGTGGTTAAATAATAAACTACGGAGATTAGAATAAAATGGTTAGATTCTGGAACAGACATGATGTAGTGTATGAAGAAGTCAAGGTAAATAATGCAACTTATCTGGACTCCATTTGTATTATCTGAAAAGTTCATTTATTCAGCCAATGTTTATTGCAAGTTTTCTATGAGGCAGATACTTCTTGAACAGTGGGAAACATTAATAAACTAAACAGGCTAGGATCACTATCCTGCAGGAAGGGAATGATTGTTAAACCTAGCTCACAGCATTATTGTGAGGATAAAGAGAGCTACTTAAAACACAAAGCATTTTATAAATAGAGTATGTCTCACAGAAGTTAATGCTGCCTGCGTTGTTGGAATTATAAGCAACCATGTATGACATATAAGATTTCATCAAATAATTGCATTCCATATAGATAAAATACTATCTACAATCACACAACCATAGAGTGAGAGTTAAAAGGTGAGTCTCCCACTTATAGCAGGCCACTTTCCTCACCTGTCAAAACAACTTAGTATGTTGAGGCACCAAGTGTAAGATGCTAGGTGAGTAAAGAAAGAGAATTGTAGAGATTTTTTTAGATAATTGTAGAGATTTAAATGTAGTAATAAAACTAATAACCAGTCCTCTGTATGTACTCAAATATGTGTATATCAGTGTTGACAGCAGTGTTATTCATGAAAGCCAAAGTGCGGAAATAGCCCATAGTAGAAATACTCACAGACAGATAAGTGAATAAACATGTTTATTAAAGGGGAACAGAACTCTGCACTATGCAAGCACCAGCTGAATGAAATAAGACAGATAACAAAAGAACATGTGTGGTATTATATTTCTAATCATACCAGGCACCTAGATTAATCGTAGAGTAAGGAAGTAGAATGGTGCCCACTGGGAGATATGAAGAGAAAAGAGGATGGATAGGGTTGTTTCCTGAGTACAGAATTTCAGTGTGGCGAGATGACTAGGTTTTAGAGAGAGATGATGATCATTATACAATATAAATATAATGCTACCAAAATGAATATACTTACAACTGGTTAAAATAGTAAAATATTTTTGTATATTTGACCACTGAAAAGGAAAAAGAAACTGTTATCACACTCCAGAAATTTTGAGAAGTTGTCAAAATTCTCAATCGCTCTAAATATCTTTTGTAAATTCAATTTATGTAAAAACTTGTTCTTGAGATGTAAAAAGACAAATAAGATAGATAGATAGGTAGATAGATAGATATGATATATGGGATATATATGCATATATTACCAACAATTCAAGAGAGCAATATATCCTTTTTTCTGAGTAGAGTGTTTTGGAACCCACGTTAAATTCTTGTTCCATGAATCAACATCATAACTAATCAAACAAGAGATTTTTTTAGCTGCTATTCATAAAGAATATTATATAAACTCTGTCACATAGTTTATACAATTATCTCAATACTTAGGGGTATCTTACGTTTTATTTAATATACACTATGTCCTCTTCAAAATGATATTTATTATTTCTTAATAAACTTCAAATATTACATAGAAGTCAGTTTGGAGGAAATCCAGCTATACTATCAGCCTCCAACATATGTAGATTCAGTTAACAGGTGTATTTTTTAAGAGTAAGTCCATAGTAGTTAGAAACAATCATAAATTGGACTCAATCTTAGTCTCTGGGAGTTGTAATGTAGACATTAGATTTGAGCTCAGCGATAATTTAGTGTCCGTAAGGTTACAGAAATAAAACAGATTAACTCGATTTTAGTAATTAAGTTTATGATAAAAAAAAGTTTTGCTTGGTAAAAACAGATTTTTTATAAATATGTATCTCTTTCTCCATTATTACAGAAAATAATGTTGAAATATTGTAGGGAAGTGTTGTAAAATGATTCTGTTACAGGTATGAAATATATTAAATACATCAATGCCTTAGCAAATGCCTAATGAATGTGAGAATAAATAACAAACTCAAAATGCAGATAATGTCAAAACTGTATCATGTAATAACTATTTGAAATAAATAAATCATGTACTTTTGGAAGAAATTATTTTAGAATCTACTGGACTAATATCAAATGACAAATTTCTATGGCAATAGACACTACTTGGAAAACACCTCAGGGAAATACCATTTGAGTGATTTTTCATTTCCTTTGGTCAGATAATGTACATCTAAATTATCAATCACGTTAGTTTTCTGCAAGTCTCTGTACTAAGGAAAATATATACACCCACATTCACACACCACACATTCATTCACACCATTTTTCTTCCCAATGTTTTTTTATTAAAGAATTTATTAACATTGATTTTTACAGCATATTTCAAATGACATGTTTAGCAAACGAGTGTTCAAGAAGGGAATCTCTATATACACTCACTGGCGCTTAGTTTTTAGAACATAATCAGAACTAGGCTAAGGGTTTGTATATCATAGATACATATTAATTTATGAAATAAAATATTATGTCTATAGAGTCATAGGTTTTTATGTCTATGTAGTTATATTTATATTTCCAATACCATGTCCATAGCATTGGGTATGCAAATATTGAGTCCTTGCTCTTGTACTCTTTGAATCTAATAGCCACATATTAAGGATACCATGCGCCTTTTGTGGCTTTGGTCTTGACTTGTCTCACTCAACATGATTCACTCTAGATTCATCCATTTCCCTTCCAATGCCATTATTTTTACTTGTCTGTTGGCTATGTAGAATTCCATTGTGTGCATATATATATATATATCACATTTTCTGTATCCATTCATCTGCAGTAGGGCGTCTGGATTGTTTCCATCACCTGGCTATTGTGAATAGTGCAGAGATAGACATAGCTGAGCAGGTGTTCTTATCATATCTTGGGTTATGATGTTCAGGGCAGATGCCCAGAAGTGGTATGGCGGGATCATAGGGAAGGTCAATTTTCAGTTCTTTAAGAAACCTCCACACGGCTTTCCAGAGTGGCTGAACTAGTTTACATTCCCACCAGCAGTATAGTAGGGTTCCTTTTTCTCCACAACCCTGCCAGCAACTGTCATTGTCTGAGTTCAAAATCTTAGCCATTCTTGTTGGGATAAGGTGGTATCTTAGGGTTGTTTTTATTTGCATTTCCTTTATGACCATGGATGATGAACATTTTCTCATATGATTTTCTGGCATTTTAACTTCTTCTTTTGGTAAGTCTCTCTTTAGTTCCCTTGCCCATTTAGTGAATGGTTTGTTGGGTTTGGGGGGGAATAGTTTCTTGAGTTCCCTGTAGATACTGGATATTAAGCATTTGTCAGGTGTATTATTGGTAAATATCTTTTCCCAGTTGGTTGGCTGTCTCTCTACTTTTGTAACTATGCTTTTATCTGTGCAGAAGCCCAGCGGGTTCCTCCAATGTTTTTTTATTGCATCCAAATTACAGAATTAATGTTTTAATGCTAATTGTATTTCTCATCCTAATGACAATAATAACGTTGTCCCTTTTTCTACAAGGACTCAGGTCAATTCTATGCCTTCTCACAAGAAAGAGGAAAATTGGTCACAGTGGATAGATGACACTTCCTCATTCACTCCAGAATAAATTTCAATCAATTGAAACAATTTATAAAGCAAAGCTGGCTTTTGCTTCACCTTCTTGAAGCATGTGAAGCATTGTATGAGCTCGAACTGATTTTTCTTCTTTTTGGGGACTGTTAGGACTGTCATCGTGCCGTATACAGAGCACATAATTCATTTGATGCATTCTCTTTTATGGTTTCTATAAACAGTTAGAATTTATTTACAGAAAGTAGCTTCCAGAAAAAAATAACCTTGGATTCTGAGACTATACAACATCACTCAAGAGGTCAAGATGAATTCTTCAGGTTGTGCACAGTGAATTCCAAGTCTCTGTATTACCAGGAATCAAATTTCCATTCATAAGACAGTGTGAACATTTACCTTAAACTGCTAGAGAGAAAAAAATGGATAGCTACAAAGCCTCGTTTCCTTCCTATGTTTGGTATTGATTTGAAGAGCAAGATGGTAGGCAAAGTGTGTTTGGTAGGGAGGGGATTTCTTCAATTTGTAACCTACTGTGTCCCAAACACTGAATCACAGAATGGTTTATTTTGTTTGGATCTGTTTTCTTCTTCAAAAATCACAGATGCCAGTATTTTATGTAAAATTAAATGCACTCACAGTACTTGTGGTGCAATTTAAATATGTTTTCGGTGTTTTCCTCCAGAAATCCACAGAGTGTAAAATGATTTGCACAGCTTGACATTCCTTTTTATTGACTTAGAATTAACTCTGCTGACTTGATAAAACAAAACTAAATTAAGCCAGAATTACATTAATTTTATTTTATTTTCTAAATAGCTGTTTCAGCTAAGATAGCCTTAGTGGAAATATCCATTTTATGCTTTATTTAACTCTGTGGAATTTCTCTCTCATTTAAGTCTAAGTACTAAACTGCTTCATCTGAATTTCTTTGTTGTTGTTGTTTACTTATTAGTTTGCCAAAGAAGCAGTCCAGCTGATACTTTTTGTGTTCTTTTTATGGATTCAAATCTTCTGAAATGCAAAGACCACTTGGATTGACCAGAACCAGAACAAAACAAAACATATCTTATTGTAGGAGCAAAGCTCTCATTTCTCCATTTTCCCCTTGGATACAAAGAATCCTCATAAATGTATTAAGAGCAATTCAATGAGGTAAACAACTCATCCTTTATTCTGAGTAAAGTGTACTTGTTGGAGCCCACTTTAGAATCTTGTTCTGTGCTTCAGCATCATTACTAGTCAAATGGGGGGATTTTCACTCAGTATTCCCAGGGACTATTGAATACTATAAGCAGAATGCCCAGCTAGCTCTTGTCGGCTTCCAGGGACAACCAGAGCCACACATTCATGTTTATTTTTAGACCTCCATTATCACACTGTGCTGTGTGACAAATAACCACCAAACATTACTGCTATACAACAATTGTGAATTATCCATGCATCTGGGGTAGTTGGCTACATGGCCTTACTGCTCTTTGCCAGCTGCCAAGTCAACCACATTGCTTTTGGCTAGGAGCAGCACAACATAGCTCCTGTATTTACGTATCACCACACACATCACCACTTAATCCAGTGTACTTCACAACACTATAGTTCAAAAGTGTGGATTGTCTTCATTCAATTATTTTTGCTCCAAATTTGTATAAATCCTGTCAAGTTATTCATCAATAAATCAAACTTTTATTACAAGGTTCTCAGAAGAATGTACTTCTAAGCTCCTTCAGGCTTCTGGTAGAACCTATTTCCTTCTAGCAGGATCTTTCCTGCTACTGTGTTGCGATGGTTCTGAAATATCAATTAATTTGAAAAAGGTCATTTTTTCTACATAACATAAATATCCTCAAGACTCAGAGATTTGAGTGTGGACTTTTTGGACAGCTATTGTATCTAATATGGACCAGACCTGCTGACTTGAGAGGGTAAGGCTTATCATTTCAATACTTTGCAACATCTGCCGACAAAGGAAGCCACCAGGTTCTGCCCGAGGTAAGAATGGGGGAAACTATACAGTTAAATGGCAAAGCATGTGGGTATAAGATGAGCAAACAAACAAACAAACAAAAACACACTTTCACGCTCTACCCTAGAACCCCCTAAAGATAACAGTGATATAGTGTTTGGTTTATTAATTATTGCTGAACACCAGTTAGATAGGAGTGAATGCTTCCACAATAAAGGGGATACCCACAACACACCATCAACCATAGTTCCCATCAGCCTAGGAGTTGGTCATGGTGTTGAAAGTGCCAATTGTATTGCTTCTCACTAGTGTGTGGCATTACCTGAAGCTCGAGTCAAAATATTCAGGACTTTGCTGGGAATGGTGATGTACACCTATACTCCTAGCTACTCTGGAGGATGAGTTCTGAGAATTATGGTTCAAGGCCGACCCAGGTAGGAAAGTCTGGGATACTCTTATCTCTAAAAAGCTATATTAAAAAAAAAAGCTGGAAGTAGAACTGTGGTTCAAGTGGAAAACTAGACTTAAACATAGGCCCAAGGACCAGCACACACACACACACACACACACACACACACACACACACACACACACACACACACCACATCCATGCCTCATATTCTATGCCAAAAACAGCCCTAAAGAATGATATATACCAATCTCTGAAAACTATACAAGGTAAGTATCAATATATCTCCTATAATAGTATACTTTATACATATAACACACATACAAATTGATGCTATAAAATGTAAGGTCACACATCTAATATTTGCCAGAATATGCGTATAGACTTGGAATGTAAATGAATATTTAATAAAATGAAAGTCCGATATTAGAGTCTCACAATTTAAAATACCAGACCACATTGAATTACAGGGGGCGGGGAATTGCAATAACATATTTAACTTTAAAGCATTTGCCCTAAAGGCTGCTGCACAGGAAATGAGCTATACCTGCCATGAATGGATTCAATTAATCATCATTCACTGAATCTATACTATGTGTAAAGCTCTAGTGTAGTGTTCTGCCCTAGGGCTTGAACTCAGGGCTTGAGCACTGTCCCTGGGCTTTCCCAAGGCTAGAGCTCTATCACTTGAGCCACATCACCACTTTCAGCTTTTTTTATGTTTGTGGTATGGAGGAATTGAACCCAGATCTTTGTGCATGATAGGCAAGCACTCTACCATTAGGCCAAACTCCCGGCCCCAGCGCTCTGGACTTTTAAAGAAATTCCACTGAGTTCAGCATCACTTAAACTTAAATAAGAAGTTCAACAACAATTTTAGGGCAGTTGCTCAATAAATGAGTGTTTATTAGCCAGGATATGCACACATTACACCAATAGTGATACTACAGCATGTATGTAACATGTATAAGGGTGATACATTTGGAGAGATAGGCTCCCCTTCTCCAAAGGGGAGTATGGTTATATATGCACAAAATGCATAAAAAGAAGACAGGGATTTTCTGGGAGAAGTTTACATTTTTCATTCAGCTGGCAGCTGTGGCTCATACCTGTAATCCCAGCTACTCGAGAAGCTGAGATCTGAGGAACAAGGTTCAAAGCCAGCCAGGGCAGCAAAGTCTATGGAACACTTATGTCCAACTAACCACTGAAAAACCTGGAAATAGAGTTGTGGCTCAAGTGATGGAGCACCAGCCTTGGAATGAAAAAAAAAGCTCAGTGGGTAGGAGAGAGAAAGATCGCATGCAAATAATTACACCACCAAATTACAGACTGTGAATTAAAGAAACTTACTAATTCTGTGAGAGAGAATAGCAGGACAATAACGGCTTTATTTTATACTATTAACTGCCCAGAGTTCCCTGAAAGGGTTATTTGGGCTGAGAACTCAAGAATAAGGAGTCAGCTATGAAGAAAGCCAAGAGGAATGCAGTTCCTATAAGGAGACAGCAACTACAAAGGATACCAACGCTGAGAAAGATGCTAAATAAAGATTGAAGAAAAGATGGGATGAGAGACAAGGTGATGCTATAGGGTATTTTGTACTATTATTTTGGATTTTTATATTTAAAATATAGAGTAAAACTTTCTTGGCCATTCAAATTGGCAGCACAGAGAAATCAAGAGTAGAGATTGAAACTCAGGGGCTATCATATGGAAATGTTCTAGATCTGGGCAAGATTACATAAAGGGAGAATGGAGAGGTAGAAAGGAACAGACAATGGCTCAAGCCTGTGGAACAGTCACATTTTGAGTGAAGGTAGGGAAGAAAAATCAGCAAAGAAGACTATGGTAGTAATAAAGAACCACAAAACTCAAGAGGGTTCTGATGGTTTTCTAGGAACAGGCTGACTAGCTACTGAACTTGATGGGTAGAGTGAGAAAGGCTCATTAATTTAGGTGACACTGGAATTTTCAGTGAACTTGGACCAATTCTATGGGATGGCTGGGATGAAAACGCAGGCAGAAGTAGAGAGCCAGTGTAGGTGATGTGCATATGATTTAAATATTGGTATCCCCAGTATGTATATGGTAGAACCTATTGCTCAGAAAGATATTGTTCAGAAGTGGGGTACTTTAGGAGGTGATGCAGGCATGAGGGGTCTGCTCTCACAAGTAGAACGAATCTTCTTCTAACTGTTCAAGGGAATTTTCTCTCCTTATCTACCATAGAGTGATGTAAAAGGTGCCCTCTTTGACCAAACCCTCACTAGATGCAGAATCTACTGGTTCTGAATCTTGGACCTGCCAGCTTTCAAAACAGTAAGAGATAAATTTCCACTGTTTATAAATTACCTAGACTAATGCATGTTGTTCTGGCTACCTAAATGGACTGTGACAACATATTTGAGTAATTTTAGCATTGTTACATCTGTATGTTCCTTGAACCCGGAGCATTTCTCAGTGGAACCCTGGGGATGCTGAGAAATTACTTTCAGGATTGCTCCTTTATAGGAAGAGGGGGAGGAAACAGTCATTTCCACTCAAGCAGTTCTGTTGTCAACCAACTTTACCTATTGGGGTTCAGAACATTTCCCTCGAAACAGCAGGGAAGATTTAAAAGCATGCTCCTTGAAGATGCATGTCTCTGAGTCCCAGGCCTCTTTTCTTTTCTTTCTTTTTTTTTCATTTTTCTTTGGTCTCTTTAAAAATTATCTTTTTTATTGGTTTTTATTTTTTTTTACCAGTCCTAGGGCTTGAACTCAGGGCCTGAGCACTGTCCTTGGGCTTTTTCCTTAAGGCTAGAGCTCTACCACTTGAGCCACAGCACCACTTCTAGCTTGTTTTTCTTGTATGTGTTACCAAGGAATTTAACCCAGGTCTTCATGCATGCTAGGCAAGTACTCTACCACTAGGCTACACTCCTGGCCCCCAAAATGATCTTTTTAATGATTATTTTTGTATAATTCATATGCAGTTGTTACAGTTACATGAATCAGGTACAATCTAAGTATTCCCTTCTAGTCTTTCTCTCCCACCCCTACACATACGATATCCAGTTCATTTTCCACAGACTGTCTGGTGAGTATTACTGTTCTATCTGTTCCTCTTTGTTACACATTTTATATGCCCTCCGTCCCCTTCCCAAATACAAACAAAGTAGCAAACAATAAAAAAGGAAAAGAGAACAAAAATAATAACAATGACAACTAACGGGTGTCTCTTGTTTCCTTTTTTGTAGTTCATTTCATAGAATATTATTTTATATGATCATCTGTCCATAGCTATTGAGCCTTTGTCTGCCACGCCTATGCTTAGCCTCCTGTGGCCTCCAATGGCAAGGGTTCTATATAATTTAACGTGTCTAGTGTTTAGTGTTATTTATTTATTTTAGTCATTCACTATGTTTACTTTTAGATTCATAGACACATACTAGTTACCACAAGCAAGGGAAACCATGCAGATTATATTTCTTTGATACTGGTTTACTTTATTTAATATGATTTTTTCCAGCTCTTTCCATTTCCTTATAAATGGTATAATATCATTATTTCTGATTAGTGAGTAGCATTCCGTGTGTGTGTGTGTGTGTGTGTGTGTGTGTGTGTGTGTGTGTGTGACATTTTCTTGATCCATTCATCCACTGAGGGGCATCTAGGTTGATTCCATATCTTTGTAACAATGTTACATTAAAGATGGTTGTTGTGCTGATGGCTTTAGTGTGACCTGGTTTGTGGTCCATCGGATAAGCCAGTCATCTTTTCTAACATGAGCCGCTACCCTGTTAAACTGTTGTGCCTCAATTTCTAGGATTACAGATGCAGTCTTCATGTGGGCCCTCCCACCAGCACCTTAATGGATTGGCTACTTTATGCCATTTTTCTGTCTGAATGAATAATGCAATCCACTTATCACTTTATTTCATTGAATGCTTGATAGCTTATGCTACTTCTTCGATATTCCTCAGCAGTTCTCCCAGTGTTTCTCAGCAACAGGAATGACACTGATTTTTTTTTTACTATCTATTCCTCATTGGATCCCAATAATAACTTTACCCTTCATGATCCATCAGGAGCTGGTTTGGAGTTAAATAATGAACAATTTGAGGCAAAGATTGAGGTACGAACTCTTTGTCATTAGAAAAATTACTTTGTGACTGTGTATGTGACAGAGGTGGGAAGATGCATAAATCTAGAAGAGTGATTTAAGTGAGAGAGCAGAATGAACTGATTAGCAAAAAACACATGTAGAAGGGAAAGACAGAATTCAGAAATACCTGAGACCTAGAATCTACAGTAGACATTTCTTCCTGGTGAAAAGTACCTCATAGCCCTCTAAAAGAAGCTGTGTCCATTTGCCTCAACTAAATGTGTTGATTTGTTTCAAGCAATGTGAGGAAAGAAAAGCTTTTGTAATTTCTAGGTAAAAGAGGTAAGACGGGTGTGAAGGCCTTTCGCCTCCCTCTTCACTCACTGTATAATGTTGATGAGAACTACACAAACAGAACTGCCAGGGAAAAAGCCTGAGACCTCCATTCTGCTCTTCTTTTTTGAAAACATCTCTCATTTCTGACATAAGACAGTCTTTAAGTATTTCCAGGTTCACACCTAGTAATACCTGAGAGAGAAAAAGAGAGAGAGAAGAGAGAGAGAGAGAGAGAGAGAGAGAGAGAGAGAGAGAGAGAGAGTCATTAAACAAAAGAGAACCCAAGTTCTACCATTCTTTGTTGGTTTTTCCAGCTTCAAATTGTCTCTCCAATTAGTGTCAGTAACAAATTCTTCATTAAGGTCCTTTGAGAAGGAAGAATACATGATCATTGAGCAATAACATAACCTAGAGAAGCATTTTGAAAAATTATTCCCTGAGAATTTTCTTTTTTTTCCATAGGTAATGGTTAAATAGCTTTTTCATTTCAATGCACTATGTTGTAAGATATTTCAAGCACTGGAAAATGCTTGGTATTATGCATTCAAATTATTTTCTAAAATATATCAACACATTGTCAAGTGACAAAATGTTCAAAATAAGAACACCTTATGCATGCCGTGAGGGATAATAGTAAATGAAATGTTGGAATACAACAGAAAAAAAGCAACCTATAATTTATTTTGATTAAAAATTCAAGCATTTTTGTGCCATTTGCTAACATGTTTTCAAAACATATAAAATCATAAGCCATATTGAAGATTTAGCAGATAAGATTGCTTAGCTAAAAGAAATTGCATCATTAAAGTTCATATACTCAAACCTGATTTAACAACCATCTCATTATAACTTTTGTTCTTTTTTTAAAAGTATATATATATCATATATATATGACTGCATGCAAAAATATATATACATATATGTGTATATATATTTGATTCCATGTAAAAAGTACCACAAGGTTATATTTGACTTCTTCCTGGCTAAATTGACTATGTGATATCTGTTAAAAAATTATAAGTCTATGTTTTTCACACAACCCTTGTTATTTCCATGAAGAGTATGATCTAAAATAAAGTTATAGTATAAAATGAGACAAAATTTGTAACTGTATAATTTGAAAGTCCTTCTCAGATTCAGCAATTACAGAAGATAACTCTCATTCAGCTCTTTAGCCTTACTGATCTGTCTGGCTTGCTCAATCGCTCTTATTCTGTGTGTGTGTGTGTGTGTGTATGTGTGCCTGTGTGGTACCAGTCCTGGGGCTTGAACTCAGGGCCTGGGCTTTATATCCTGGAGCTTATTTGCTCAATGCTAGAATGCTAGTACTTTATCATTTGTGCCACAGTTCAATTTCTGCTTTGTTTGTTTGTTTGTGTTTGTGTTCACTGGAGATAAAAAGTCTCAGGGACTTTCCTGCATTGGTTAACTCCAAACTGTGTTTGGCAGCCTCCTGAATAGCTAGAATTATAGACATGAGCCACTGGCACACAGCAGAAGTCAATTTATTGAAACAAGTTCATAACCTTTATCCTGGGCTGGTTCTGAAACTAATAGCAATTATCATAGAAACACCGGACTATACACAATGAAGAGCCTGCAGTCTGCTGGATGAAATTGAAGCCGTTGATATGCAAAATATTGCCCTGAAACCTTGAGCATCTGCACCAGATGAGACCTTGTATGACAGCTCTAGGATCCTTCAAAATAGGCTTTTTATTAGATTCCTAGATGAATTTTTAAAAATTGGAGCAACATGGGCCCGGAGTTTGGCCTAGTGGTAGAGTGCTTGCCTAGCATTCATAAAGACCCAGGTTCTATTCCTCGGTACCACATACACAAGAAAAAGCCAGAAATGGTACTGTAGCTCAAGTGGTAGAGCTCAAGCCTTGAGAAAGCCCAAGGACAGTGCTCAGGCCCTGAGTTCATGCACCAGGACTGGAAAATTAAAAAAAAAAAAGTGGAGCAACATTCAAGTCTACAGAATTCAACATTAGGAGTAGCACCTACACTGAAGTCTTCTAAACAAAATGTTGCTTCTAAAGAAAACGTTGGACCATGTAAGAATCAATGATTCTAGGAAAGTACTGCTATGATATTTCTTAGAATGGGTAAGGTAATTTTCTTACAAATATGCCATCTTGGATTTTATTCTAGGGCTTCATATAATACTTATGGGGCTGCTTTCTTCTTGTTGAATCAGCCATGGACAGAGAAAATAAATATGAATATAAATGGAAGAGGAGACCTCATCTACATCCCCTCCCTATTCTGATTCATTTTGTTTTTGCAATTCACTAGATTATTCATTCAATCTGTCTTATGGGCATGTATGACATGCCAGGCTCTGTGCTAGGCACATGAAACAAGAAGAATTTTCTTTCAGCACCATCTGACATCTTCTCTCACAGCTAAATTTCAAAGGATGACACATACTTTTCTCAGATGAGGATTATAATGGATGAAATGGAGCCTTAGGAGATTCTAGCACCCAGTAAACCCCTTTTTATTCTCTAAAATGATGTTATATTTTAAACCCAAAGCTAGTCAAGTAAAATATAATGGTTTCTATCCCTTTGAATGCAGTGTCCTGTTAACTACAAGATGCCCTCCTAAAAGCGTGGATTCTCATAATTGCCCAGGTTCTAGAGTAAGTAGTAATGAACTCAGAAGTTCTATTGATGAATTAATTGCACCAGATTCCTTTCAAGAGAATGCTCGATGCTTGTCTTCAACATGGATCAATACTGACCTACCTCAGTGGTGTCCTCTTCAAAGGAACCATTTTAGTAGTATCGTAATGCTAGTGCCAGCCTTGATATAATGTTTATGACTTCTTGAATCTAGGTAATGGAAAACTGATGTGAATTAAACATGAACATGAAACCACCACTAACTAAGCAACTAGTAATGTGAAACAGTAATTACTTTGAGTGTATGTTATTAATCTCTATAATGTTATGATCTGTTGTGTGTGACTTGTAATACATGCATATTTATAAAGAAGAAAACAGGCTGAGCTTTGGAAGGATTTGCATATTATTACAGAACTGCAGAAAGAAGAAATACTATTTGAACCAAAATTTGTCTTGTTCCAAATACTCTGCTAATTAACTATGAGCATCAGAACTATTATTAGCAATAGTAATGACTGCATGTATTTTTATTTTTTTCTTTTTTTATTTTATTTTATTTTTTTATTGTAATTAGTAAAAGGGTTACATGATATTTGCCAGATAGAAGGTGAATTAATTCACATACATTGATACCCTTTCACATGTCTTGGTACCCATTTCCCTCCGCCTCCCACACCCCCCACCCATCATAGTTTTCCCCCCTTCCCTATCAAATTTCAAATAACCAAATACAAATAAATTCAATATATCAGATAACAAAGTGAGATACTATATCAATATGAGATAACCAAGGGACAGCAAAGGAGATGAGAGATAACATAGTACATTAAGGACAACAATCATTCATTATATGGCTTTTGTTTCAATATCCTGGAGGTCCCTTCAATTAGCTTATGTATCAAGATTTTGCTCTATTGCAGATCTCTGCTACTAGAACCCAAGGTTTCTACTGATTATGACGAATGAGGGAAACCATTGAGCCTAAGTTCCCTTGAGTCTGGCTTACTTCACTTAATATGATTTTTTCTAAGTGTTTCCATTTCCTAACAAATGGGGTGATGTCATTCTTTCTGACAGCAGCATAGAATTCCATTGTGTACAAATACCACAACTTGTTGATCCACTCATCAACTGAGGGACATCTGGGTTGGTTCCATATCTTTGCTATGGTGAATAATGCTGCAATGAACATTGTTGTGCTAGTGGATTTAGTATGTCCTTGTTTCTGGATGGTTGGGTAAATGCCAAGTAGTGGAATTGCTGGGTCATAGGGGAGTTCTATGTTTAGCCTTTTGAGGCACTGCCACACTGCTTTCCATAGTGGTTGAACGAGTTTGCACTCCCACCAACAGTGTAGTAGTGATCCCTCCTGGCCACATCCCCTCCAGCATCAGTTATTATTCGTTTTCCTGATCCTGGCCATTCTAACTGGAGTGAGGGGGAATCTTAGCATTGTTTTGATTTGCATTTCTTTTATGACCAGAGATGTTGAGCATTTCTTCATGTGTCTATAGGACATTTTTGTTTCTTCTTCAAAGAAGACTCTCTTTAAGTCTTTGGCACATTTTTTAATGGGATGGTTGTTACTTTGGAGATTAGTTTTGGAGTGATTCAATTTTTTGAGTTGTTGATATATTTTAGATATGAGGCCTTTGTCCGTTGTTTGGTTGGTGAAGATTTTCTCCCACTCTGTAGGCTTTCTAATTAATTTACTAGCTATGTCCTTTGCCATACAAAAGCTCTGCAGTTTAATGCAGTCCCACTTATCCAGCCTTTCTGTGATTTGTTGTGATTCTTGGTCCTTATTAAGGAAGTTTCGACCTGTGCCAAGGAGGCCTAGTGTATCTCCTGTTCCTTCCTGTAAAGTTTTCAGTGTGTCAGCTTTTACCTCCAGGTCTTTGATCCATTTGGAGTTAATTCTAGTGCAAGGTGACAAAGAAGTATCCAAGTTTAGTTTTGTGCAGGTGCTTAACCAGTTCGGCCAGCACAACTTATTGAAGAGGCTGTCTTTGTTCCATTCTATTTTTTTGCCTCCCTTGTCAAAGATTAGGTGGCCATAGGTCTGTGGTTTAATATCTGGGTCCTCAGTTCTATTCCATTGGTCTTCAGGCCTGTTCTTGTGCCAGTACCAAGCTGTTTTGAGAATTATAGCTCTGTAATAGAGTCTAAAGTTTGGAATTGAAATTCCTCCAGCGCTGTTCTTTCTGCTAAGAAGTGTTTTTGCTATACGGGGTCTTTTATTATTCCATATGAAATTTTGGATTGCCTCTTCTATTTCTTTAAAGAATGCCATTGGGATATTGATGGGTATTGCGTTGAATTTGTAGATAGCTCTTGGCAAGATTGTCATTTTCCCAATGTTGATTCTTCCAATCCAGGAGCATGGGAGGTTTTTCCATTTCCTTAGTTCTGCTTTAATTTCCTTTTTTAGGGTTTTAAAGTTTTCGTCAAAAAAGTCCTTTACATTCTTAGTTAAGCTAATTCCTAGGTACTTTATTTTCTTTGAGGCTATTGTGAAAGGAGTTTCTTTCCTGATTATTGCCTCGTTCCTCTCACTGTTGGCGTAAAAGAAGGCAGTTGATTTTTGAGGGGTGATTTTATAGCCTGCTACTCTTCCAAAGTTTGACTGCATGTATTTTTAAACATTTCTATTTTCAACTTATGGTATCTATGAAAGTGAAAGAAATGCCATTTCTGCTGCAGATCAAGATTTTGAGAAGATCTTGATGCTTACACTATGCACTAAATGTGCACTAGGAAGAGAACAGAAAAGAGAGCTCTTAGTCTGCAAGATCTAGACAAGCCTATGGATTGAGAAAATTGATAAGTATTTATTATTCTATATGTTATATATATATTCACTTTACAGAATAGTATAGAATTTATATATATTATATAGTATTATATATAACCTAAAATACACTATATTATATAATATATACTGTGTTATAGTATATAATTATATATTATATAGTATAGTATACTACCTATATAGTATATATGCTCTATAGTATATAATATATGATATCATATACTAATACAACATAATAGTACATACTATATACTATTATATACTGTTTATAGTATATATACAATATATACTATATACTATATAATTATATACTATGATATAGTATACAATATATATAACATATAATTAGATATTATATATTATAGTATGTTATATATATATTTAGCTTTCTCCTAGAGATTTATTTGAGCAACTCTATTCCCTTCTCTTTTTAAGTTTTCTACTCATCCTTCAGTACTCAAGTAACATGTCACCCATTAGTGTATGGTTGTCCATTTCCCAAAAGATTTCTGTGGGCAATATATTTTACCATAGCCTTTCAGTGACAATGTTTCACTTACACTAATTACTTCATCTAACAAGGAATAACCAGGAAATTTTTGCTAACTGTGGTCCTAGGTATGCTAATGCTCACAGTATTTGAGATATAGCTGATACTTACAAAATATTTGCTGAGTCTCTTAAGAAAATATATACTGATCCCCAGAATACATAAATATTGCAGTTCAAGATGAAGTCAGAGCTAAGAATCACCAGAGTGGAGGTATTATTTTTTATTGTTATTTTTAAAATGTCACAATTTCATAAGTAAAGAATATGATTACAGGGCCGGGAGTTTGGCCTAGTGGTTAAAGTGCTTGCCTAGCATGCACGAAGACCCGGGTTCGATTCCTTGGTACCACATATATAGAAAAAGCCGGAAGTGGTGCTGAGGCTCAAGTGGTAGAGTTCTAGCTTTGAGAAAGTCCAAGGACAGTGCTCAGGCTCTGAGCTCAAGCCCAGGACTGGCAAAAAGAAAAAAGAATATGATTACAATGTTTCTTGGGCATTGTCACCCCTTCCTTTACTTTTCCCTCTCATCCCTACCCACAAGTTACATAGTTTGTATTTAAGGTAATGAGAAAAAGTTGTCTGGAGATTGAGATCTGGATCACTGCTTGATATAATTGGCACGCTCATTGTGGTGGTTACAGCAAAGTTTTTTTGGTTTTGGTTTTGTTTTTTCCAAGCCCTGGAACTTGCTGTCAGTGCCTGAGCACTGTCCTTAGGATTTCCTCGAGGTTAGCACTCTACCACTTGAGCCACAGCATCACTTCTGGCTTTTTCTATGTATGTGGTACCAAGGAATCGAATCCAGATCTTCATACATGCAAAACAAGCACTCTACCAATAGGCCAAACTCCCAGCCAACAGTAAAGGAGTTTGAGGTTAAAGATGACAAGAGCAACCAAAGCCCATCTCAGCCAACTACCAGATATATTTATGTACCCATGCCTACACTGAAGTCATACAGCTCATTTTATGTATAATATGCACTGCCGATAACTGTGTCAGATATAATTCCTAGGAGGCATTTAGAAGAGTCTGACAAATCCCAAGAGTTATGCAAGGGTTAGCTGTTTACAAAAGCAGTTGTTAGGGTCTGCGTGTGAGGCTACATTTCTGTTTGCAAGGACTTCTTTAATAAGGAAACATACTGAGGAATAACCCACAGAAGAAATAAAACTGAGCTAACTAAGCAAACTCTGCCCCTGAAGCAGAAACAAATGGGTGCTAAAGAGAATAGGAACTTTCATCAGACTCAAAAAGAAGAGCAAATCAAGCAAAATTCAATAAGGCCCACTTCTGGCAGAACAGGCAGAGTCTTGGAGGACACAAAACAATAGAAATTGAGTTTCAGGCACTGAGCCACAATTGGAGTGATTCAGCACTCAAGCAGCCAGATGTTGGAGTCTGTTTCAGCAGGGGGAAAAAATCACTTGGTTTTATTCTGAACTAATAAATGCTGAGAATTCAGTCCATACTTTCTCCCCAATTTTCCAGAGTAATTAGTCTGAATGAGCTAGTTCATCTTGCTAGAAATAGCCAGTATTTAGGTGTCTGCTACCCATTCTCTTTTGTTAACCAACCTTTGGAGAGGTCAGTGTATTAACTGTTGTCACTCAGATGGAAAATGTGAAAAACACTGGAAGATTAATAGATTAGGAAAATTTTCAGCATAAACTCCATTTGGCATGTCACATATATCAACTTAAGAGTAAAGCATAAAAAGAAAATAAGAATGTGAGTGAGGACTCTGACACTTTAAAATTTAAGAGATTAAATGGAAAATAGGGGCCAGGAGTTTGGCCTAGTGGTAGAGTGCTTGCTTAGCATGCACGAAGACCCAGGTTCAATTCCTCGGAACCACATGCATAGAAAAAAGCTGGAAGTGGTGCTCAGGCTCAACTGGTAGAGCTCTAGCCTTGAGAAAGTCCAAGGACAGGGCTCAGGCCCTGAGCTCAAGCCCAGGACTGGCAAAAAAAAAAAGAAAGAAAATGGAAAATAGTATTTTGTTGTCATTGTTTTGGGGGATTTTTCTTTCTTTCTTTTCCTGTTGTTGTTGCCTAATTGACTACCATGGATTTATTTAGCAACTATGATCTTTTCTGTCCCTGGTAACCTGGAAATGTCTTACTTATCCTTCAATATACTGAAGTTAAATATCACCTATTAGATAGTTTACCTAGAGGCCCTTCTATTAGACAATATTTTCTTCCCAATGAGCATTTTGTTTACTTACAGGATTTCTAGGGGTATTTATTTGTGTGGCCTTCTGCCTTATAATCAGGAAACAAGAGATGCTGTATTGCTGTCCCCATCTACCCAGGACCAAAGGGAGGTGGACAAAACTACAAAACATGGCCTCATGCAATGTCAGAACTCACAAGAAAGAAGAGAAAAACAGCAAGGTTCTGCCTCACCATCCCATGGAAGGATATCAGACTTCTATCACAAAATTGTAAGCCCTTGTCTCAGAGTAAGAGTTAGTGTTGTGACCCAAAGAAACCTAGGTTATGTGGTTTCCTTCATTTGTGATGAAGCACTAGAAAGTGCCTATAAATCCACAAGTAAACACACTGGATGGTAAAAGACAAAAATAATAAATAAATAAATAAATAAATAAATAAATAAATAAATAAATAAATACACCAGGACATGATAAATTGTATAGGACTCTAGACATTCACATAGTGGAAGCAAAGGAGGATATTCTTAGGAGAGGATCACAAAAGCTCAATAGGTATATGCAAATGTTCATATAAAATGATTCTTACTTATAGAAATGAACACCCAAAACTAGAAACAAGAGGGATTTTTCCTTCATTGCTGTTTTGGTTTTCTGTCTCTTTTGCCTTTTTTGTAAGCTTATCTGTTTTTGGAGAGTTGCTAGGGTAAGGACCCAAAAAGGGGGCACAGGCAGAGAGTAAAAAATGAATGCAGCAATGGTACTCATCAGACACTATGTTGAAAATGAAGTATACAACTTGTGGGTGGGAACAGAAGGGGAAAACTGGAAGAGACCAAAGAATGGAAAAAGAAATGTACTCATTATCTGACTTATATAACTGTAACCTTTCAGTGCATCACCTTTACAACAATATACATGTATTTTACTATATACACATTAAAAAAAGGTTATATGGGCCGGGTGCTAGTGACTCATACCTGTGATCCTAGTTACTCAGAAGGCTGAACTGTGAGGATCAAGGTTCAAAGCCAGCCTGGGCAGGAAAGTCTGTGAGACTTTTATCTCAAATTAACCACTAGTGAACCAGAAGTGATACTGTGGTTCAAAGTGATAGGACACTAGATTTAAGGTGAAGAGTTCAGGAACAGTGCGCAGGCCCAGAATTCAAGCCCCACAACCAACAATAACAACAAAAAGATTGTATGGTTCTTGGACTTTGGTGCTTTACCCCTATAATCTCAGCTACTCAAGAGAAGACCATGGTTCAAAACCAGCCCAAGTAGACATATTCAATAGACTCTTAGCCCCAATTAATAAGGGGAAAAATGCTAAAATTAGAGATATGGTTCAGGATGTAGAGTCCTCATCTTGAGCACAAAAAGAAAGTATGTAGTGTGGTTTCAAGATGTGGGAATATTTTGCCCCAGAATGCATTATAGTGGTCTACACATTGTCTCTCTGCCCTTGCTATGAAATCTCCAACTCTGTTCCTAACTAATCAGGGCATGTTTGTAGGATGAATGAATGAAGTGACCCAAAGAAGGTGAGATGATTACCTATTTTCTTGAATTAAAACAGAATATCTGTGAAATCCATACCATGTATGTATGCTCTTTTGTGTCAGAAAGTAAAGAAAAATGACATAAAGGAGGAAACATAAGAACATGGTTACAACACATTTGTTTAGTTCTGAAACAAGAGAAAACTATCTCTACCCTGGAATCAAACTGCTTCTCGTTCTGTAGGTACAGCCTTGAGCAGCCATTATCCCTCTGCCTTACAGTGGTCCAGGAGAATCATTTTTTGTATTCTGGCCATATATGGCAGGGTTAAAGGCCGAATAAACTGAAGTATTGTGGATAAAATCTAACATTTAATGTTCTAAGTGCCTAAAGAAACTCAAGATGAGAATAGATTCTGCTATATCTATATGAGCTGAAAACAGAGATTATTTTCTCTGCTATAAAACTGAATTTATATTAGATCCTTTAGTATGCCTTTAGAAAAACAGTGATTTAAAAAGATTTTCAAGAAATCCCAAATTCTTTACTCTTCTCTTTTTTTCTCCCTGTGGTGTCAGTGACATGAATTAGTAATATTTTTCTCAATTTATATGGTGTTGTGTAATACAGGGCACATAAAAGTCTCACTTGACATAATTCAGTATTTTTTATAGAAACCAGTTAACAAGTCTTTATTTTTAGTTTTTCTAGCACCAAACAGTTCTGAATGAGTTCAATGTTTTATTACGACTTTAAACGAAATGTTAACTTTTCCATCCATTCACTTTGCTGCTACTGACATATAGACATTTTTGAGAATAACTTTCTAGATCTTCATTTGACCATGTCTGGTTCTTCGTTAAACAGAATTATAACAAGTTGAATTCTAAGAAACATGAGGATTTTTTAAGTGTCTGGAGGATAGGAAACTAACTCATTGAAGCCAGGGAAAGCTTGATGATGTAACATCAGAATTCTGTAACTGCCCAAATCTAAGAATGGGGAGGGAAAAAAGGTCAGGGCAGCTAGTCTCACCACCAGATGGTTTTGCCCACCAATTTCTATCCCTGATCTCATCTGCAACAGAAAGCCAACAAATGTTCCCAGCTTCAGTTCATGCCATGTAGATCTGGTATTCCAAAATGTCTGGATATATATACATATATATGTATATATACCCAGATAACATATCCATATCCAGAGAGTCAAGGTACCTAGAGTCTTACCTACTGGAAATCAATTTGCATATTTCATGACAAAGAGGAAAATATTGAATGAAGAAATTCATTTTTTAATATTTTATTGTAATTAACAAAAGGGTTACATGATATTTGCCAGATAGAAGGTGAATTAATTCACATACATTGATACCCTTTCACATGTCTTAGTCCACATTACCCTCCCCCCACTCCCCATCTTGGTTTTTCCCCCTTCCCTATCCAATTTCAAATACAAATATATCCAATATATCAGATAACAAAATGAGATACTGTAACAATATGAGATAACCAAGGGACAGCAAAAGAGATGAGAGATAACATAGTATATTAAGGACAACAATCATTCATTATATGGCTTTTGTTTCAATATCCTGGAAGTCCTTTCAATTAGCTTCATACTATATGGCCTTTTGTATCAAGGTTTTGCTCTATTGCAAATCTCTGCTACTAGAACTCAAGGTTTCTACTGATTATGACAATGAGGGAAACCATTGAGCCTAAGTTCCTTTGAGTCTAGCTTACTTCACTTAATATGATCTTTTCTAAGTGTTTCCATTTCCTAACAAATGGGGTGATGTCGTTTTTTCTGACAGCAGCATAGAATTCCATTGTGTACAAATACCACATCTTGTTGATACACTCATCAACTGAGGGACATCTAGGTTGGTTCCATATCTTTGCTATGGTGAATAGTGGTGCAATGAACATTGTTGTGCTAGTGGATTTAGTATGCCCTAGTTTCTGGATGGTTGGGTAAATGCCAAGTAGTGGAATTGCTGGGTCATAGGAGAGCTCTATGTTTAGCTTTTTGAGGCACTGTCATACTGCTTTCCATAGTGGTTGAATGAGTTTGCACTCCCACCAACAGTGTAGTAGTGATCCCTCCTGGCCACATCCCCTCCTGCCTCTGTTGTTATTCGTTTTCCTGATCCTGGCCATTCTAACTGGAGTGAGGTGGAATCTTAGCGTTGTTTTGATTTGCATTTCTTTTATGACCAGAGATGTTGAGCATTTCTTCATGTGTTTATAGGACATTTTTGTTTCTTCTTCAAAGAAGACTCTCTTTAAGTCTTTGGCACATTTTTAATGGGATGGTTGTTACTTTGGAGATTAGTTTTGGAGTGATTCAATTTTTTGAGCTGTTGATATATTTTAGATATGAGGCCTTTTTCCATTGTATGGTTGGTGAAGATCTTCTCCTACTCTGTAGGCTTCCTAATTAATTTATTAGCTATGTCCTTTGCCATACAAAAGCTCTGCAGTTTAATGCAGTCCAACTTATCCAGCCTTTCTCTGATTTGTTGTGATTCTTGGTCCTTATTAAGAAAGTTTTGACCTGTGCCAAGGAGAGAGTGTATGTCCTATTCCTTCTTGTAAAGTTTTCAGTGTGTCAGCTTTTACCTCCAGGTCTTTGATCCATTTGGAGTTAATTCTAGTGCAAGGTGACAAAGAAGGATCCAACTTTAGTTTTCTGCAGGTGCTTAACCAGTTCTGCCAGCACAACTTGTTGAAGAGGCTGTCTTTCTTCCATTCTATTTTTTTGGCCATAGGTCTGTGGTTTAAAATCTGGGTCCTCAGTTCTGTTCCATTGGTCTTCAGGCCTGCTCTTGTGCCAGTACCAAGCTGTTTTGATAATTATAGCTCTGTAATAGAGTCTAACGTTTGGTATTGCAATTCCTCCTGCGCTGTTCTTTCTGCTAAGAAGTGTTTTTGCTGTATGAGTTCTTTTATTATTCCATATGAAATTTTGGATTGCCTCTTCTGAATACTGAATGAAGAAATTCATTTTTATAGAATATATGTTTCTCTGAGCTCCCCATCAAGTGCTAGTATCCAGATGTTAGGCAGAAAAAAAGCAAGAGGGCAGAAAATAACAAAAGCTATAGAAAAGCTTAGGAAAATTACCCTGTTAAAACACTGTAAGACTGGAACAGAAGTATTAGTTGCCTTGATTACTCTCAGAAAAGGGAAATTACAAAAAACCCTCATTAATTGACAAGTTAATATTAATTAGCACCTGTTTTAATCCAAATATTGATACACCTGACAATAAGAAAAGGCTATAAAAAGATCCTTAGAGAAAGCCTGGTGTCTGAACTTAGGGTCTCCAATTTGCTAGGTAGGTTTTTTTTCCACCATTTGAGCTTTTCTTCCAGTCATTTTTCTTTCGAGGTTACTTTCTGAGATAAAGTCTTGTTTGATCCTTCTATTTGTACTTTACTGTCATTAGTAGGACAGGTACTATCCATTGTAATTTCTACTTGTTACAGTATTTTAATTATCACTACTACTACTACTTAAAATAACCTATCTGAATGCAGATAAATAGGGTTGGTGGTCTGTCAATAAGATGGTCCTCCCTGATTCTGGTAGTTTTCAGGATGATATTTAGAATGATCACCAGTGTCCTGCTTAGTGACCCTGACATCAGCCTGGTCTCTGAAAGCCACTATCCATTGAAGAAAATAGTTTCTACTCTCATTCATAGAATCCATCTCTTCTGACGTTATGTAACTAGAGAAAAATAAAACAAGTTAGGAAGAATAAAATAACCTTTGATTCCAATTATAACTTTCTTTGTAAGCAGAATTGATGTTGTAAGAAAGAAACAGAAAGGAACAAAGGAAGGAAGGAAGGAAGGAAGGAAGGAAGGAAGGAAGGAAGGAAGGAAGGAAGGGAAGGGAGGAAGGAAGGGAAGGGAGGAAGGAAGGAAGGAAGGAAGGAAGGAAGGAAGGAAGGGAGGGAGGGAGGGAGGGAGGGAGGGAGGGAGGAAGGAAGGAAGGAAGGAAGGAAGGAAGGAAGGAAGGAAGGAAGGAAGGGAAAGGGAAGGGAAGGGAAGGAAGTGAGCGGGGAGGAAGGGATGGTCGGGTGCTCATGGCTCATGCCTGTAATAGGCTGAGATCCGAGGATCATGTTTCCAAGCCAGCCTGAGCAGAAAAGTCTGTGAGACTCTTTTTGTTGTGTTTTGTTTTTGCCTTTGGGGGAGGGTGCTGGGGATTGAACCCAAGATGTTGTACTTGCTAGGCAAGCGCTTTGCTACTGAGCTACATCTTATCTCCAATTAATCACAGAAAGCACTACAAGTGGTGCCGTGACTCAAGTGGTAGAGTGCTAGCCTTGAGCAAAAAGAGCTCAATAATAGCATCCAGGGCCAGAGCTCAAGCCCCAAAACTGACCAAAAAGATTGCCACTTAGTGGCTTTTGTGGAAAACAAAGGGACTTTCCCAAGGGACTGACAAATCCATCACATCTGTAAAATACATTGGTCAAAAATCTGAATGGCAGGGCCGGGAGTTTGGCCTAGTGGTTAAAGTGCTTGCCTAGCATGCACAAAGACCCGGTTCGATTCCTTGGTACCACATGTATACAAAAAAGCCGGAAGTGGTGCTGAGGCTCAAGTGGTAGAGCTCTAGCCTTGAGAAAGTCCAAGAACAGCGCTCAAGCCCAGGACTGGCAAAAAAAAAAATCTGAATGGCAACATTTGGGTTTGCTTTGCTCCTCTGAGACTCATACTTATATTGAGGCAGCTATTTACAAAAAATTTCCAGCACCACAGACAATTAGCAGAAAGCAGCATGTAACAATTATTTCAAGACAGGTTAAAGGAATTTTCTACCTAAGTCTACACTTTGTTTCTCTGATTTTCATAGCTCACAATAACACAGTATCTCTCCCATTTACAAAATATTATATCATCATTAGTCTTTTCCTTTTAAATTAGAAATACAAAACAGTGTTTACCTTCATTGCATATGCCCCCATCCTTGCCCTGAGTTAATATTTCAAAGCACTGACAAAGGTGCTTAGCTCATAATAAGACATTATGAGATGATATGTGTGTGTTAGATAGATAATGATAATGATACATGCATACATACACACATGATAGTTGATAAATACACAGATATATACATAGATGATGGATAGACAATAGCATAGATACATAGATACATAGATGAAGAGATAGTCATTTCTCCATGAGAATCATTACTGATCTGTGATCATTGACTGTCATCTTGCCCAAATTATACAATGTTTTCAGGTAAACCCCTGCCATTTCTTTCCCCACTGAGAAAGAATCAAGGATATTGTAATACTTGCTCCAGTGGAAGTAGATATGACACTTCCTGGCAACTCTTTCCCTCTGCTCCAATCTCACCAGGTTAACAAAACAAAGAATGTGACAGTAATAGGAACAGTTCTCTGATGTCTGCATATTTATCTGGACTATTATCACCAATAAAGCTCCTCATCTGTCCCATTACAGACATGGTGATAAGACACAGCTATTCAGCTGACAATATTTATCTTATGTTGAAAAGTTTTAGGAATAATGCTCAGTGATTCAATATAATATTGCTGAGGGTGAAAAAATAAGCACCAGCGAAAGTTTCCTATGCTAAACTACTTAAATCAAGTTAGAATAAAAACTGCCAGTCAAATCAGGGCATTAATAAAGAAGCACTTCACACAAAAAAAATTGAGATTCTGAAGTTCCTAAATTCCATTGCGAGAATTCACTTAGGCATCCCATTCTTGCCAAAAAAGAAAAGCAACATTTTAGGCTAATTTGAAGTCTCCACTTCTTGTAAGAAATATGGAACTTCTTAAAGAGAATATTATAAACAAGAATATAATCCATAACATTACCAGTCAAGCTCCATTATATTCCCAGAATGCTATTATAGGCTCTACATCTTAAATCAGAAGTTTCTTTGTATATAATTTTTCTATTAGTTTCATTTAGGGTATCCAGGAAGTTTCAAAAATAATCAGTTAAAATAAGATTATAAGCCCACTGGTCACATTTTTCTTATTGTAATACACAAACCTCCAATTTGTTTTCTTCTAGCTGGCTTTTATATATTCCCCAAAGGTGGGTGGCAAAATTATAGTTTCATTTGTAGTAGAATTGCACACTGAGACCCTTGCATTGATTCATAAACTGGCTTAAAATTGCAAGTTAAAAGTGTTTGTCATCATCCTAAAATGATTCGTTATTAATCAACCAATTTATCTACGTTTCTATCAAGCTAAGCAGAAGGAATGTCCTTGCCATGGCTAATGGCTTCCAAAATTAAGCTGAACTAGTAAAAGAGATACTAAACAAAAAGGCAGCCAAAGTGCAGCTTGAAAACGCTGCTCTCCCTCATGATTGGTGAAAGGAAAGAAATGACCTTAGTTTCTGTTAAGTTCATATAAGTTACTCTCACAGCAATTCTGCCTGTGCATTCACTCTAGTGAGGAGTTCCGGGGAAAGGAACAGAACAGAATTTGAAGTCATAGAATGGGAAGAAGAGATAATCTAGGACATATGGAGAAGGAAGCTATCTTTGCTTATTGGAGATTTGCTGCATAGTTGAGCACTGTGCAGCCTTCTCAGAGGGTACAGATTTCTCCAAAAAAAAAAAGAGAAATTCAGCACTGACAACAGGGTTGGAAACCTTTTCGCAATGAAGGATCTTGCCCCAAATGGCCAAACACTTGTTGAGTATGAAAATCAAAATGATTTTGTCCTTTCACTCTAGACAGTTGCTGTATTTCTGAACATTATAAAGCATCAGGTTAAAAAAATAACACCTCCAGCTAGGTGGCACAGAGAAATGGCAAAAGAAATGCCTTCTCCTTTCAGACTCCATGACTGAGAAGAGTCAGTGAAGCACAGGAGAGCCCTCTCAAACTCCTGTGTCAAATTCTTCCTCTCCCATCTCCCTCCTTTCCCACCACAATAAATATGTGAATCCTTAATTTTGTATTAAAAAAACAAACAAACAAACAGTGACTTGTGCTTCATCAATGGTGTCGGGAAGAGACAAACTTTCATTCTGTTATCTGTCACTGACCTGGAGATAATCCAGGCCTGTCTCAGACTCAGAATTGTCCTCCCTCAACCTCCCAAATGCGGGGATTAAAGGTATACACCACTATGCCACAGAAAGTAGTAGGAAATTCAACAGAATAAGAGTGGGCAGGGAAAGGGAAAAAAAGGGGGTAAACTCTGCTGAATTAGTGCATTCATGGAACAAATTAAGCAGTTGCTGACATCGTCAAAGATAGCATTCCCTGCACTGTAAGGCTTGTTTCTTTTTCATGAGAATGATTGCTTATAAATAGTCTTACTTTACAGTTCTTTTCATGTTTAGTTATTATTTCAGAAAATGAGCAGAGTACAGAACCTAATTAAATACAGACTTACCTGTTTACCAGGCATATATATTTAACCAATGTTGACATCACTTAATCTTTGAAAACACTCTTTTATGGAAGTGGAGCATGTGAAGGAATACACGAAGGAATGTGCCTTCATCAACACCACGGGACTAAATGACACATCTTAAAATAAGCAGCTCTACAGAACCAGCACGGAGCTCAAGACACAGCTCACCTCACTTCTGATACCACAGAAGGCTTTTAGATATTTTTATTTATTATTGCTTTTTTTGTGCCAGTTTTGGGACTTGAACTCAAGTCCTCAAGCTCCCACTTTGTTTTGTTTTGTTTTGTTTTTCCAGTCAAAGCTGTTACTCTGCCACTTGAGCCATACCACCACTTCTGACCTTTGGGTGGTTAATTGAAGATAAGAGGCTCAAGGACTTTCCCATCTGGGCTGGCTTCAAACTACAATTCTCAGATCTCAGCCTCCTGAGTAACTAGGGTTATAGGCATAAACTACCAGTGCATGAGTAATCATACGCATCTTACACCTACAAATGAATGAAGTTAATTCAAGTTTTGCCTCTAGCAACAGTTAATTCAAATATATTCTTTGTAAGTGAACAAAGTAAGTGGCGGAAGGCAGGTAGGAGGAGTCACACTATCAAACCTTGGGTGTGTATGAGGCAATGAGTTTGCTATCTTGCTCCAACTTGTACATGTAATTCTTACTTAATGTCCACTTGATGTACATTTAATTTTGACTGCTTCTGGCTATTGTGGATAGGATGAATGAAAATTTTCTATTGGCCTCTGGTGAACAAATGCACACATTCTTATTGGGCACCAATCTTGGAATGGAATTAATTGCTTATATTAAGCTTTAGAAATAGTGCAAAATCATTTTTTTCATAAAAGAAATGCCAATTTTTATACCAAGTAACATATGAGCTTATATTAAAACATTGGTATTAAAATAAGAATTGTAATATCTCTAAGAGAGTAAAAAGAAAAGCCAGGCAAAAATGGAAATACATGTCTTCAGTACATATGATTCATGATATGCTTATATCCAGAGTATATTACTCCTACAAATCAATTAGAAAAAATTCAGACAATTCCATTAAAAAATAGGGGAAAGACTTGAACTAATGGTTTAAAAACAGGATACAAAAAGCATCATTACATATAAGCTGCTCTATTAATATTAAGTGCAATACTACTAAATATTTCCAGAACTGATTTTAAAAAGTGTAAGACCAAGTGTGTTTTGGTATTTATTGTGTGGGTCAAATAATTAGCATGCAACTGAGTCCAGTTTGTTTTGTTTCCTTCTGTTATTTCACTTCTTTTCCTACCTTCTAAAACTCCAATTTGATTGTCTTTGTTTTAACTAAAGAGTTCAATTGACTCATATTTGTACCTATGGTAAAAATATTTGAGTCAACCATTCTCTCTCAACTCTCTCCTTCACACAATGCTTCCTTCATATTTTTGTTGTCATCTCTTCAAGATCATCTTCATATTAGCATAAAGCTTTTCAGAACATCTAATCTTCCCTAGTATTAAAAGCAGAATAGTTTCCTTACCTATAAGATTAGCATTCAAATTACTCTCAAATCTCAGTGTTACCTACAGTACTAGAATGCCCATCCAACATATATGTTTTCTGATGGTGTGTGATAGATTTCTCCAAACAATAAGCAAGAAAAAGAAGAATTTATACATATATTCACCTATATTTAATCATTTAAAGTTTCTCTATAAAGAAGTCAGATCAGTCAACACTGCCGTCTGAAGAATCCACAATAAATAATATTTTCCTCCATCACTATCAAGTCACAAATCATTTTCAACTTCGTTGGTTTGAAACGATGCTTCATGACTTTGCTTTTAATTTTTGTATATTACATTTTTGTGATCTTTAACATATTATACTTATTGACCTTTCAGGAATCATTTTAAATCACGTACATATTTTATATCATATACTTTTATTTTATCCAGTCATACATTATTTTAATAATGTACCAAGGTTTGATTTCAGAAGACTCCAGGCTCATTCAGCTTGCTTTCTTCCTCATGGCCCAAGGAGCCACACCTCCAGTCCAATATTTTGCTGGTTATTTGGAGATGAAATCTTGTAGACTTTTCATCCCAGGGCTGGACCTCAATCCTCAAGGTTTTAGCCTCATAAATGGCTAAGATTATAGGCATGAGCCACTGGCACAAAACTTTCATTATATTTTCTTGATTCTCAGGTATTTTTGTACATTATTTATTCAGCCATTTTGTTGTATAGAATTTTTTTGGTGTCTCTGGTATTGTAAGTTTTCCCTTTGTTGCTTGGATGTTTTGAATATGTTCAAAGAACTTCTTTCCTCTTTCCATTGATTTTGAGAGTTCTAACTCACAACTTGAATACATGAATTGATTCCCAACCAACAACACTTTTATTTTTTTCCAGAAAGACTACTTGTCAATCTCTTGAGAAACATATACTGAGCTTTTAAAACTTTATATTACTTTAAGAACCTCAAAATAAATATAGAGTAAAAATGATAGCATTTACACAACACTTGGCATATGCCTGTAATTTCAGCAACTGAATGGCTGAAATGACAGGATTATGAGTTCAAGGTCCACTCAGGTTATATACTGAGATTATGTCCAAAAAGTAATAGCTATCGAGTCACCGTTGGTCATCATCATCATGATCATATCTGAATTTAGTGGAGATCAAGTCTTCAAAATAAGTTCATACCGGGTATTAATAAAAGTGAGCATGAATAGAAAGGCATTTACTGAAATTTTACTCTCATTAACAGTTTATAAACTACTCACAGCAGTAATCTATTTACAGAAATATCCTCCAAAGGGTAAGAGATGATCAGTTATATTAAGGTTCTCTGCTGTTACTATTTACCATAGTGAAGATACGGAACCAACCCAGATGTCCCTCAGTAGATGATTGGATCACCAAGATGTGGTATTTATACACAATGGAATTCCATGCTGCCGTCAGAGAAAACAACACCACCCCATTTGTAAGGAAATAGAAAGACTTACAAAAAAATCATATTAAGTGAAGTAAGCCAGACTCAAAGGAACATAAGCTCAATGGTTTCCCTCATTTGTAATAATTAGTACAAACCTTGGGCTCTCATAGCAGAGATTTAGAATAGAACAAAACCTAGATACATAAGGCCATATAGGATGAGGCTAAATGAAAGGACCTCCAGGATATAGAAACAAAAGCCATATAATGAGTGATTGTTGTCCTTAATGTACTATGTTATCTCTCATCTCTTTTGCTGTCCTTTGGTTATTTCATATTATAACAGTATTTTACCTTGTTATCTGTTATATTCTATATATGTTTATTTGGTTATTTGAAATATGATAGGGAAGAGTGGAAAACAAGATGAGGAGTGGGGGTGGGGGGAAAATGGGGACCAAAACATGAGAAAGGGCATCAATGTTTGTGAAGTAATGCACCTTCTATCTGGTAATGTAACCCTTCTATTAATTACAATAAAAATATATGAAAAAAAGATGACTGTTTTTCCACAGTCATCATAACATATGTTGGATGTGGCTGATGTTTCCAAGTAGTTGGTTTAGACCAATGATTAATAATTTATGAGCAAATCAATATTTTGTGTAATTGTTGTACAAATAAAACTTAAGCATGTTTTAGGACAAATCTCCAATATCGTAACTTTCAGGTGGGAACTATCGTTTCAGCACTGTTGCAATTGTTGATATTTGTGTGGGTGGGTGTGTACATTCATGCTTTCATGTGTGTGTGTGTGTGTGTGTGTGTGTAGACTTGCTCACATCAGTTGTCAGAAAATTTCCTGTGGTTTGCCTGACTAATGGTGATTATCAATTTGCCAAACAAATAGAGTAATGAACTTGTCTATTTTCCCAGAAGATGGATGTACTCACTTTCTACTCAAGTGACATTCCTAAATGGCTTCTACATTCCTGCCCTTCTTTATCAAAGACAAGATTTATGTACAACTCAACACAGGAGATGAAATCACTAAATCCTGGAGGTGATGTAAACGTGCTGGAAATCGATATACACAGACTACCATTAAGAATTGTTCATTTTATTTCACATGAATTTCATCCCACTAAAAACAAAAACAAAAATCACTAGAACCAAAAGTGGATTTGCACAGAGTTGATATTATTGATACTAAAATACTCTTCTATATTTTTTGCCAGTCGTGGGGCTTGAACTCACGGCCTGAGCACTGTCCTTGGACTTTTCTCAAGGCTAGAGCTCTACCACTTAAGCCAAAGCACCACTTCCAGCTTTTTTCTATGTATGTGGTACCGAGGAATCGAACCCAGGTCTCCATGCATGCTAGGCAAGCACTCTACCACTAGGCCAAACTCCCCACCCATCCTCCTATATTTTAACTGTGCATCAGTCACCACTCTCTAAGGAATATTAGGAGTCATCTCATGAAGGTGGTCACTTTCTGTTACATACCAACTTCAGCCTTCTATCTTGTTCCACCCTCACTTTTTGCCTTTATTCTTCAAAGCCCTCATTTTATTCACTGTTCTCAGAACAGTCAGTGTTCCCAGGAGAAAGCTGCAACCCAAGCCAAGAAGGGGATTCTTGATTAGTCAATGAAAGTGTCGGTTGAAGTCACCCATGATTTGTGTAAGTTGGGACTGCAGCCGATAACAAGGAAAGGCACCTTGCTTAGTGTTTTCTGGGAGAAAATTTTCTAGCTCTGCAAGCAGAATACAGAGAGCTATTGTCCCTTTCCTGCTTCTGAATAGTGTGTGAATGTCTCCTAAAATCAAGATCGTGATTTCAGGAGCAGACGGATCCCTTTGAAGGTCAGCAGTAGACATGAACGCAAAGATTGGAGAGCTATCATTTACCAGTGCGCAGTACCTGTGAAAGCAAATAGGAATAAGCAGGATGCATGGGATCAGTGGAGAGGTCTGACTGTCATGCAAATTGAACAAGCCCAAGGTAACCCAACAGGTTGCTGGGGAAAGAATTAGCTGTTCCTTCATGCCACACTTTCCTGAGACATCAGCAGGAAAGGCATGACCTGAGATAGCTCTTCAAAATGGACATTCAATGGACTCTCTCTGAAGGAGCTGACAGACGAAGCTGCCTGATGCTCTCCTGACTTCAAGCCAGGCATCAATACTTTTTGTGCCTGTATGTCAGACAGTCTGTCGAGAACTTCATGTGATATGATAGAAGATGCCTGGGTTCTTGTTCATGTTGTTGGGCCTCTAAATTAGTCACAGGAGTTTTCTACCTTCCGGACTTCTTCTTATATGGATCATAAATGTTCCGGTTGTTTTAAGTGCCATGATTACAGCTGGCAGTGCCTTACTGGATAGATGAAAATTGAGTCAAGACTCTTGACTTTTGAAGACTTTTACAAAATTGTGGGACAAACATCTCTAACCTGACCATGAACTCTTCCTTTACCCATACTGTTATTACTTCATTTCCCACTGTACTCTCTGTGCCAAAGAGATGATGTCTGTTTTCTTCAGTTTCCTTCCCAGAAAAAGGACACTGACCCCTTTCTAAGGTCTTCTAAGTATGTGTAGGGGGAAAGAAACAGCATGGAGCAAATTTCTATCACTAAGTAATAAATAGTTACTTGTAGAGTTATGACAAGTACCTGTAATATGATGTGAAGTGTACATCCATCTCCCATTCATCTCATTTTTATAAGATGTATATTCAAGACTGACTCTGCTCTGAAGTATTGCAAATTTTGGAAAATCCACTGTGTCAGAAAACATAGTTTTCTCTCCTATAATGATTTTTTTTCAAGTAGGTCATCTGTAGGGCCTCTTCTAACCTTAAAAATCCTACAGTTCTGGGAGCCATGTATTCATTCCTGTTTACAACTCTGTTTCCTGAACTGTATTTTCAATCATAGCCATCAAAGAATAGTACATCCTGATGGTTTCTGCTTAAATCACCTCTTTCACTGGATGCCACCTTGAGGGTCTCTGAATATCTAGTGACACAGAAATGCAAGAAGGATGATAAGACAGTTCCCTCCTGATTTGTCTTCCACTATAATGCCCAATCATACCTGCAGTGTGCAAATGCTCATCCATCCCCAAGGTAGCAATAAAGCATTCCCCAGTGATGTCTCTGCCTCAACAAACTGGAGACAATAGAAAAATATTACTCTAGGGTATTTTAGAAACACACTGAAGGAGATTACTGTGTACATGTAAAAAGAAAATTCTAGTTCTCTGCAGCCAGTGAGGCTTGGTCTGGAAAATGAACATGGGGCGGGGGAGGTTGATTTGTTTTGTTTTAATTTTAATGAAAGTACTTCCTTGTCTGCCCTCAATAAGGGAAAGTCACCTGTAAGATCCCTTGACTATATTTTCATTTCTCACAAGAGAAATAGTATTTCTCACAAAAGAAGATATCAGAATGACTGAAAGATTGTCTGCTTGCATTAATATGCAAAGAGACACAAATTAAATGCACAAGTATCACCATGAATCTATAATAAATAGCCAAAAGTTAAAATATAGATAATATTAAAAGTTAGGTAACATGAAGTCACAGGATCTCTCTTGCTACATTATTGTTAGGAATAGAAATGAGAGCAATATCATGGCAAAGTTTGGCAGATTCTGATAAAATTGAATATTTACTTCTCTTGTGACACAGAAATTCTAACTCTAAGTGTCTACTCAAGAGAAATGAGATGATATGTCCACAAAATAGAACTATAAAAGTATGGTGAACGAATATCTTTTCAAGCAGGGCACGATAGCTCATACCTGTATTCCTAGCTACTCAGGACACTAAGATCTGTGAATCGTGGTTCAAAGCCAGCCTGGGCACTAAAGAACGTGAGATTCTTATCTCCAGTTAATCTCTAGAAAAATGGAAAATGGAGTTGTTGCTCAAGGGGTATGGTGGTAGCCTTGAGCTGAAGAGGGACAGGGCCCAGGCCCAGAGTCCAAGCCCCATAACAAAAAAAAAAGGAAAAGAAAAGAAAAACAAATGGAAAAACAGAATATCTTTTCACAAAAGCAATGCGTAGAAAGCAACTCAATATCTATTAAGAAGTAAAAGAAATAAAACATTGATACCCAGGTATACCTCAGACAACATGACTGAAAAGAAGCTCAGGAACAGTGCCTAGGCCCTGAGTTCAACCCCCAGGACCAATAAGAAAAAAAAAACTAAAAAAAACGCAGTTTGCTACACATACTTAACAATTTATGCAAGCTCTTCTATGAAGAGTGTACCTCAAATAAAAAAAATAATAAAAATCAGTCTTTCACTATTAGAAAAAAATGAGTAAATAAAAAGGTTTCCTCAATAAAAACAGACAAGCCAGATTTTTTTCTGGGAACTCTATCCTAGACATGTTACTTTTTCTTTTCAAAGCAATCTTCCCAGGCAGACTGGATTCTATTAACACATCTTACAATATAAGATGTCCAGAGCTCAGACCAACTGGATTTCCTGGAGACAAAAAGTCAATACCTAGTATATAACTGGCTCCCCTTTATCTAAAGTTTGCTATGTATTGCACATTGTGTACATCATGAAATCTCATTCTCACAGCCTTCTTCTTACAAAGCAAGTACTACTGATTACATTTTCTGCATGAGAAAATGATTGTGCACAGCAGTTAACGTTACCAATGGCATACAACTACAAAGTGGTAAACCGAGAACTCAAATAGAATTTGGTTTGGATGAAGATCCTAGATCTCTAACACACCCTGCCCCCTTCAGAGGAAGAAATACTAGAGGCCACATGCCCACCCAAGGAAGAGGAATTTATATATGCCTGCCTGCTGCTGTTCTGAGACTTTCACTGCCCTGGGTAAGCCTAGAGTGGGTCAGAGTATAAGCACCTCAGGAGCATAAGGTAAAAAAAATAATGAATCACCCAGGCTCCCACTGGCAAAACATTGCCTTCACATCTGGTATGGAGAAGGAGGAATGAACAACAAAGTCGCCCCCACCCTCCCACACACAAACACACACAGAGCAACATTTACAATCTATGATTGTGATCTTAGAAGGTTTCTGGAAGATATTTTTTTAATTTTTAAAAGCATGACAGCTCTATTTCTAATTATAACTTTATTTTTCTCTCCTCCAGGCTGCCAAACATTTGGATCAAGGAACTTTGATATCTGAAATAAATTCAAACTGAATGGTTCCTCTGATTAAAGCTGGTGACCATTATGTACCATAGGAAAATAATATTGAAATTAAAGCCATGCTGCTGCCAGTCTTGGCTAATTCTACACTTTGTGTCTTTAAAGAAAAATTGTCATTAAAAATGTATTGGGGTCTGTGTAATTACAGACAGAAAAATAATGAAAGTAAAACATGCTAACTACTGGCTGCAATTCCTACTACCACTGCTGGTTAAATACACTTATACTTGCTAGAAAATGTATAATAAGAGATCTAAAGTTTTAAAATAAGGGTGTTTTTAATCTTTTGATCATTATCTGATGATTAGCAAAGTCCAAATCACAATAAGAAATCCACATTGTACGTTAATACTATATTGTGGTTTAGGAAAGCACAATAAGAAAATACAGAAGACTCTTGCAAAGAAACAGTCAATTGTACTTAACTCACTCTAATCCCCATAAACTCGGGCTGTGATTGTGTGTCTGCCTCACACATGAACTATATCACAATGTCCCCCTAGGAGACTTAACAGCCAACAAACAGTTATGCAGTGAGGGATGTCCAAGGCCCAGGAGTCAGGAGACTTGGTGTCCAATGAAGGTCCATTCCCTACAGGCTACTATTTGCTTGCTCTGGTTGGTAGTAGACGGTGGGGGGCTTCTCTGAGGCTTCTTTATGAGGGCACTACTCCATTCATGAGAATTCTTCCAGAATTACCAAATCATCACCACTTCCTACCTTCTAATAACACACACCAGAGTGTGGGATTTTAGAATCTTAATTTGAGGTAAAGGGAGAGACCTAGACATTTTGGTATGAAGGAAGCCAAACTTGTCTTAAGGGAGAATACTCTAAATTAATTCATAAATCATGCCAATTAGATTAATTCTTGCAAATCAAATATAAATCCTGGAACGGGGATTGTAACGATACAGTAAAAACATTTACCTAGTATGTACAAGGTATAAGGCTACATCTGCTATATTTTTTAAAAGGGAAAATGTAAATAAGCACAAATGCATGCACATGTATACAAATTCTAATGATCTATTAAAATTACTGTGTAACTAACTTCTATAGATTTATCCTCTCAAAAAATATTTTCCTTAAAGACTTATCCGTGACACTTCCCTTTACAAACTTGTGACCTTAAGACAGTCTCATTATGTTGAGGGCTTAAATTTTGTTTTTGATCTTTTTTGTTGCTGCATATGAATTGTACCAAACAATGTATTACTTTATGACATTTTCTTACATACGACTGAATCCACTTAACAAATACAGCAGTGAGGATGCACAAAGTCAAAGCTAAATACAGAAATGTCATGGCCACAGACTGCTGAGAATAAGGATGCTTTGTGGCCCCAGGAGGTATATTTTGGAGCTCATACTACTGAAACCAGCTTTCTTGACAGGTGGGCTGAGGCAGACTTGTTCCTCAGGCAGACAGCAAAATCTCGTTTCCCCTTGAGTATTACATCCTTTATATCCTAGAACTACTTCATCTTTGAACTTACCCATCACATTAGGAAAATTTGAGCAAAACAAGAGACCACCTACCTTTCAAAGCAAGCCGGGAGGCTTCAACAAATTACAAACCTATCTTTCACACTGTGGTTTTTCACTCCGAATTTTAATTGCATTTTCTTGTAGCGTTTCTTTTTTACATGAACATTATTTCCTGCTGATCAGAATCTAACTAGGAAGGTTGCTGTCCTCCCAAAGTCCTACAAACTAAGTCCAAAACTTGTGGAGAAATCTGGTATACCCATTATTCCCAGATAAAAACACAAGATACATCTAAAGTAGTTCCCCTCCCACCCTCTCTCTTTTTACTCCATCTTTGGCAAAGTTATACTTGAACAACTTACCTATTTATGAGCCAAAGTGTGGTTTCATATTCCTTGTAGCAATTTATATAGTTTCCCCACACATACATCAATGCTTTCAACATGTTTGATTGCACAGTGTATAGACCCCAGAATTAAGAAAAGCAAACAAAGGAGCAGGTAGAATTTGAGTGAGGTGAGAATTTGAAGGGGATGGTATGGATTCACATGCATTACAAACATAAACTGTTTTGCTAAATGGTACCTCTTTGTACAATTACTTAAAGATAATTAAAAAATTTTAAATACAATAGAAATAAAAATGATGTCTGTTAAATCTGAAAATTGGAGAGCCTTTTTGTTGCTGTTTTTGTTTTCTTTGGAAAATTGAACACTGATCTTTGACCTAAATAGTGACATTTTTATTTTTCCACATAGCCATATTGCCTAGTCTCATTTCCCTGAATTATTATTTCCCAATACTGAGAGTCATTTCCGCTCTGTACAACTTTTCAAATGTACTTCGATCCACTTTGAGTGTTTAAATAATGTTTTGGTGAATTACCTGCTCACTTGTTCTAATTCATTCCTCCTTAATAACAATACAATAAAAAGGCTCCATTACAATAGGAATCAGATTTTGTTGTTGTTGTTGGTCATGGAGTTTGAACTCTGGGGCTGGGTGCTGTCCTTGAGTTCTTCAGTTCAAGGCTACTATTCTACCCCTTGAGCCACAGTGCCAATTCCCATTTTCTAGTGGTTAATTGGATATGAGTGTCATGGAGTTTAGTGCCCAGGCTGGCATTGAACCATGATCCCCAGAACTCAGCCTCCTGAGTAGTTAAGATTACTGGTGTGAGCCACTGCGCCAAGCTCCTGTTTTTTTTTTTTTAACTAAATAATTATTTCAGTTAATTCAATTCAATTATTCCAATTATTTGATGGAAATTCCATTAAATGAATTAATTTAGAATGACTTTGCCAAGGTTCCTGAAAACAAAAAGACAAAATTTCCACTAGAATTGCAAATGAATTGAGAAATAAACTTAAAGTGAACTGACAACATGCTGGCATGCAATCATTTTACCCATAAATATGGCTAATCTATTATCTATTATGCAAATTTAGCAAAGCCCTGAAATTTCCTTTGAAAGATCTTTTGGGGCTACTTTTACATTGATTCTCTGGTAGCTTAGTATATGGTTGTCTTTGAATGGAATTATATTTCCTGATTATCCTTTGCAATCTGCTCTTCCTCCGTATGTAAACATTAATCTTATGACCCTCCATTAATCTTATCATCTCTTATTGTAACATTCAACATAGTATCTAAGGATCAAGAATATCAATAGAAATTCTTGTTAATAGCCTTCTCTTTCCCTCTCTTCTCCTTTTCTCTCTTTATTTGCCCTAGTTTCACATTCTTCCCTCCTCCTCTCCCTTCCCCCTTTCTATAGGCTGTGAAAAACAGTGGTGCTGATAGTTGGAGTGATTTGCTTGCATTGTTTTTCTTTCTGATTTGATTCTTCTAAATTTAGACCATTTATTATGATGTTGATAGATATTCTGCATCTGATTATGAAAAATGCTTCTATTTCTGTTTAGTATGAGATTCTAAAAATATATATTCTCAAAGACTATCAAAGTTTTTTCTCTTTCCCATATTAATAGAATTCTTTTAATTTACTGATGAATGGATTATATTTACTTTTTTTGCCAGTCCTGGGCCTTGAACTCAGGCCTGAGCACTGTCCTTGGGATTTCTCAAGACTAGAGCTCTACCACTTGAGCCACAGGACCATTTCTGGCATTTTTCTATGTTATGTGGTACCGAGGAATTGAACCCAGGTCTTAGTGCATGCTAGGCAAGCACTCCACCACTAGGCCAAACTCCCGGATATATTTGCTTTTTTAGGTGGATAATACTTATTACTGTGGAATAAACTCTACCTGCCAACATTTTTTAATGCTAGGTTAAGTTTTTGTTATTGTTGTTGTTTACTTTGCAAAGGGGGGAAGGGGCTGGTCCTGGACTTGACCTTAGAGCCTGAGAGCTGTCCCTTAATATATTTTTACTCAAATCTAGCACTCTTCCACTTGAGCCACAGCTCCATTTCTGGTTTTGTTTTGCTGGTTACTTGGGGTTAAGAGTTTCATAGACTTCTCTGTCTGGCCAGCTTTACACCATGATCCTCAGATCTCAGCCTCCTGAGTAGCTAGGATTCAGAGCTGCCTGAATAGTGGCTATGCTTTAATTAAATCATTTGTAGATAATTCTTAAGTGAATGATCTTAAAATACCCTTTTCTCTTCCTGTATGACCATATGTACACAGTTTTTGAGCAACTGTAATCCTCTGCTAGGAGAATGCTAGATGTGTACTAATTTTACAAATGAGGGAAGCCATGGAACCTATGTTCCTTTGAGTCTGGCCTACTTCACTTAATATAGTTTTTTCTAAGTCTTTCCATTTCCTTACAAATGAGGCCATGCCATTCTTTCTGACAGCAGCATAGAATTGTATATAAGTACCACACCTTCTTGATCTGATCATCTACAGAGGGGCCTCTGGGTCTGTTCCATATCTTAGCTATGGTAAATAATTCTGTAATGTATATTGTTGTGCTAGTAAGTTTAGTATGTCCTTGTTTCTGGACATTTGGGTAAATGCCAAAGAGTGGTATTGTTGGGTCATAGGGGAGCTCTATGTTCAGTCTTTTCAGGAATCACCATACTGCTTTCCAGAGTGGTTGAGCGAGTTTACACTCCCACCAACAGTGCAGTAGTGATCCCTCCTGGCCACATCCCCACCAGCATCTGCTGATATCAGATTTCTTGATAATAGACCTTCTAAATGGAGTGAGGTAGAATCTCGAACTTGTTTTGATTTGCATTTCCTTTATGGCCAGAGATGTTGAGCATTTCTTCATGTGTCTATTGGCCATTTTTATTTCCTCTTCAGAGATGTCTCTCAGTTATGGAAACAAGAGGTTTATCTTTGTGATTGTTGGTTCCTAATGTACTATGTGAAGTAATTTCTTTTCTCTTTTTTTTCCCACTTATGGTTATTGTCTTGTGGTTTCTGTATCAAACTTTGTTATCTAGTATATTGCATATATGCTTAATTGTATATATGCTTATTTGTTTATTTGAAATAGGGGAGGGAAGAGGGTGAACAAGATGATTGGGAGGGGGTGGGTGAGGGAAAGGGGAACAAAAGTATGAGAAAGGGTATCAAGTTTTGAGAAGTAATGTACCCATTACCTGACAAATGCAACTGTTACCCCTCTAGACATTATCCCAACAATAAAACATAATAAAAAAAAACTTTCCTAAATAACCCTAGCTGCGTTTTGCTGTTATACAGTTATATTATGTACAGAAGAACAGGATTATTGGACAAATCCTATATCTATTCCATGAAGAGTTACAGTGTGGACTTATGAAGCCTGATTAACTTCCACATAGGAGGTAGAAAGGGAATGAAAGAGAAAGTATAAGTCAAAGTTCTCCAACAAATGCTCTCTTACCATGCTCATAACAGCTAAGAGCTGCAAGCCATTTCTGTTATCAGTTATACTGGTGCATATTTAATGTATTGATATTAGTCAAAGGACATCACTTGCATAAGATTGATGACTGATTTTCTGGCATTTCTTGAGCCTCCCTCTGTGGTTTGGTAATAAATAAGTTTATGCAATTTTAATAAGTGCAAAAAGAATGTATATTGGTTACTTGCTGAGTAAATAGTTTTGTAGACACTTATTCGTTTAGGATTTTTAATTTTGTTGTTCCTTCATGTTCCATTTTTACAAACACTGTGGTCTGCATTTGCCTTCTTTATTCATTTCTGAAGATCTGTGATGCATTCTCATAATGAGTCATTATTTTTATTTTATGTCTCATAACTTCTGGGTAGGTGGTTAAATGTGTAAAAATCTTGAGAGGCAATGTTCTCAGCGGATTATTTCCTTTTAGCATAAAGCAATATTTCTCTTTAGTTCTCCTATATTTGTGATTCTTGTATACATGACATTTCAGATCTTTAGAAAAAAAGCTCTATCTTTAGATTTTATATGTCAGTTGTACTGACTGTACATACTGGACATTTTAAAAATCCTACTTAAAGCTTTCATTGTTTTGGGTGAATTACTTATTTCACTTCTATTGTAAAATTGATATATTTGACATTGACACTATCTCCAAGCAGGTATTATATCCTTTACCCTTTACCTTGTGTTGTACATTAACATAGCAACACACCATTTTTAGGCTACCATGTTCTCATCTGCATGGATAATGCTGTTTAATAATCAGACTTCATGCGATATACTATATTGTACACATTATAGTATAAAATATAATACATTTGTATATAATATACATTGTATTATATATACACATTGTATATAATATAACATAATATAATAATGTATGTAATAAAATTTCAGTTAGCAAATTGTCCAGATTTGGGACAGATTGACAGGTATTACGTGGTAGAGTGTTATCCTTGATGCAAAATCTCAGGGAGAGTACCAACGACCTGAGTTCAAGCCCCAGGACAAACAAAACAAACATCAACAAATATATACATATATAGAATAATTATATTTACATATATTTTAAAATAGGCAAAATTGTTGTGATATGAGAGGCCAGAACAGTAGTTACCTCAGGTAGCAAAGCACATGCAAGCTTGGGAAGGGATTGGGTTTGTCTTTGCTCTTACAAGGATTTAACAGTTGCTCACTTAACGTACAGATGAAGAAGGGTGCCTGCTATACACAGGGAAGAAAGGAAAAGCTAGAAATATGCATTTATGAGCAGTTTCCACTGTAGGCAGCCCCAGCTTCACCCTGCCACTGGGAACTTTCTAAGAACAGTGTGAACCCTTCAGGCTGTTCCTCTCTGAGGTAGGGAACTTGGTTTTTGGCAAGGAAATTTGGATATTTATAAAACATCATTCACAGGCCCCATAAATTATCAACGCAGGCAAATGAGCTTCAGGCAGCCAGTGAGAGAGAGGCAAGCTGGAAGCATACCTGTCTGTCCTATAACAGATGATTTCCTGAGCCTTATACCGTTCTCAGGGGAGACGTTCTCCACTCCTGTGGGGAGGCTTGCCACTTAGGACCACGCTGTAATCTGAGTCACACGCCTTCTTCCATCCACAGTTTCCTGTGGTGCCAGAGAAAGTACCAGGCTGAGTGGCGTCATATTCCCCAAGTGAGCTGACGGCAAACAGGACAGCTGAGGCAGCTGTGATGCCTGGCACTGTATCCCTGGGAATACCCTGCCTGACTTATCCCTGCAAAGCTTTCTCACACTATCACTTAAAAATTCATTTAATTTGAACATACAATACATTTTGAGAAGGAGGTTTTATAATTCAGAAGAACTTTGGATGGCATTCTAGAGATGCCTGTAAGAGAGATGACACCTTTGTAATGTGAAGAAAGAGCATAGAAAGGAAACACACATGAACTCAAGCAATAAGTAGTCTGGAACATTCAAGCAGGGCATACTCTAGACGGTAGGTCCTGTGACTAGGTATTAAAAATGATAAGGTAGGGAGAGTTAAATACTAAAAGACATGGCTTGCATATGCTTTTGATCAGAATTTATGCTGAAGATAAAGAAGAGTCCAGGAAGGTGTTTATCAGATCAGCAAAGCAGTGTTTTAATAAATGAAGATATTAAGTAGAGATTGGATCAGAGTGAAAGACACAGACATGCAATGAGGCCAGTGGAGAAGTTACTGAAGTGCTTACAGGAAGATGAGAAGGGCATCGATTGGGAATTCTGGGAGATAAAATCTCCACAGCACTTAGGTTGCACAGTTAAATGTATCCTCATAGTCTGGCACAAGGTGCTATTCAAGCACTAAGCACCTTTGAAATAGCCCTGTCTAGAAACCTAAAGGACAACGGCACTGAGACATGGCAAACAAATACCATTAAAATGAATCCTGTAAAATAACAAAAGAAAAAAATGCACACATAAATTAGAGGTAAAGATATAAGGACCTGTTAAGGCTGTTTCTAGAGGCTATGGTATTACATGAACAAAAAAATGAGAAAGAAAATAAAACCCATGTGAGGAAAAAGATGGTTGCTGCAGTATTTCACTTTTACTAAAATAGTAAAATATAAGATATGATTTATAGTAAAGGAAGAGTACAGAAAACAGCAGTCCTTGAATAGAACTTCAAGAATGTATAATCTATGTGTGTAAAATGTACACATTAAATAACTGAAAACAAATGAACAATTCTCTTGGAGAAAAATGTTAACTTTATGATAGATAAAGCTAACTTCTTGGGCAATAATTAATAAGCAGGTGGAGGCACTATACGGGGAAAGAATACTTAGAAAAGCGATTAAAAATCGTATGCACATGCAATACATTAACTATTGATTTGCTCCATGGTTATATTTTAAGCACTCATTTATTATTTGTGGGGCACTTGATGCTTAAGGCTAGATATTACTATTGGTGCCTAGAACAAGTACAAATGTTCTGCTCCACTCCCTGACTCAACCCTCCAGGGTAATCCAGCATGGATGCTCACCAGCCCTACCCAACACAGCAGGCCATCACACCCTCCCCTTGTGTCTGAGCCCATGGTCTTCTGCGTATTCCTTTGCTTCCAATGGCCACACTGCTCTGGCATTCATTTCTTTCAACGCGCTTGCCCCTTTTCCTAGAGCTTTAGCCCCTCTCTTCCCTGGGAATGGGAAGGCAGTCCTCAGATTGTCACGAGAGGCCTTGCACACAACAGCAATGATTTCTCCTGGGTGATCCCTTCCATCTTGCACTACCGTACAATTATGTTAATGCCTCCTCTGCACTTCATGAGAGTTGGAACCATGACAGTGGCAAAGTCGATGGTTAGATACACCCTGCTTGTTAGAGGGGGAAGGGAAGAATCTAGAGGAAGGGACTATTTCCACGTAGGCAGTTGTAGAGCCATGAGATAGTGGAAGGGAGGCCGTTTCTACCCATTCTTGTCCCTTGGGTGGATGTGGTGGATCTAGTGAGGTGATGACTAGAGTTTATTTCACTCCAGTCTCAGGGAACTGTGTGTGCAACAGCCCAGAAATCTCAACCAATCCACCAAAGGTTACAGAATTGGCAAAGTAAATTACTTTCTGCCCCTGGGTTTTTACTTGTGATTTGAACTGTATCTGTATTTGATTCTTGGTCTTCTCTAAGCACAAGGAACTCCCAATTATTTTTTTTCTTCAGCAAAATAGGTACAATGATTTGAATGTGATCATTTATTCATTCATTCATTTATACAGGTTCTATGTGAGATCCTGTCTCAGTCCACTTTCTGAGCTGTAAAAACAAAACAAAACCAAACAAACAAACAACAACATATTAGGAATTTGTTTACACCATGCACCTGTGGCTCACACCTGTAATCCAAGCTACTCAGAAGGTATAGAGATCTGAGGATTGTGGTTTGGACCCAACCTGGGCACAAAATCTATGAGACCCTTCTCTCCAATAAACTACCCCACTTCTCCCCCCCAAAAAAATCCAGATGTGGTGCAGTGGCTAAAATAGTAGAAGGTTTGCCTAGAGCACATAGAGGCTCAGAGCACAGAGGATAGACCCTAGGCCCTGAGTTCAAGCCCCAAGATTGAAAAAAGAAAAACAAAAGTAAGGGCCGGGAGTTTGGCCTAGTAATAGATTGTTTACCTAACTTGCACGAAGACCAGGGTTCGATTCCTAGGTACCATGTACATAGAAAAACGCTGGAAGTGGGGCTGTGGCTCAAGTGGTAAAGCAGCACTATCCTTGAGAAAACTGAAGGCAGTGCTCAGGCCCTGAGTTCAAGCCCCAGGACTGGAAAAAAGAAAAAAAAAAAGTAAAAATGTTTGCTCAGTTCTCAGTCCTGGAGACCAGAAAGTCCAAGGCAGTGGTGCTAGGTCATAGCGTGGAGGAAGTAGAAGCCAACATGTGCAGGACAAAGAAAACCAGGCTGGGTGCTTTCTGCCATCTGATTTCTGCAAAGAGATTAGTGGTGTTACTCTGAGAGTAGGTTGGTGATCCCTAGAGTGAGGAAAGAGATGCATGTGACACAAAAGTCAAGACTTAGTCTAAACTCTTTAGACTGGCTGGGTTTTTGTGCCTCCAATTTGGTGGCAGTCGGGGCTCAGGCAATGTTTTTTGTGGCCTTTCCATGACAGCAATATTTAAGTTACAAATGCTGGGAATCACGCATTCAAGCTGGGCTCCCGGAGCCAGGACCTTTGATCGTCAGGCTGATTGCCCAGCAGCAAACGCACCATGCATTGACTTTTCAATCAACTATCTTTTGTCTCAGGCGGCTTAGAGTGACAACCTCGGGTAAATAAATGTTTCTCACAATTGACCTGTAGCACAATAAGTTGCTCATAAAGGAAAAAGAGAACAAGAACCGATTTAAATGGACCCTCAGCCTTTGCGAAAATAAAGGAGAGATCTGGCTGCTGGAACAATAACTACAATTTGCATAGACTAGTGGGAGCAAAACAGAAAGTCAAAATAGAAAAGAGAGTTGAAAGTGCCTTGCATTTCACATTAAAAATAACAATAATAATACATCAGGAGCAAATGAAAATAGCTTACATCAAACAGTGGGAATAATATTCGGCTTACAGAAATGGCCATTTTCACCTTTGCTGTCCACAGAACTGGAGTTGGAAGACAGATGATCAAGAGAAGGACGTGCCTGCCTTGGTGGAGCTTTTCCTTGCCTCCACGAAAGGACCACAATCCCAAAGGCCAGTGCTGAGAGGAAGATGAGCTGGCTGGGTGGCTTGTGCAAACCACTATGTGGCTGCATCCTCTCCTTCAGTCTATGATAAAGAAGGGTGGAGGTGAGCCTTAGCATGCCTGTTAAGGCTCATAATTTAGCAGTTCGATTGCATACCCTGCAGACAAATATAGGGGTAAAAAATGGAATGCTATTTTTTTCCTCTCGGTTCATTGAGAGTAAGTCAAGAATTGGTAAAATTCAAATTGAAAAACCACCAAATAGAACTTCACCCTCTCCCTCTATTCCTGAGTTTTGTTTGGTTTTTCCAATCATGTATTTTAAACTCATTTAAATCAGGATGTTATTTTCTCCTAAGGCATACGTGTTCATAGCATATGTTCTTTAATATGATTTCTATGTTCTTGAAGAAGCTACCTGGAGGACTCATATGCATAACACACACTTGTAATTATGGCTACTAAGATGGCTGAGATTTAAGGATCCTGCCAAGACAAAAACTCCAAGAGATCCCATCTGAACCAATAGCGGGGCTTGTTCGTGTAAATCTGTCATCCCCAGTATAGCAAGAAAGATAAATAGGAAGATAACTGTCTGGGCTAGCCCTGAGGGGAGAAAATGAGACCCTATCACAAAACTAACTAGGGCAAATACTAGAACCCCAGTTTAGCAAGTAGGATGTCCTAAGTTCAAACTCCAATACTACCAAAAAAAGGTGGAAGAGGAGGAAGAGATGGAGGAGCAGGAAGAGAGGGAGGAGGGAGAGGAGGAGAGGGAGGAGGGAGAGGGGGAAGGGGAAGAGGAAGGGGTGGGAAAGGAAGAGAAGGGAAGGGAAGGGAGCAGGGGAGGGGAGGGGAGGGGAGGGGAGGGGGGAGGGGAGAGGAGAGGAGAGGAGAGGAGAGGAGAGGAGAGGAGAGGAGAGGAGAGGAGAGGAGAGGAGAGGAGAGATAGTATGCAGACCAAAAGATACTACTTACTCTCTCAACAGCCTGAGATGGTCAGTATTTTGTCACAAGTGCAGATATTTAACCTAAATTTTAGTGCATATTTTATCAAGAGAACCTTCTTGACAGCAGCCTGATTTTTGACCTGTGTATTTATGATTCTTTCCTTTCTAAACTTAAAAAATAACAGGTAATAACCTAAACTCACATTTACCATTATTGAAAAGTTTCTATTGAAACATAAAGCCCATAATGCAACAGGAGGCCCCTATAGCCATGACTACATCACCTAGTACCTCAGTTCAAACCCTAGGTTTGACAAACACATGCACACATAAAGATGAATGTGACATATTTTCACTAAGCATGTTTTATAACAGAAGAATTTGTATTGTATCGGGTATATTTATATCCACATTTACTACCTATTATTAAACTTTATTTTGCTTGTGATATGTCTATTTACTTATTATAAACAAGGTTTGCTAAGGCATGATAGTATATAACTGTAATCCTAGCACTCAGAATGCTGAGGCAGGAAGATCCTGAGATCAAGGGCAGCCTGAGCCACTCTGCTTAATAATAATAGTGATTCAGTGAATACCTGAATGTTTTAATCACTTCTGCATATTTTAACCATGTACTAGGTTCTCCAGGAGATGAAGTAGTAGGTCACAGACTAGCAACGTATTTGAAGGTCTTTACTCATAAGAATTTACTTTTAAGCATACTAACTGATTATCAATTGTCTTGGAATTTTGTAAGGACTTACTGGGAATAGATGGTTTCAAAATGTTAGCTACCAATACTTCTTATCATTTTTCCGTGTCCTAGAAAATACTGTTTTAAGTTTAAAACTTGCATATACTTTTTTCTTTTATTTTTTCATATAATTATAATTGTAATTAATAGAAGGGTTACATGATATTTGCCAGATAGATGGTGCATTAATTCCTATACATTGATATCCTTTCACATGTCTTGGTCCCCATTTCCCTCCCCCGCCCCCACCCCTCATCTTGTTTCCCCCCTTCCCTACCCAATTTCACATAACCAAATACAAATATATCCGATATATCAGGTAACAAAGTGAGATACTGTGACAATATGAGATAACCAAGGGACAGCAAAAGAGATGAGAGATAACATAGTACCTTAAGAACAACAATCATTCATGCATATGCTTTTTACAGCGAGCCAAGGGATTTGCTAAGTGTCAGGAGGCAGGTACTTGTAAAGAGTGGGATGGGATCCAGAGGAAAGGAAGGAGTAGGTAGATGAAGAAATGAAGAGAGGGCCATCAAGAACTCAATTCCTACAAAACTAAGAATAGTAAAGGAAGGGATGAATAAGAGGAGGGATGGGTGAGAATAATGAAAGAGGTGACAATGATCATATTGGACTTAAAAATTGTCCTGGAAACTTCTTTATGCAATGACTTGAATATAACTTTTTAAAAATTATTAAAGGTAAGTAGCAGTTATACATGATTGTTTATAAAAAAAATCCTTGGGCTTATATCGTAGAAAAATATTCCTCTTCTTAGATCTGCATCCAGGCAGCACAAGGCTTCCTTGACCATGTTTGCCTGCCTTGTTCTTTCTTTAGGAAGTATGGCCCATTTTTAAACTTAATAACTATAATGTCCTTCACTCAGAGTATTGTTACAATATTTACCTGTTTTTCATTTCTCACCTGGGAGGAGAGTGATAAAGCCTACAGACTGTGAGCTGTGTAGGACATTTTATGGCTATTTCCTGTATCATCTCCTTGATGGCTGTGCAATATATCCACTCAGATTCCCTTTCCGCAAATAAATCTGATGTCTGAGTAGTTTGATTTTTTTTTATTTTATAGTGATTATTTTTATTTTAATACATTCAGCTTTTGCTTGTAAGCTGCTACAGGCATTTTGGAAGTAAAGCGAATACATACATAAATAATGGAAACCAGGATTCTCACCATCAAAACATCATGTCTTTAATGCTGGGCTCTAAAGACTTGTATAATGTGAGAGCTGGAGGAAGTCAATCATGCTTCCAGACATGTCCTTTGACAAGAAACACACAGAGAGGTGGCCCAAACAGCCCAGTGCACACTGCTGACCCCCGCCTCAAGCCGGGCTTCCTCTCAAACAAGAGTCAATTCTTCACTGGCTCATTTTCTTATTTTGTACCATGACATCGTCATCTTCCAGCCTCAAGATGCACAAACCACTCTAGAGAAGAGAATGAAATGGAGCTTTAAACCCAAGATAAAGTCAACCTATTCTAGAGTCTTCTACAACTCTCTGTCCAGCCACAACTCTACGTGAGCCATGGATTCACATCTGTAACCCTAGCTACTGAGGAGACTGAGCTCCAGAAGTTCTGGAATTCAGTGTCAGCCTCGGGAAGAAAAGTCTGAGGAGACTTACCTCTACTTAGAAAAGGTTTGACTGGGGGTTTGAGATTTAGCTCAAGTGGTAGAACACCAGCCATCAGCAAAAAAAAATTTTTTAATTAAAAATGGAAAAAAAAATGCAAGCAATACTGTTAGATCCTGAGTTCAATACTGTTGATCCAGTATCAACACATTTACATAAAATAATAATAATGATAATAATAACAATAATACAATTATCTGAATAATAATAAACATTTAAATTATATATGTACGAGTTATTTTTACAATTCTATAGTTTGTTTCAGATTATCCATTGTTGTTTTAACAAGATTTCCTTTCTTAAGGCCTCAGGTTTTTGGGAGGTTTTATTCATTTACTTCTTCAGGGAAAAACCTAATTTAGAATGATAGTTATTGCCCTTTAGTTTTCTCCTAGAACGTTACCCACGAAATGTGTCCAACAAGCATGTACTAAAATGTTTAACCAAATGTATTTGTTTATTTGGGCTGGTCTCTGGGCTTCCACTCACTGCACTAAGTGCTCATGACTGGCTTTCTACCCTTCAGTTCAAAGCCTCCCCCATAACCCTTTCATTTTTGAGACAGGATCAGAAGACTACCTATTCTCCAGCTTCCACCTCACAAGTAGCTGAGATTCTTCTTCTTATGGTGGTGGTTGGCACTGCAGTTCTGGTTGATTGTTCACTGTTGGTACTCTACCAATTGAATCCCACCTCCAACCTGGCCTTTATGTGTGTTAGTTGGAAATGTAGTCTCAGACTTCTGTGCCTGAATTATCTTCAAACTAAAATCCTGCAGCTCTTAGCAGTCTGAGTAGCCAGGAGTGAGTGCCCAGCATTTGTCACATTAATTTTTTTCTTTTTATTATTGGCATTTATCAGCCTAGGTGCTGTGCCTGAGCTTTTTAGCTCAAGGCCAACATTCTATCACATTGAGACACAGCTCCACTTCCAGTTTTCTGAGGATTAATTGGAGATAAGAGTCTCGGGTCCTTTTTGTGACCAGGCTAGCTTTGAACTTTGATCCTCATATCTCAGCCTCCTGAGTAGCTAGGATTACAGGCGTGAGACACGACACCCAGCACCCTTACTCTTCTTAATTTTGCAGAAAATGCACTGGATTCTTGCTACATTTTCCCACTCTTCTCCTCAGCATTCATCTAGTCCTTTTCCTTGACTCCATCCTATCCCTTTCCAGTAATGGGTGTTTTATTTTGCTGAACTTTGATTTTGCCTTTCTAAGGAATAAAACTATTATAATTTACATAAAAAGGAATAAAGTAATATAAAATGTTTTATAGTAAACATATTCAAATAATGCTACAGGACACAAAGGGATTCTGAAAAATAATTGAAATCATTATCCATGTCAGTAACTGACAAGAATAAAAGATAATCCCATTTAAATGAACAAATGGAAATTGCTATATTTTCTCACTCTAAGTCCTAGAATTCTAAGATGAACTTGGAGGATGAATCAGACTGAGTTACCTTTCTTTATAGATTTCTGTATTATATGTAAATTTATTGAAAAAATCAGACTGCATTTTACAATCACTAAGAGGACAAGAAAGATACTTTCATCTAGAAAACCCAACTATTAAAAAAAAAAACCTGACCACAGTTAATTTACCAAAATATTGAATCATCATAAATTTGACTTAAAAAATCTTCAGTAGTAACCTCAAAGGAGGGTTACTTTTTTATCAAATTTTATTTTAGTTTTAAATTTTCCTTACTCTCTATTTGTTCTACAGGGGATTTCATCCTGATGCTTCCTTATAAGTACACTGCATACAAACCCATCTGCTCTATTACCTCTTCCTTGTCCCTGCCTCCCTTTCTTGGAACAATTTCAACAGATTTTATTGTTTCATTTTTATATACAATAGTCCCAGCTTTTTTCATATTTTTTATTGTAATTAATAGAAGGGTTACATTATATTCCCCAGATAGAGGGTGCATTGCTTCACATACATTGATACCCTTTCTCATGTCTTGGTCCCATTTCCCTCCCCCCATCCCGCCCCTCATCTTATTTTCCTCCCTTCCCTATCCGATTTCAAATAACCAAATACACATATATAATATACAAGATAACAAGGTGAAATACTGTAACAATATGAGAAAGCCAAGTGACAGCAAAAGAGATGAGAGAAAACATAGTACATTAAGGACAACAATCACTCATTATATGGCTTTTGTTTCTATATCCTGGAGGTCCTTACATTTAGTGTCATACTATATAGCCTTATGTATCTAGGTTTTGTTTTATTGTAAACCTCTGCTAGGAGAGCCCAGGGTTTCTACTGATGATGACAAATGAGGAAAACCATTGAGCCTATGTTTCTTTGAGTCTGGCTTATTTCACTTAATACGATTTTTTCCTAAGTCTTCCCATTTCCTTACAATTGGGGAAATGTCATTCTTTCTGACTGCAGCATAGAATTCCATTGTGTATAAATGCCACATCTTGTTGATCCACTCATCAACTGAAGGGCATCTGGGTTGGTTCCATATCTTTGCTATGGTAAATAGTGCTGCAATCAACATGGTTGTGTTAGTGGATTTAGTATGTCCTTGTTTCTGGATGATTGGGTAAGTGCCATAGTTTCAGCTTTTTAAGAACATTAACAATGCACTAGAACAATCAGCAATGCCATGAATAGAATTAAAACTTTTGTGTGCTATGTCGTGATGCAATGAAATATAATCCATATTTCTCAAATATTTTCTCGTTTTTCTTGTCATCTGAAACTTCTGATAAGAAGAATAATTCTAATCCATGAAATCTATAAATGTGATATTATGCATGACAAAGAACTAAGCTTAGGCATGGAATTAAGGTTGATTAATCATAGAAAGAGTATCCTGGACTAGATCCCCTTGGGCCCAATGTAATCACATGGATCTTCAAATGAGAGAAAGGCAGAAAGGAAGTATCAAAGTGGTGCAGCCATAAAAAGACTAGAGCCCCTGTTGACTTTAAAGATGGACTGGGACCACTAGCCAGGAATGCAGGCAGTCTCTACAAGCTAGATAGAGCCAGGCAAGCAGGTGGATTTTTCTATCAGTGCTCCAAAAGGAACAGAGTCATGTCAAAATCTTCGTTTCAACGCTTCATGACTCATTTCAAACTACTAAAGTCCATGTACTATTAACCAATAAATTTGTGTTGGTTCAAGCCACCATGGTATGGCAACTTGTAGTAATAGAAAATTAACACAAGCTCAATTTAACACAAGATGATTTCAAAGTTATATACAGTTTCTGCTTTTTAAAAATATATACTAATACTATTATTGTCAAATATGATACATCCTAGGATGCGCACACACACACACACACACACACACACACTTTTCATTCATTCTTTTATCTTTTGTTTCTTGAAAAACATGTATTGTTAGAAGCAGTGCTCTCAACAGTCTTACAGAATATATTCAATGATGACATTTCTCTACTCTTCCCGTCACTGGCTGTATGATCTTCCACAGTGCTTTGGGTACCAAGTCTAACCAGAGTACAGCTTGCTGTTTCTACTACTCTTGGTTTTATCACCTGGGGAAACAGAGTAATTAATCATCTCCTACAGCCACCACAAGGGGGCGCACTATCCGCAGATTTTTATTTATTTTCTTTTCTTTATGATCTAAAAGGTGGAGCCAGGACAAAGCAGCTGTGGTTTCCAGCTTCCTTACAGAGGTAAGGTTTTGGTACTCCCATTCTTTGCTGTGTCTTACTAAAGAATTTTTGATCAAATGAGTTCAGTAGATACATATCCTTAAATTCAGAGCTCAGAACCACAAACATCTTTCTTCCAGCCTTTTCCTAAGTCTCCTATTAGATCTTCTATTCCAAAATACCAGATTATTGTCGTTCCCTGAACAATGAACTTCTGATAACAGGAAAGAACTTTCAGACTTCTCTGTCAATCTGAATCTTCTGTCCTCTTCAGAAACTCAGTTTCTAGGGCTCCCCTGTAAAAGCAAATGGATTTACAAGAACAAAGGTAAATCTCCAGAAATATGCCATTGCATTTGACTACCAGAGCATTTGTGCTTTAGCAATAATTTTATATATCAATTTGCCTACTTTATACTATTATTTCAAAGTAATTGTGTGATTTGACATCTTTTTGTTTTAGCAGAAGATTTCATGTCATTATTCTGCTAACTGTATACAGCCAGGAAAGTCTAACAAAAGAGACAATGCTTCCCATCTTTCACACTCGACTCATGAAGAGCATCATTGCATAATGGAAACAGCAAATGGGTATTTTTCTTCCTACGCTGTCCTTGGAAACTCAACTGTAAACACATTGCCTTTCAAAGACTCATGCCTAATTATCTAATAGCTAAAAGCATTCCACAAATGTAGAATAATGTGTATGTATTAGAGCTGTATTTATTTCATACGAAAAAAAGAGCCAACAGGATGCAAAAGCTGATTCTAACATTTGAGAAACAGACATATAAAGCTTTCAGGGGGCGAAAACCACCTGGAATAAACTTTTTAAGTCAAGGAAAGGATAGGTCAATGTTCTGAAGGCCATAAAGCTACAAACATGAGGTTTCTGTTCACTAAAATGTCTGTTAAAATTTTGCTCCTTTATAAGACAAAAATTAAAATTAGGAGAATTCAGACCATAATCAACAGTACTGAAGCCAAGTTACTAATTTCCTAGAAAATTCAATAAATTGTGGGTATGTTTCTTAAAGCAAAGCTCAGGTCTGACTCTGAGTGTACATACCACTGCTTTACATTTGATGACCATGTTTGAAATGATTTTTGCCCATGAAAACTCTTATTCTTTCACATTATTCTTTCTCCCATCTAAATCTCTCCAGATTAGTTAATTTTCAATTTTACATCATTTGTCTGCCTTAGTCACCCATTAATTGCTTTATGGCCAAGTTACCAAGCCGTGTTCAAGAAATATTTATATGACAACTTACAAAGAGCCTGAAAGCCAGTCATCTTATTTTTTTCAGAATTTAAGGCATGACAAGGTAATGCAATGAGCAGAAAGCAAACTCAAAAGTGTATCCTTGAGTTATGAACATATGATGCACATCATCTTTTTCTTGTTTGAATAAATGAAATAGCTACAATTTAAATACTTATTTGATAAATTTAAATGCTTTAAAAGTGAATTACTTAATTTTATTTAAATATTTATTTCATAAGTACTAATTTTAATAATTTATTTTACTTATTTAATTCCTACAGTCTTGTTACAAATCAAGAAACTGAGTCTCACAGAGTATCTGTCCACGGGCAAGTCAACAGATTTTTCTACGGGTTTCACTACATTAGATGACAATTTTTTTAAGTATGAGGATTGAGTCCTCTATTTAAGGTAGGTTTATCTTATTTATAGTTTAAATGCCAATCTGAGCCTGAAATCTGAAGAGATCATGCAAAATAATGCCAACTAAAGCTCTAAAATGACAATTCTGTACAATATCATGATATTTCTCTTCAAAAGATTACTAAAACATTGTTCTTTCCTGAAACCTGTTAAATCTGTGCTTATCTGTAAGATTTATGCACAACAAGGCATTCCTCTTATCATTTAGGTTTTAATTATTGTAGTTCTGAGTTAATTAGCCTCTCCCGGTTTCTCCCCTGATATTTTTTGTCTCAAATTCCCTAGAAAGAGTTCTTCCTTTAAAAAAAAATAAAGAAGGGATATTTATAAAAATTAAATAGGAAACTGGCAAAGAAAGAACTACGTTTCTCCCCTACTCTGAGGCTGGTCTGACACTTTATACATATTGAGTGACAGATCACACATTAGAATGCAGGAGGTAACTGCGAGAGGGAATATGAACCTAGCAGGAAAAAATTGAGTATAAATGTAATTCTGAGTGAAGAACTCACTTTGTCCTATTAGCCTTACCTACATCTCAGCTGAGATCACTGGGAGTAACTGAGAGATAATCCAAGGGAAAGTAGTCGCATACTTTCAACGAGCTGGGTCCCACTGCATACTCTACCACCAGGAATCTCTTTTAGGTTACTGAACCTCCCCTGTTTTCTGTAGGGAGGGAGCCATTTTCAGAGTCTTCCTTCTGCCTGGTGCTCTATCCTCATCGCCTCCATTCTCTATGAGATTTCTGATTCCACCTCCCAGCTCTCCTTAGAAACCAATATGTTCTCTCTTCCTTGAAATTTGACATTCTTCTGTCATCTTACTTACTCATACCCACCATTAATATTCAGTTCTCTGAGAGACAGAATCAGGTCTATTGTACATCCCCACCCCAAGTAAACATGTGTCTGGTAGATACGCTGGGTGAGTGTTTACATACAGAATTTTAAATGTCGAAAAACCCATACCACATTACATCTAGATTAAGTATATCAAGCACCCAATACTCCATAAGCAGTACATGCGAAGATAAACATTGTGGTTTCCCACCCCAAGAAATTGAAATACTGAGTGATAAAAAAACATAATAATGGGGCCGGGAGTTTGGTCTAGTGGTTAAAGTGCTTGCCTAGCATGCATGAAGACCCGGGTTCGATTCCTCGGTACCACATACATAGAAAAAAGCCAGAAGTGGTGCTGAGGCTCAAGTGGTAGAGCTCTAGCCTTGAGAAAGTCCAAAGTCCAAGGACAGTGCTCAGGCCCTGAGCTTAAGCCCAGGACTGGCAAAAAAAAAAAAAACAAACAAACAAACAAAAAAAACATAATAATGGTAAGCAGGAAAAGCATGATGAAAACAAGCAGTGGGTAGATGAAGAAATAAGGATAAGGATATGTTTTTGCAGGAAATAGGAAAGCTCCAGGCTCCCTTCTACAAGCCTAATAATCAACATTGCAGAGCATATCTTCATACCAAACACCACCCAGTGAGGCCACTTGCGATGGATGTGGACAGAACTGGAAAGATGTTTCCTAGAAGATGTTATGGGGACTGGGTTTCTCATCTCAGGGTTTGGCATTCTTTTCCAGTGACTTCTGGCAACTAAGCATTAAAGGATTCATTTTCATTCATCCCTTTGGCAGAATGCTATTTTACAGTGGCAAATCTTCTATTATACTTAGTGTGATCACTGCTGTTCTGGTTCTAAATAGTTTCTCCAGAAAGGTCTCTAACTCACCCAAATACCAGATTCTTCTAGCTGCCATCCACTGAGTTAAGATGAGATTTTTTTTTTTTTTTGCCAGTCCTGGGCTTGAGTTCAGGGCCTAAGCACTGTCCTTGGATTTTCTCAAGGCTAGAGCTCTACCACTTGAGCCTCAGCACCACCTCTGGCTTTTTTCTATGTATGTGGTACTGAGGAATCGAACCCGGGTCTTCATGCATGCAAGGCAAGCACTTTAACCACTAGGCCAAACTCCCGGCCCAAGATGAGATCTTATGCATTTATTTGCTTGGCTGTTTGTTATTTTTCAGTAGTTGGGTACAGGAGTCACCATTTAACAAAGTAGTTATGAACACAATGCATCTTGATCAATGCCACTCCTTTTAACATTCTCACCTACCCCTTTCCTATCCAATGTCTGGACCCTGAGTTCAAGCTCTAATACTGGCACAGAAAAGACAAAGGAATTCCTTATGTTTAAAAATGTCACTAGTGCTAATATATGTGTTTTCAGAAAACAATCAGTGCATCACTACATACAAGAAAGAGACTACGGGTCAGGATTTAAACATACATCCTAGGTCAGAACCTCTTAGAACTTAGTGTACCAACATTTATTAGGTGCATCAGACAGATTCAGGGTCAGTAAATCTGAAATAGCTCCTTCTACATTTGAGACACCAAAGCTACTCAAAAAAGGACCACACTTGTTTGCACTATATGCATAGCTGACTGCTGTCATTAGGTGTGGTTAGGATGTGGTGATCTGGTCATTAGTTCTCAAAACATCAGGTCTTAGCTGTTTAATTAAATACTTGAAGTCAGAGTTATTATTGCCAGAGTACCATTCATGAAGAAATTTGGAGAAAGATTCATTTGTTTAACCTCTTGGGTTGCTGTTCATATACTAGACTGGGATTTTTACACTTGAATCTAGTAAATTCTGATCAGCATTCCTTTACTGTATCACTTTATGAAAACTGTTTTCCTCCTCCTCCTCCTCCTCCTCCTCCTTCTGTTCCTCTTTCTGTTCCTCTTCTTTCTTCTCAGTAATAGTGACTGAACTCAGAACTTTACATTAAGCACTCTACCATTGGAGCCATGTCTCTGGCAGTTTTGCTTTTAGTTAGTTATTTTTTTTTCAAATAGGGGCTTATGTTCTTATCTTGTTAACCTCAAGCTAGGATACTCTTATCTCCAAATACCAACTCAATGTGATTATAGACATGTAGCACCACCTCAGGCCTGTAACCTACTCTCCACCCTCTCTATGACCTTCTAGATTTTTAGTTTGGTTGATTTTTTTTATTCTTTTTTATTTTATTTTATTTTTAGGATAATGTATAGAGGGGTTGCAGTTACATTTGTCAGGTAGTGGGTATATTACTTATCAAACCTTGATACCCTTTCTCATGTTTCTGTCCCCCTTTCCCTCCCCCTACCCCTCCCTTCTCTCCTTCAAATAAATAAGTGTATATACAATATACCAGATAGCAAAGTCAGATACAGTAACCACATGAGATTAACCATAAGTAGAAAAAAAGAAAAGAAATAACTTCACCTATACATTAAGAACAATAATCACAAAGATAAACTTCTTGTTTCCATAACCTAGATTTCATGTGACCCTACAAGACGAGACTAAACACAATGAGTTGGGATTCTGTGGTCACAACCTGATGCTTAATTTTCAGACCTTTTTTTTTTTCCTTCCTTAGCTTCCTTTCATTTACCAGTTTGGGGTACATACAGGATTCAATTTCACTAGGGTGTCACCATAGTCAAGAAATCACAAACCTGGTCTTTCAAAGCATGTGCAGTCCAGTAGATGAAATCACTGCCACAGGTTCGTATTGTGATGGGAATTCTACAGAAGGGCAAAGGCTTCTAATTGTGGTGTTAGGGCAGGAAACAGATGAGAAGCATTTCTGCCATACTTTACTAATCTACAGACTGGGAAAGAACACTGGAGTGCCTTGTCCTGAGGCACCTAAGATGCTAGCAAAACATCATTGTAAATCTGGAATCTGGAGAGATAAATCCCAGCTAGGTATGTTGTATATTCCTCTAATCCCAAATACTAGATTGGTAGATGCAGGAAGGTCCCACCAAGGAAGCCAGGAAAAGTGAGTGGGATTTGATCATAAAAAACAAAATATTTAGAGGTATGGTTCATATGGTAGAGTGCTTGCTTAATAAATAGAAGGACCAGAGATCAATCCCCAATACGAGAGAGAGAGAGAGAGAGAGAGAGAGAGAGAGAGAGAGAGAGAGAGAGAGAGAGAGAATTACTTCTCTCACCAGTGAGTCTAAGGAGGCACCCAGGGTTGTGTTAAACAAGCACAATTTTCAGGAAGTTCACTTAACTTTCACATTTCTGCTACATAATCCAACTATCAATATCATTGATCCAAAGATACAATTTATACATTCCTTGCTTCTAAAACATTTTTAAAATTTGATTCATTAGTCCATTTGATTTAAGCAAGAGAAAACTGATAGGAGATAAAGTCATATAATAGGTGAGAATTGCATCCTACTTCTTTTTCTATATTGAATTATTGCCATAATTATGCTGCTTTTATTTTTTTAAAAAAAGAACTCTAAAGTATTGCATGAGGTTATTTCTAGCATAATTTAAAATATGCAAAACAAATCTAATTTGTATGAACTACTTTGACATACAGTTTCACTTTCATAAGAAACCTTGACAACAGTTCTATCAGTTTCATTGGAACTATCTATCGCATCAAGGACAGGTTAGGAAACAATTTACCATTTCTGTGACCTAAAGAAAAAGAAATCCTTTTATTTTGTATCATGCATTTAAATCTGCATAATTCTAAGAAGGGACCATGAATAGACCCGTGAAATAATGAATCGGGCTTTTGTTCATAAACCAACAAATTTTTATAGATGAAAATTTATGCGTGATTTTTACTGCAGAAAGGCAAGCAACATAACATGTCAGCGATAGGATGATGGATTTTGACAATGGTTATTTATGATCTGACTGGGTGCTGAAATAAAACAGAAGGCACATATTTTTAGGACCAATGCCCCCATTCCTTACCCAGATTAATCATCTTTAGAGTTTTTCAAATCATAGACATATAATAATGTTTTATTTTGACAGTGTCGATCTTGGGATTGTATATTATCCTTGTGTTTAGCAAACAGATTCACCTGTCAAAATGAATGAAAAATTGAATTTTACAACATACACCCATGAAGACTAAACCAGCTTATTGATGATGGGGGCAGAGGGGGAGGAAGAGTCATTCACACTTTGGCTTTAGCCATCTATTACAAAGCTATGGAAGGAATGCTCACCAGTGCCAAGGAAAGTGTACTCTAAGAAACTCCTTGTGTCATTCTCAGCAGGTGGTTGATCAACATTGGTTGGTAGACCATTAGCACGGGCTTTGTACTAAAAAGCAGTTCTTCTAGAAGCCAGATAAATCCCTAGTCTCCTTCTCTGTACCCATTATTGACTCTTAAGAGTCCCTCTGCAAGTGCATATACATGCATGTGCACACACATGCACCCCCCCCAACTCACACACTACAGTCATTTGAAGCCCTTCTTGCAGTTTGCATGGAAGGACTGACATGAATAAGAACAAATACATAACGATGTAAGCCTCCTCTCCAACTTCTCTCCATGCGGCCCCTTCTCAAACAAAATTATGTTCATTTAATTATATTGGTTTGGGAAAAAATACGAAACATATTTTAAAGAATAATATGTTCTGGAATTTGTATCTTCACACATTCTTTTACTTAGGAAAGAAGTCATCGCATATTTTCATCAAAATCACAATGTTGTTCTTCAGAAGACTAGGCAAAAAAAACAATATGAATTCATATGGTAATATAAAAGACACTGAAAAGCTGAAACCACCCTGCTTTAAAACAACAACAGCAACAATGCTGAGAGTTTTACACTATCAAATTTCAACTTATACAAAAGACCTATATTAGAATGAAATAAAACAAGCAAACAATAAAAAAATAGAATATCACCAACACAGATATATAAAACAATAGTACAGAAAACCTAGTAATAAATGACACAGTTACAGCTATTTGATTTTTGATAAAGGTGCCCCAAACAGATATTGGAACACAGATAGCTGCTTCCACGAAGGGTGCTGGAAAAACTGGATATCCACATGTTAAATACTGAAACTATACCTTACACATCTCCCTGTACTGAAATCAATAGAAATGGAACAAAGTTCCTAATATAAGACTTGAAAGTCAGAAAACTAATACCAGAAAACATTTGAAGGTACAGCTAGAGGAAACTCTTTTTCAGAATAGGACTCTTGTTGCTCGAGAAATAACAGGAAGAATTGAAAAATAGAACTGCATCCAATTGAAAAGCTGTTCCAAATCAAAGTGAATGATTACTAGAGCAAAGAGCTCACAGAGTAAGAGGAAATCTTTGCTAGCTATTCATCAAATAAAGGATTAGGGTCAAGAATACAAAGAGAGCTAGAAAATAGGGGGAACCCTCAAAAAACAAATTATCCAATTAATAAATGGGTAAATGAATTGAACAGACCATTTTCAATAGAGGAAATACAAATGGTAAACAAATCTACCAAGAAATGTTCAACATCCTTAGCCATAAAGGAAATGCAAATCAAAATATCAACAAGATTCCATTCTCATTCAGTTAAAAGGTTATCATCAGGAAAGCAAAACACAGGCCAGGTATGCATGGTTCATACCATCAATTCTAGCCAGTTGGAAGGCAGAGATTGGAAAGATTATGTATGTAAAGTAATGCACCTTCCATCTGGCGAATATAATATAACCCTTCTATTAATTACAATAAAAAATATATGGAAAAAAATTTAAAAAATAAAGGTCTATTAGGTAAAAATATAATGATACCCACATCTCAAACAATAGCTTGGAACTGTGCTACATGTCTTTTACCCTACATAACAGATCAACTAGGGAAAATACAAGACTTTCTCTCTAAAACAACCAAAATCATAAAGCTTGTAGCCTAACTCAGGCAATAGAACAGCTGCCTAGTAAATATGAATCTTTAAGTTCAAACTCCATTACAGAAGGAGGAGGAGAAGGGAAAGAGGAGGAGGAGGAGGAGGAGGAGGAGGAGGAGGAAACAAAAAATGAGCTAAATGTAGGTCAAAAGAAACAACTAATGTAGGTGAGTAATCAGAGAATGGAGGGAGATGAACACTACGTACTGTGAAACTATAAATGAGTGCAATTACTCTAGAAATTAGTATGGAAGTTCCTTAAAACCTGAAAAGCAGAACTATCCTATGACCCTGTTATACCACTTTTGACCATAGAACCAAAGAAGTATAAGTCAGCGTGTAGTAAAGACATCTGCACATCACAATGACGTCAAAGAATCATATGCATAAAACAACCAAGGAATGGATAAGGTCATGTGAATATGACATCATTGCTGTCACTAAACATCACAGGCTTCCACACTCATTTTAAAGGGCAGCCCTGTGAGTGGTCAGTTGGTGAGAACAGTGATAGCCCCCTCAGGAAGGGGGCCCATGCAATAACTATATTGTTATGCGTATGAATCCTTGTAGCCCAGCATCTACATCTTAACTTCAAGTGAAACACATTCTTTGCCTGCAACCCTTGGAAATGATTCTGAAAAGAGTCTCCAATGAGGACGTCAAGATGTTATCAAAATTGAAAATGTGAAAAAAAATGGTTTTCCCCATGTGAGATTGGGAAAAAGCAATGTTCAAAATCATTGCTAATGGAGGTAATATTAAATATGCATCTGTGACTGAGTAAATGCAATGAATTCATCCGCATCATTTAAAATTTATATTTCTTCAAGAAGAGGCATTTGTAGGTGTTGTTTACTTTCAGACCCCTGTGGATCGGATAGTGATTGACAAAAGGTAAGTATTCAGAAATAGAACTGACTTAAAATCTCTCTTCAATCTCACAAGGAAAGGAGATGATGGGCTTTCTGCTCAGGACTGTTATGTCCACATATATGGCAACACCTTATCTTTGTTCCCTTATGGAAAGATGAAGGATTCGTGTGGGAACAAAAATCAAGATAATTCTGCACTATTGGGACCCATTTATGGAGCTCTAAGTAATGCTTCTGTATATCTTCATTTCTGTTTTTGTAGAGTGTTTGCATTATTTAGGAGATACCTGAGGTCTACTTACTGGAAAGATACAATGTGAATTGAAACAAGTCTTTGACTCCCTTTAAGGTCTCTCACATTCCTCTCTCTCTCTCCCTCCTTCTCTCTCTCTCTCTCTCTCTCTCTCTCTCTCTATATATATATATATATATATAGACATGTGTGTGTGTGTGTGTGTGTGTGTTGCTTGAATGAAGCAGGGACCTTTTATGCATTCAAGAAAGAAAGCATTATTTTACAAAGAAACTTGCATTATAGGCTAAGCCTACAGGCTTAATCAAACTGGCAGGATAACCTGCTGGCCAGTGAACCAATACTTAGGAAAACTGCAGAAAAGAAAACATTCTTAGCTATCTTTTTTATCAGTAGAAATGAAGATAAGTAAAAGAGATGAGAGATGCCTGGGTGCAGTGGCTCACACCTGAATCCTAGCTACTCAGGAGGCTGAGATCTGAGGATCGAGGTTCAAAGCCAGCCTGGGCACTAAAGTCCATGACATTCTTATCTCCAGTTAACCACTAGAAAATGGGAAGTGGGGCTGTGACTCAAGGAGTAGAGTGGTAACCTTGAGGTGAAGGGCTCAAGGACAGTGCTGAGGCCCAGAGTTCAAGCCCCCATAACCCACCACAAAAAGAAAAAAAAATAAAATAAACAAGATGGGAGAATGTACTTGCTGTAAAGTTTCCATTCTTCTATAGTACTTGCCCACACTTAGCACATGCACATATGTAAGGTAACATTCTTCATACTGGGCAAAATAGTGTCTCATGCCTTAGCACTTACTTTCAGAATACACTTTACCTCACATAATTTTTCTTCACAACTGTAATCTCAATGCTTCAGAAGCTGAGGCAGAAGGATTGGGGGTTCAAGGTCAGCCTGGACTACATAGAGAAAGAGGGAGGGAGGCAGGGAGTCTGGAGGCCCGGAGGCAGGGAGAGAGGGAGAGAAGAAAAAAAAAAAAAAACAAAGCACAGCAAAGACAATAAAAAAATTGTCCTTTATTCTGATTGGGGTAAATCTCTGAGTAATTTCATCTGAAAACCAATCATTCTGCAACCACCCTTACAAAAAGCCTGTGACTTCTTCACATTGCACAAGCTGCAAAGAGCCCAGCCGCCCCATCCTGTTTTTGAATTCTGCTAGCATGTCTTTCAGCACCAATAAGTGTCACAGAAAGGTTGGATTACTTTGCAGTTACTGACATGATTGCATTTCATATTGAGCTCCTTCCAGGTGCCAGTCTGACAGGTAGCGAACATGTTCTGAGTATGTACTGTGTTCCAGGGATAGTTCAATGTACCGTGCGGAATTCGAAAGCAGGGGCACAGTCTTACAGCAATAGGTTTTTAGCCTGGTGTGTCTCTTTTTATATTGGGTTCTTTTATCAGGTGTCAGAGATGTAAGTTACATATGAGACGTAGCAGGTAAAATGTTGCTTGAGCAATTTCTGCTGTGTTTGGAATATGAATTCTTGAATTAAATGGAAAAGTTGTACTATATAAATTCTAGAATCCCTTTTAACTCTAAAATGTCTCGTCTGAAATTCTTTTAACTTTCTTACATATGTACAATTTTTTTGTCAGTACATGGAGCTGACTTTGGCTTTAGGTTTTCGTGTTAAAACTGACTCCTCATGCTGTTTTTCCTCAAAGGCTTTCGAGATTCACCTTTTAGGTAGGCACCAGGAGGTCACATCTGTGCTCCTACCTACTCAGGAGGCCAAAATTTAGAGAATGGAGGTTGGAGGGCAGCCAAAAGAACTAAGAAAACAATCAGTCTGGAGGCAAAGATCAAGCCATAAGCAAGTAGAGCAAGAATGAAAGCCTCTGACTTTAAACACTAGTCAATATCAAAAACCAAAAATAAAATAAAACTCATTCTTCTAACCAGAAAAGTGATTGCTCTTCCATAACCATCTGAGCATACACTTGCACCATGTAACCATCTTCATGTGTATTCTTCACCAGAGGTTAGACGTTATACTTCCTGCTTTTATATACCTCATTTGGCTTCCCAACCACCTATACTTTAGAAATACAGACACCTGGTAAAGAAAATGTAGTCATGATTTCTCATCTACAACCTACAAGGCTGAAATCAGGATTTAAATAGAAGCAGCTGAAATGAAGTCAATGTGCTCATGAGATATGATGAGTACTTCTCAAATCACAGACTTATTTTGATTTTTAGATATTATTTCAAAGCAGACTTATAAATTATGGAAAATAAAAATTATCCATATTAATGTATTCTTGTGTGGAATACATGTATTGATCAATTTTAAAGGCCTCTTAAATATTCAGCAGAGTCATATATTTATTATTCTTTTATTACATTAGGTAATTACATTTTCAGAAATGTGGGGTTTAAAAATGAAACACTAATTAAATCCTTATCTATACTCAATTCATTTATGAGTTAAGTCCAAGTACTATTAGTAACAAAAAAATATAAAGAGGCAACTGGAGCGATGTCTCACTTGGCCAAATTTAGAGTAGAATTTCTAAGGAAAATTTGGGATGCCTGTGTGCCATTTCATATTCAAACTCTGGTGGAATAACTGACATCTCTCTCTAGACAATGTTAGTAAATAGTGGTTTTTCATACTGCCACAGAATCAGCATGAAACTTGATGTGCAATTCTTAGAGAAAATAATGATACATGTTCTCTAAAGTTGTGGGTAAACAGATAACAAGAAACAATTCCATTCCTAAACCTGAGGCACTATTTTAAGTCATTACCCAGATACCAAAGCCACATATGGATATCACAATACAGGAAAGCAATAGTGACCATGTGAAATAATGTGGCCATTGTTTTCTGACAATCTATCTGTAGCCTAAGATCTCAATGTCAATTTCCTGTGAAGATGAGAACAACTTCCACAGGTTATCTTTTATAGACAGAGTAGAACTAACTCTAGGCTCAGTTTTTATCAAGCACTCTGTTAAGCAGTGGAAAGTTAGAAGCAAGTGACAGTCCCTAATTTCAGTTGTTCAGTCTCCTGTAGATAATAGATAAATAAGCAAATAGCTCACTTCATGTTTACAGAGCTATACAAAATAATAGTATACACAGAGAAAGCTTCCTTATACTCAAGGGTATGAAAAATTATTTTATAGAAGAAAAAGTGGTGAGAAGCCCTGATGTCTTTAAAGGAAACTAATTTTTATGTTCAGGAATTTGAACTTTAGCCTGATGATCAGTGTTTTTTTTTGAAAGGGGGAAATTCATTTGGGCCACTAGATAAAGCCGTAACTCCTACACCTGATTCCACAAATGTGTAACCATGGGTTCTGTGGTACCAATCAAAAACGTTTTAAGTTACATTTTTAATTATCTTTTCCACTTAAATTATATTTTATTATCTTTCAGTCCTTGTATAAAGGAATTGTCATCCAACAAATCAGTTTATGAATATAATGTATCTTGATTGGTGGCATCCCATTAGCAATTCTCCTTATCACTCCCAACCCAGCTCCTCCCCCGTATTTTATTAATTTTCTAGGACAATGTTGATTGCATTTTCTGACTGCCTTCTCCCCTTCTTCCTTTCATCATTCATGGACTTTAACTCCACCCTACCTTTCAAGTAACAGTTTCCTGACATTCATTCTGTTGGACTGCAACCCTCATTTTTTTTAATTTTCTATTGTTATTCTAACAGTGATGCACAAAGGAGTACATATACAGAGGGGTACATATACAGGGGTGATGTACAGTTACATAAGTCAGGTGATGAGTACATCTCTTTTTTGGAGCTGAGAGTTTGGCCTAGTGGTAGAGTAATTACCTAGCATGAACAAAAACCTGGATTCCATTCCTCAGTACCACATACATGGAAAAAAGCCAGAAGTGGGGCTGTGGCTTACAGAGTAGAGCTCTAGCCTTGAGAAAGCCAAGACCCTGAGCTCAAACCCAGACTGGCAAAAAATAGAGTACAACTCTTCTCTTTTTGAGCAATGTCACATGTCACTACTTCTCTAGTTCTCTCCCGGATTTTCCCTCCGCAACCACAAGTTTTTAAAGAAAAATATTTTCCTAAGGTTTGACATTTTTATTTAGAAACAGAACGTCTTCAAGTGGTTTGGTAAAATCCATGGTAAACCAATCCAATCCTCATTCAGGGCTCAGCTCTGACAATTATTCTGCCCATCTGCTCTCTCCTCCCCACCTCTTCCCTACATAGACTCCACAAATACCAATAGTATGTGGGACTACACAAAATGAGAGATATTTGGTAGTGATACACAAGAATTGAGTTGTGGGCAAAGGACTGAGAAAGTATTTTCAGAGTGATATCAGATTGGAAAGTACATCTCCATCAAAGGAGCAACACAGCTATTGAATGTGGAAGAACAAATGTCACAGCAATGCTAGCTTTCAGAACAGAGGGAGAACAAGCAGGTGATAAAACCTTCAGAGACAAAAGTTCCCTGGGAGTCAGATAGTGGCCATTACAAAAGCAAATCTCCTCAGTTTTCCAAGCTGAACTGAAGTTTACAATAGGTACAAACTTTCCTCATACAGTTGGTGATGATTTTCTGTTATCAATATGAACTTCAAACAGTACTGATAAAAAATTGAAATGTCGGTGATTAGAAGGAGGGAAGGAAACCTTTCATATGAGGACATTGTCAGACTTGGTACAGATGGGACACAGAAGATTTACTGAATGATTAAAATACAGAATGAGAGAAAACAGCGGTGCACAGATATTTCCCTGAGGCTTTCCCTATTTCTTTAATGAAAATGCTAAAAGTTTTCTATATGACTACACTAAACACTTTGGGAATTTGTTTGATTATAGTTTATGACTGTATGTCCTCATGCCATATTGATGCTTTAGCTACTCAAAGTCATCTTAGTGTCTTTAGAAAAGCTCAATCTAAAGATGCTAAGCTGGGTGCTAGTGGCTCATAACTGTAATCCTAGCTACTCAGTAATCTGAGGAGTGTAGCTGTAAGCCAGCCCAGGCAGGCAAGTCCATGAGCCTTTCTATCTCCAATTCATCATGAAAAAAGCCAGAAGTGTCGCTGTGGCTCCAATGGTTTAGTTCTAGTCTTGGCAAAAGGAACTCAGGGACACTCCCCCAGAACCAGCTCCCAAAGAGAAGAAAGAAAGAAAGAAAGAAAGAAAGAAAGAAAGAAAGAAAGAAAGAAAGAAAGAAAGAAAGAAAGAAAGAAAGAAAGAAAAGAAAGAAAGAAAAGAAAGAAGGAAAGAAAGAAGAAAGAGAGAAAGAAAAAACAAAGAAAGAAAGAAAGATGTTGGTTGTTATTTGATATATTTCAGACTTCAATAAGACTGACTACTGACTACCAGGGACAAGAGAACAAAATAGATGGTGTCAATTATAGAATGATCTTTCTGAGGATGACTCTTGGATATGGATTTTAGACCACACATTCACACTCAAATGGCCTTCAGTACATCATCAACCTCACTGTACAAGAAGATCAAGTCAAGTGTCTTGAGTGTTCTCAGAGACTCACTATCACTTCAACATACTCATCAAAGTGCATCGTCACTGCCCAGACATTTCTGAGTTGTGTTACCTATACTTCATAGAATTCAGGAACCTCTGACCTTCTGGTCTAGTAAAATCTTGGTAGGAGGAGCCTGAGGCTCCTCTAATGTAGCCTAGATAGAGAATACAATAGTCCTGGTCCTCAACCCTTTGGCAGGCTGGACTAGACAGGTGTTGGAAGGCATACAGTATGATCTTTAGAGTCCCTTGAAATACCTGGGGAACTATAAACAGAGTTTGGAGGTGGAGAGAGAAGGAAATACAGCTTCTGACCCAGAAGGGAAGGAAAACTGCATATCCCACTGAATTCTTGGAAGAGAAAGCAACTAATTGTAGAAACTATTGCAAAGGAAAAAGAATAGAGTGAGTCTGCTGATTTTTTGGAGTTCAATGTTTCCAGACCTTGAGCCAGGATAGGCAATAGATAGATGGTTCAAGATTGTAGAAGCTCAATAGCAGCAACAACAAAAGTCACACCAGAGCTTGAAGGAGATAACAAGAACATCCAAGGTAATAGTCTGTTTTCCTCTGTCATGTCAAATACGTTGCATAAATATTGTGGAATTAGATGAGGTGTCCAATGCTGCTTATAGTGGGCATCAGTAATCTCCATGTGGTTGTATGAGGGCTGCGGAAGCTCAGACTAAGGTCTAGAACATCTCAAACTTGGGAGGAAATAAAAGCCCTAGCATTTCAGGATTTGTACCATCTGATGGAGCTGATACAAGGAATCAGGCAGTAGAGGAAGATGATTTACTTCCCCCAGCATCAGTCATGCTGAACTGCAGGCTAGGAGTTTATGCAGCTGCAAGCACATCACCTGAAAATGCAACAGAAAGAGGCACAACACACAAACATGACCAATGAAAGTAGGTATGCCTCACACCAGAGGGCTTCTGTACTGTCAATGCAGGGACCCACAGTTGCCACTGCCAGCGGTGTGAAGGTGGTTACAGTTTCTGTATGCATTGATTCTCAATACAAAATTTTTTTTATAAAAACAACATGGTTCTAGGGGAGTCTTGAAAAATTCCATGATTTGAATTGAATTTACCTATTGCTCATCTATCTCCTGTTCATGAACAAGGATGAAGAGTTTAGAAAAGCTATGAGAGAAAAAAAAATTAAACTGAGCATCTTCACCTCCTCTTCCCCCTCCTTCTCCTCCTCCTCCCCTTCTTCCTCCTCCTCTTCTTCCTCCTATTCCTTCTTTCTCCTAACCCTTCTTCACCTTTTACTACTACAATTTCATCTTATTCTTATTATTGAAAAGGAGAACATTTCCTGAGTTGTTTTAAGTAAATTCCAAGCTCACCACAAACCCAAGGAACTTCTAATATGTTTACCTCATGTCTACACAAAATAGCATAAAATCACCCCTTATTAGTTAAATGGAGCAGTTCAGATTCACAGAGTAAGACTTCTGGAGAAATTAACAAGGATGTTAAGCACCTACTGATTTAGATTACAGAGTTGAGAACCAGAAATAAAATCTGAAAACTGAAAGATTAAAATTAGATGATGATGATGATGATGATGATGATGATGATGATGATGATGATGGAGCCATATCAAACAACTAAGATATAGTAACTAGATATACCATGTCAGTCCTGGCTCTGATACACCAACACACAGCAGGTATTTTATACCCTACCCAAATCTAATCCAAGAACTCAACACCTCCTCATCACTTGTTCTGGTCCTCATTTCTCCTTCCTATGACCCAGAGAAGACACACACAGATGCTTCTGATTGGCTCAATGGGAAATTTGTGTTTGAATATGCAGAGAAGGAAGTAAGAGGGTTCCAAAAGCATTGGATTGGTGGTTCAAGGGGGATGAGAATGTTGAAGGGAATGACACAGATGAAGATGCACTGTTTTCATAAACAATGAAAATGGCACCTCATTTGTATAATTATTTGTAAATTTGTATAATTTATTAATTTTTAAATTAATTAATTATTTTTTAATTAATTAATCTTTGTGGGTCATGGGGCTTGAACTTGGCCTGGGCACTGTCACTGAGCTCTTCATCTACCCTTAAATTTTTAAATAAAAATAAGCTGAACACCAAGAACTGGTGATGCAAGCCTATAATCCTAGCTACTCAGGAGACTGAAATCTGAGGATTGAGGTTTAAAGCCAGCCTGGTCAGAAAAGTCGGTGAGACTCATCTGTAATCACCAGAAAACCAGAAATGACGCCATGGCTCAAAATGGTATAGAGCTAGCCATGAGAGAATAAGAAGTTCAGGAATAGTGCCCAGGTTTTGAGTTTGAGCCCTTCAACCATTAGAAAATTAAAAATGAATAACAAACTTGAAAATTAAAAAGTAAAACTTACATTCCAAAAAAAAACTCGTTACAAAAAGATGTCATTAGGTTATAACCATTGCCACCCTGAATTACATCCTCCTGTACTGTCTAGTACAGAGTATTTAATTGAAATAAAACCCAAAACACTAAGAACTATTTTGAGGTTCCCACATTGGTGACTGAATTTGAGTATTGGTTTATTTTCTATCCTTTCTGTTAGTGTAAACGAACTGCACAAAGTCATGACATGCACATGTATATAATGTACTTTGATCAAATTCATCTCCTTTATATTACTCTTACTTTTTCTTTCTTTCTCTGTTGGTCATGGGGTTTGAACTCTGGATCTGGACACAGTCTCAGAGCTTTCTTCACTCAAGGCTAAAGTTCCACTGCTTTGAGCCACAGCTTCCCTTCCAGTTTTCTGGTTTTAATTGGAGATACGTGTCTCATGGACTTTCCTTCCTGGAATCGCTTTCAACTGAGACCCTCAAACCTCAGCTTCATGAATAGCTAAGATTGTAGGCATGAGCCACTGGAGCGAGGCTCTGTATTACTCTTTCTGATCTCCTCCTTCCTCCCAATTGGGGAGTGCGTTTCTTTTATTAGTCACTGGACAAGGAAAAAGATCTTAGTGACACTTCTAGACTACCAGAAATTATCTCATTAGAGGATTTTTATTCTTTTCAGTGACACTAGGAGTTTCAGAGAAGCGAAAAGTGGAAACCATAGTATGTAGTTTTTCCGAACAACACTCCTTCCTCTAGTCCTCCCTCATTTTATCTTATTGAACTCAAAGAAAACTAGCAGACAGTTAATAATTCCATCAGATTCCCTGATAGAAAAGAAAATAAGTTCCATGTTGCTGACCTACCTGCCACCCAGAGCTCACAGTGCATGACCCACAGTTGAACCAATGACTTCTTTACCGTAAAAATCAAGTATTCTCCCAGTGTCTCAGCAAGCTAGGAATTCTACACAATTATCATTCCTACTAGTTACAGAAGGGAAAAACTTGTAGAGTTTCATTTAAAGCCTCCTTCATGTCCTCTACTCCTGCAAAAAAAATGTGTTTATATTCCATCTGATACGTGATGGTAGGACACTAAAAGGCATTGATTTTCAATGGGAGAATGTTGGCAGCTTGCTCAGTATGTTTGAGAGCAACAAGGAAGAACTGAATGCCTTGCCATCCTGACAGTCGAGTAGAATAGACTGTGTGTGGGTCAGGTGATAGCTTGCCTGTGATATGCAGATTGGAAGATGGGTCAAAGGCAACTATAGCCGCCAAGCGATGAGAAACGTGACTGGAAGTGATGCTGTCAGCAGAGGGGAGTCTATGTTGAGACAAGAATCACTGAAGAGTAAGACAGGGTGAAATGACAGCAGAGTGGAATTCAGTAATCCGTGTTCTAGTCTAGCTTCTGGCAACCATGTGCAGGGTGGCTTGTTGAAAGGCAGGACAACTTCCCCAGCCTCAATTCCCATACACATCAAACAGGAGGATTGAATCAGATGCGCCCATCCTCGTCTGAAGCCTTTGTGGATCATTATGCTTTGAAATCTTTACCATCGGTTTGGTGAGTATTGCATCTTTTTTTATCCAAGTCCCTTTTCATTTAGAAACATATGGCATCCTGAGCATTATTAATTGGAAATTTAACGGATGGCACCTATTATGATTAGAATGATATTTTGGTAAAAACAAATGCATTTGTTGACTTTCTTTTCTAGTCTCAATTATCTAAAGCTAAGAAAATAAGAGCTGTTATTGCTATGTCTCCACCATCTGGCCTGTCTGGTAAGATGCCAGTTTTGAGGATTGTGTTGAATTTCCCTCCTACCACTGCAACTGGAAATGTTCAACCTTCTGTCATCTGAGCTTTATCTGCCTATCTGTCATACACTCTCCAAAGTGGGACAGTTGTTGCTTGAAAAGTGTACTCACAACACTGAACTGATATATTCTGTCCATAGACACAAAGAGAACCCACAAGAGGTAAGAGCCATAAATAGTGTATTGTCTTCTTCTCCATCTTTTTTATTACCATCAATTAGTTGCACAAGGAAGCTTTGTCATCTCCATGTATGCATAAAGTGCAACTTGATCAGAAAGAACCCTCCCATCACTCATTCTGGCTTCCCAAACCAATCTCAACAAGCTTCCTTGGTCCATTTCCACATTGTACATTAGCGTATTTCATCCTTATTCCCCACCCCGTTCACCTTGTCTATTCACCCTCTTACCCCTCCCCACTAGATCTCATAGTCAGAAGGAAAATACAGAATGATGATTAATTCCATTAACCATTCAACAAACTGTACTTGGCCAACATATCCCTCCACTTGGACACACACATTTAATAGGTCTTAGGAAGTTTAGTTTTATCATTTCTCCCTAAGTGTCCCTACTTATAGCACCCAGCCCTTCCAGTTGCTGTGGAGTTAGGCTTCCATTTGGGAGGCAAAGCTTACAGTGTAGCACATACATGGACTCGGGCTTGCCCTTGCCATTCCCATGATCCTTCTCTCCAGTATCTGGTGTAGCTTCTGCTCACCACCTTTTCGGCACTTTAGTGGACAGCCACATTTTCAGCGACTCGGCACAATGACTACACTTAGCTTGCATTGCCTCTTACAATACTTTTAGCAGCACTGATAAAGCAGCTGGATTTCTATTGTTTTGGTGTCCAAGTGATACTTCCCACCCCTTCTCATGACCAGTTCTTACCTGGAGTCCCACAGCAGAGACCACTTGTTATCTAGTCAGCCACAAGTATTTGTCTTTTTGGCCTTTCAATCTTACACTAAGTTTCCCAGGGCCTCATTAGCAAACTATCATGAACTGGATGCTTTACAACAGAACAGTTTTTCCATTATGCTTTAAAGCAGAAAAATCTGTAACTAGGTGTTAGTAGATCTATGGCTAACACCCTTTAAAGACTCTAGAAAATAATCTTTTTTGCTGCCTTCAGCCTCTGGGGACCCCAGGTGTTCCTTGCTTTCATGTGGCAACCTAATTTCCATCCGTGCTTTCATCTTGACATGCCATATCAAGGCACCTTCTCTGTCGTGCCTTATGACAACACTTGATGTTGGATTGAATTATTGTTATATGCCATTTTAAATGTCAAATAGAATCAATTTCCACCTGAGAGAAATTATCCTACTTGATGGGAGCAATTTATATTCTTTTACCTACACTAAATTCTATAGAACATTCTGCTAACTTAGATGCTGATTAAGTAGTGGACAGAGTGTCCTTCCAGTCATATTTCTGGCTCGTGCACTTACTGTTATCAAGCTAGACTGTCACTATCTGTGAGTGATTAGTACAGCGAATGTTACAGGTTTCCAGTCTCAAATCCTGGGGCCAAGCACCTCTTTCTAGCTGAGTTCTGGTGATGTTTAGGTGTTAATCCCATTCTACTCAGCAATGTGCATAGAAAGATGATCCTATCCATCCCTTCCTCAGAGGTAAACCATAAAATTAATCTGAATCTAGCAGGATAATTCCACCTACCTTGGTAACTAAAAATGTGTATGTAACACACTGGTAGCCAAAGAAAGGTGTTCTAGGGGCATTTGGGAAGAATTCCCCATGGATTAAAGAAGACAACCAGAAAAGATGGCACTTGTGAGTCTCCAGGGATTTTTTTTTTATTATTTTTTTAAGGAACTTTATACTAAAGCAGCTATCTAATGGCCATGATAGGAGGCAAAAAGGCAAACCAACCAATTTGGGAATGTCTTAATTATTCAACTCAGCCTTCCTTTCCCTTCCTTTCTTGGCACTTAAAAGAAGAAATACCTTCATTTATCATGCAATTAGTTATCATTATATGGTCCTCATTTCAAAGCATCAGCACCACCCAGAGGCTTTCACAAGATCTCAGGTGCACTTCACAATCAAATTATCTGAGGAAGGAACCCCAAAATTGGATTTATTACTCTTCTAGGTATTCCAAGTTTAAGTATCATTTGTTTAAGCTATTTAATAACTTCCCACAGAGCTTCAAATGTACTGGATAGCAAACACAAATGCTAGCTTTGTTTCAGCAGAAAAATGCTGTGAATGTCATTTGTTAGGAACTAGTTCTGAAATGTTAGGTCATGAATGATGATCACAAGCAAACTACTTCACATCTCATCCCAGCCAACATGTCTAATAAAATGAGGCAATGGTAGCTCACAGGCTATGAACAGAAACTGTTAACTTCTTGTGCCATGCCAGAGACCAACACGTATCATCCCATGCCATTATATTTCCTCTCTTGGATGGTTTTATTGCACCTACTATCATTATTTAACCTACCAATTATATGATGGGTTATAATTATCTAATAATCTTCCCTCTTGCTTCAGCTTATAGAAGGAAGGTGACATAAAAAGTAAATGTGCATTTGCTAAGGAATTCTCTATCAAAAAACTGGAGAAAATGTATGAAACCATCTTAATTAAAATATTTGGCTGCACAAGAGAGGAGTTCAGAATATAAGGAAATACATGAGTGTTTATAACCTAGCTTTATATTTTACCATTGTAATATATTAAAATAATGTGGAAAAATAAGGCCACATAGGTATCAATATAACATTCTTATTGCCACGGACTAAAAAGAATGGTAGTAAGATTAGTATATTTATGAAGAAAATAAGGTAACAATGGATACAGCTTGGATGCTAATTGAGATTTCCCCATCTATTTTTTAAATAACCTTAAGTTATTTTCAGATGTGTAGGAAGTCAATAACTATAAATGTAATAATCAAAGGTAGCATGTATCAGCTAGGCATAATAATGTATGTCTATAATCCTAGCTACTTGGAAGGTAGAGGAAACAGAATAACAAGTTTGAAGCCAGCTCAGATAAAAAGATATTGAGAATTTAATCTTCAAATCAAAATTTAATAGACAGAACCAGTCATTTACTACAATGGTAGAGCACTTGCCCGGCATGTATGAGACAGTGGTTTCAGTACCCAGTGCCAAAATATTTATATAAGTGCATATATATGATATATATGCTACAGAGAGACCAAATCTTTATCAGAGTAATCAGTTAATGAGAAAGTGTATGTAGATTCTTGTACTTTCTCAGATTCAACGAACTGTAAAGATTGAGATTTGTGATCTACCATGATGAAATGTAGCTTTACACTGCTCTTTTTTCATTAGTCTGTTCATAAACACCTATTTATGACATGGCTATCATATGAGACACATTGCAAGATGAACTGTCTTCTCTCCCAGTGTCTTATGGTTGGCATGATTTCTATGTTTACTTTAAGTATCCAATCCCCCTTCACCTAGATTTGGGATAGAAACTGTCTGCTATTTCTTCTGTTCCCTGGCTCTGGATCGACTGCCTACTGGAGCTTCTTACCTCACAAGGTAATTATACTAAAAGATAATGTATATAAAGTGTTTAGAACAGTACTAGCGCAAAGTTAAGTGCTCAGTTAATACGAATTCAGTATTGTCAGTGAGCATTTTGACTTTCTCCTCACAAAAGTACATTGAAATTATCAGCATATGCATGGACTAGTTTCTCTCTGCAGCTGTTTTTCTTGTCAGTAGGAGAAGGATATTTCCATTCTATTCGTTCTATATATGCATGGTGGCTGTGGTTTGCACGTTGGAAGGATTGTCTTGAAGTGAATTTCTAAAGCCATTGGGGCAGTTTATTTGTAGCCTAATTAGGACATTTTATTGGTAGATTTAGTTGCCTAGTAGTTCAATTTAAATTGCTGTCATTAGTACTAAGGCTATATATTTACCAAAGATTCCACAAATACACAAATGACATTAGGTTGGACACCCATGCATTAAATAAATAAAATGGACACATGAAATGTAAGTAGACATATTTTTCCCAGGGCCACCATAATAAATTATACCATGACACAATTACCTTATCTCATAGTGCTGAATCCAAAAAGCCTAAAACCAAGGTATTTGCAGGGCCACACTTCTTACAAGAGCTCTCTACAAACAAACTTTCTTTACTTCTAGTTTCCAGTGGTTTCTAGCATTACATTCCCTGGTTTGTAGCTAGGGGCTCAGCTTACGCTTCCATCTCTACACAGTGTTCTGCGGTTCACCTAAGCATCGCCCATGTGTGTTTGTCTAATCCAATGACATTCGTCCTTGAATTGATGATCTACCTGGGTAAGCCAGGATTTTGTCATCATAAGATTCTTAATTCTGTTTTCTTAGACCATCCTTTAAAATAACATTACTCTACAAGTTGCAGGGGTTAAGACAGAGAACAGATTTTCCAAGGGACCACCATTACAACTTTGTAATGGAGATGGATATTAATGGATATAAATAAATGTAATACAATGAAGGCTTTGAATAGACCTGAGTATTGCAATATGACTCCACACACCTATCAGTACACTGATTTAATTCTGCATAAGTAAATTTTGAAGGACGTAAACTTGATGAACAAAATAATTCTACGTGGATCATATCACATGTGTCAAGTGTGACATGATGAGACATTTAACGTGATGCTTCTTGAAATAGATAAATTGATAAAGTTTGTGATATCAGAGCTCCTAGGTCTAGAAATTACTGGGGGACAAGAGGAGGGTTTAAGATCTTAAACACAAACAGTATATTGAAATCTCCCTGGAGAAAAGAGATTGCATTAGCCATGAGTTTGGAAAAAAACAAATATTCTCCTGGAAATTAATGCTATTCACAAATGGGATTATAGATTAACATTTAAAATGGGTTCTTACAAACTTCTACTCTCCCAGACAATTTCATCCCTAGGTAGATAGATAGACAGATAGATAGATAGATAGATAGATAGATAGATAGGAGGTATTTTTATATTAGTTTATTTTTCTCTTATTGCCAACAGTTTCAAAGTGCAGCTCACTTTTCAAAATACCAGCTAGCATGCACCATTAGGCACAATGGTATCTGATCTTTACTCTTGTCTCTTTAGTTGGAATTTAAGCCTTTTGTTGAATCTGAAGGTTCAATTTGTCATCTTTTTTTTTTCTTTTACTTACGAGATGAAAAGCAATTCTACTAAGTGTCCACAGATACCTCTGGACACCCCAACCCTATATATCTCTAACTCTTCAATCAGACTTTTCCAAAGATGTCTGAATAGGTGGCAAAATTGATCACTGCAAAGAAAGCAGGGCTTCTGTGCCAGCCAGCTTCTGCGGCTGCACACAGTACTTGTTGCAAACCAGGAGCCCTTGCTGCAAATAAATTCAGTTATGTCACTGACATGCACCCTTCAAGGTGAGCACAGTTTTCCCTTATTAACATTAACACATGACAATTATAAAATCATATCCATTCTTCACATCCTAAAGGCAAAGAGGATATAATCATATTAACTGCAGAATATAAGTATGAATGCAGAGTCATAACTTCTAGAATGGCAGAATAAGGAACTGAGTGGAGAATCTAAGCTACACAAGAATTTAAAAAGTCAAAATTGTTTTGAAAAAACAAATGTTGGGCCAGGAGTGTGGTCTAGTGGTAGAGTGCTCGCCTAGCATGCCTGAAGCCCTGGGTTCAATTCCTTGGTACCACAAACACAGAAAAAGACAGAAGTGGCACTGTGGCTAAAGTGGCAGAGTGCTAGACTTGAGCAAAAAGTGTCCGAGGACAGTCCCAGGCCTTGAATTCAAGCCCAAGGACTTATTATTATTGAATACTCTGAAAATCATCCCAAGTGGAAAAAAATCAAATTAAAAATCACTCATTCATGAAAATCTCTGAAATCTTGGGAAAAAAACAAATGTAATTATGCCAACTCTTACATCCCCTCCACTCCCAGATCTCTTACACGCATTTCCATCAGGTCTCCATTCTATGGAGGAAGAGCAAAGAAGAAGGTGAGTTAGGTGTCAAGTCACTAAGCAAGTAAACAGGCCATGTAGCAAACAAAACAAGTCACAGATCAGTAACCAGAACTGCAGCAATATCTAGTTTTCAGCCAAAACAAATGTAAGAATATAGAATCAGAAAAATAGAATCCATAGACAGGAGAGAAAAAAGCCTAAAACCTAAAGTAGTCAAGAAAGCCTGCCTTTAAAGGGGTACAGATGACTGTTCTAAATAAACTTTTAAGGATGCCTTAAAAAGCTAAATAAAACAATGCTTAAAGAAGCCAAAAATGGTATTAGGACAAGTTCTCATCAAGTAAATGAAATAAATCAAAAGAAAAAATTAATAAAATGACCAAATAAAAAAAGTGGAACAGTAAAAGTAAAGTACAATAAAAACAATGGAAGGGCTCTGTAGTACTTAGAAATCAGCAAAAAAAGAACTCCAACAAATTTGAAGATAGGTCAGATAGAGATGATGTGAGCCTGAAGAACGGGAATGAAAAAGTTAGCAAATGTGAATAGGATTTCAAGCAAACACAAGACCTTCATATACACAATCTACCACTTGTTCAATGGGTGGGACAGAGGAGACAAAGGAAGGGGAAAATATTCAGAGAAGTAGTTAGAACCTTCCAAATATAGGGTTTTGTTTTTTTGTTTTTCCAGTCATAGGGCTTGAAATTGGGGCCTGAGTGTTGTCCCTGAGCTTTTTACTCAAAGCTAGTACTCTACTACTGTGAGTTACAGCACCACTTCCAATTTTCTGGTGGAAAATTGGAGAGGAGTCTCACAGATTTTCTTGCTCAGGCTGACTTAGAACTACAATCCTTAGATTTCATCCTCCTGAGTAGCTAGGATTATAGGTGTGAGCCACCAGCACCTGGCTTCCAAACATAGGTTTAAAAAAAAACATTAACCTACATATTCAATAAACTGATAGTAGAGCAAGCAAAAAGGGATTAACATCCAAACACATGATACTTACTATGTTAGAAGTTAAAGAGATAGTCTTGAAAGCAATGAAAGAAAACTGACAAACTAAACAAATCTGAACCATAATAAAAATACTGGGTGACTTTAATCAGAAACAGTAGAAAGGATACTAGATTGAAAGTCCTGTCCACAGGAGGAAATAAGAAAAAAAGAGAGAGAAAATAATATTAATATAGTAAATCCTATAAATATGTACTTATTTCCTTCTATCTTTCTTCTTTCCTTAAAATAAAGATCATATAAAGTAATAACAATGTATTATTGCATTTTCACATACATAAATGAAATATATATAACAAATATAGGGGAAAGAGAGCATAAGATTGAGATTATTTAATTCCACAGTTTCTATATTTAAGTATAGTTAAGTCATCAATAATTTTTCAGTATAATTAAAGAATCATTCATGGGAAATGAAATATTACACTATAAAATGCAAACCTTATTCGGAAAAAAGATAAAAGGGAGATGCAGAAAAGGAAAATCATGAGAGAATATAAAAGCAAATAAGTAAGTAGGATCTGATAAAGACAGAAATAAATGAAACAATACAAAATCAAAGAAGAATCTGGAAGGAAGTTCTTTGAGCAAATCAAGGGAATTGAAAAATCTTTAGGTCAGTTGCGGTGGCTCATGCCTGTAATACTAGCTACTCAGGAGGCTAAGATCTGAAGACTGAGATTCAAAGCCAGCCCAGGCACTAAAGTACATTAGGCTCTGATCTCCAATTAACCACCAAAAACTACAGAAGTAGCATTGTGGCTCATGGGATAGGGCAGTAGCCTTGTGTTGAAGAGCTCAGGGACAGGGCCCAGGCCCAGAGATTAAGCCCCATGTTCGAAAGGAAAAAAAAAAAAAAAGAAGAAGAAGAAAGAAGGAAAGAAAGAAAGAAAGATCTTTAGCTAGAAGAATAAGAGAGAAATCCCACATAAGCTATTTAAGAATGGAAAAAGAGATATTATGTGCAGATAAATGTAGAGGAATATAATAGCTTATGAGTATACACTGAAAATTTTCATATTAGCAAGTTTGATAATAAAAATAGGACACATTATGGAAACAGACAAATTAACAAAACTGGGTCAAGAAATGATCAGAACATCTGAATAGACCTATGAGTAAAATTCTTAAATTAATATTATCAAGGTTCTTCCACAAAGAAAATTTCTGGACCAACTGGCAGTACTGGTAAACTTGACTAAATATTTGAAGAAAACGTTATTACCAATTCTTCACAACAACTTCCAAGAGTAATAGAGAATTTCCAAAGATAGCTTGCATCCAGACTTCAGAAAGAACTCTCGTAATAGAACAATATAATAACAAATAGATTTTAATGGGTCAAGAGTGTGAAGAAGCTCGTCTTTAAAGAAGATATACAAATGACAAATAAACACATGGAATAATGCTTCTCAGTTACGTGAAAAGCAAAAGCACCATGAGACATTACTTCACATTCAGTAGGATAGACATAAGAACTACAGATATTGAGTGCTGGAAAAGAATGTGGAAGAAATGGATTTATGATACATTCTTGGTTGGAATGTAAAATGCATTGATTCTTTGAAAAAAACCAAATGGTAAATCATAAAAACTCAAAAATAGAGCTATAGCATGTCCTAATAATTTTACTTCTATCATTTCCAAAAGACATGGAAATACATATCCAGTGAAAATGGGAAAATGAAATGTGATATACCCACACAATAAAATACTACAAGACAATAAAAATGGAATGATAATATGTGTTAAAAATGTACTGAAAATATTATACTACATGAAAGAGGTCAGTTGAAAAGAAACAAATATGATTTCATTTGAATACAACACCCAAAATAGTCAAATCTATAGAGAGGGAAAATAGATTAGTAGTTGTTTAAGACACCAGGGGAGGATGGAATTAATCCTCATTCTGTGAGGATTAAAGTGCTCTGGCAGTACAATGTTCTAAGGGTTGTAACAAAGGCATTCAAGTGTAAGTTTAAGTGGATATATTGCAAATTGCAGAATTTGTTTTTTTGCACAGAGTTTCATTTGGGTTTGAACTCATGTTCCTCTTGTCTTGGCCTCTTGAGTGATGGGACTGCAGAAATGCACTATCACAATCAGCTTCATAGGAAATATTCCCTGAACTAATTTATTTAAACATACTAGAAATTTTAACTAGGTTTAATTTTAACCAAATTTGAGTTTAATGTATTTAGTAGTTAGAAAAGGAGGAATATCAAGGAATTCAATTCAACCAGAAGGTATAATCTATAGTTATAAAACTAACATTAGCTTTTGAGATTTATCTGGGCTTTTGAGAGTTATTGGATGTCTTCACAATTAGTAGAGGCCCAGGATTTGTATACCTGATGCCATTCCTTTGAACTTGTTGTACACACGTCTACTAGTCTTTTGTTATGCTATGAGCTCTGTCTCTGGGTTTCCTGACATTTGGCTTTTCCACTATCCTACAGGCATCAATTTCCCTTTTGTTCTACATTTCACAGTCACAAAATCCGTTCATCACCTCCTCATGTTATCCAGTCTAGACTTCTAGCTTTGTTCAGAGCTGAGGAAAGATTTCACCCTGTTCCATGATTTTAGGGAAAAATAATTTGTCCATTTTAGAAATTATAATATTAAAGCTAAAAAAATAAATACTTGGCCAAGGGTCCCCTTGCCAGTAAATAAAAGAACAGAGAAATAATCTGACTCTTCTCAACTGTACATATCCCCTCCAGGTATTATGGATAAACTCCTATATTGTTCCTATTATATTCATAGGTTGTAAGGTCTAACAGTCTCCTCTTGATCCTATAAGGCATCTTCAAGCTTTACTGGTTTAATATCAAATAAATCTACTATCTTACAGTTCTATAGATCAGAGGTCTTACTCCATTCCACTGAGCTAAATCAAAGTCATAGAAGACATTTTCTTTGAGAGAATCCATAGCAGAATTCATTTTCTTTCTTTTTTCTCAGCTCAAGTTTTGAATTAGTTTTTGGCCAGTCCTGGGGGCTTGAATTCAGGGCCTGGGCACTGTCCTAGAGCTTTCTCAAGGCTAAAGTTCTACCACTTAAGCCACAGTATCACTCCTGGCTTTTTCTGTGTATGTGGTACCAAAAAATCAATCCCAGGGCTTCATGCATGTTAGGCAAGCACTCTACCACTAGGCCACACACCTAGGCTTAGGGTTTGGATTTTATCTAAGTTTCATTTAAGTCAAATCTGAATGATCTGTGATTGTAACAGATAGAATCTAATTTCTGTTGCTGCAAGTGATAGAAATGATCTTACTTTTCATTTCCTACTCCCCATGACCAAACAATAGAAAAATGTATTGAAGAACATACTAACTAGGATTGGAAACAGAGTAAAAACAAAGGAAGAAAAAATATGGAAAACTCTTGTCAAGACAATTCTAGTATGAAGTTGACTTAGTTCTCATTTTCTCACAGAAAGCCATTTCCTAATCAGTTTCCAGTTAGAGGAGTTTAACTTCATGTTCATTTGTGACTTGAATAAAATAATGAAAAGGAGAGATCCTGAACAAGGGAAGTAAAGACGAAGAGGGCCTTCCTTTATTTTCACATGTGAGAAAGCAGGGATGGATTGACATGTCAGTCAAGTTCCAGCTAGAGAGGCATATCAGTCTGAAACAGTGTAGGAAGACTTGGCTATTTATGAAGTTCAAACTGTGCACAACAGTAGGAAGTTGAGGCTAAAACCTGCACTCAGGCTACAACTCCAACCCACTGACACAATTATTTTTTTTTCCTTCCTGAGCAATCCTTAGCTTTATACACAAGCCCTTTTTACTGATTGTATCAAATACAGACAATCAAGGGGTGATCTCCCTAAAGTCAACTGATTAAGACCTTAAACTCTTTTTTTTAAACATTTTTTTATTGTAATTAGTAAAAGGGTTACATGATATTTGCCAGATAGAAGGTGCATTAATTCACATACATTGATACCCTTTCACATGTCTTGGTATCCGTTTCCCTCCCCCCCCACACCCCCAAGACCTTAAACTCTTGATAAAATTTAAATATTATTGTAAATTCTTCAGCACACAGTTAGGTTAGCATTTGACTGAATCCCATGAGACTACAGCCTAAGCGTGTTGCATTGGTAGAATTAAAGGCCATCCCAGAAAAGGAATAGCAGAATGGTGCATCTGTCCACAAAGGAAGGGGGAACGTTGTCTTCAGGAATGTGATGGGAGGTTACTAAGAAGCACTGATTCTGGGAAACCCTTATGCTTATGCCAGAGGCTGGAGAGGAGACCACAGATAACAGGTTCTGCTGAGGAGACAGATCCTTGGTGACAGCAAGCAGACTTTCCTAACAACCCGGACTTTTCTATCAAATAGCTCCTTGGTAGACATTGATCTGTGAGGCTTCCAGGGCTTCTCAGTCCTCTTTAATTCCAGTAGCACAGATACCTAAAACCACAACTTCCTGGGAGTCATCATTTCAACATACAGTTCTATGTGACCTTAAGTGGGAGGATCTCCAAGGCATATCAATTTTTCTTTTCTTTTCTTTTTAAATAACAATATGCTCTCGAGGACAGAGAACTATTCACAGCCCTGTACAAAAGCTACGAGGTGTTATCAGCACAAAACAACTATGTGATAGGGAGCCTGATAAAAATGGGGGTAAGATTTCGAGAGGTTATCTGTCAAGTATGAAATGGAAATGTCTAATTCCCTAGGATTTCTGAAAATGCAAAGGATAAAGGTGAGCTGGAGCCTCATCTCTGCCTGATCAGCTACCTGAACTGTTGAGTTTTTCCCTCCCCTCTCATTCACTCTGTAAGTTTGTATAATCTGCCCCTTTACTGGTTACCTATCATCTTTCCCATTTTCATTACTTCTACAAACACCATTTCAGTTGCATCTTCAAAAGCTTATCTCCTCTCCTCAGCTGTCTGTTCAAAGCTGAGAGCCTGACACTGATTTAACCAGCTTGAATTGCTCTGAAATAAAATCCTCAGGGCAGGGACCAATTTCTTGCACATTGTCAATAGCTGAATGTAGTGTTGATGTCTCATAAACACAGGATGAATGTAAATAACAGTCCAAAAATAGGGTAGGAATTTCTATATATTGTACAATTAAAACCTGATGCTGCAGATTTAATTCTGAGTACCCACTCCCCAAATGTATCCAAAAGAACATGATCTATTCCTCTGTGTAGAACATAGAATGCTTTACAAACAGAAAATTGGATATCATTTCAGCATTTCACAAATTCCCGGGGAAAAGTGAATTTTTATTCCACTATGTGTAGCCTCCACAGTCAGGATTAGTTGTTCACAAATACTCTTTCCTTATGGCCTCCTTATGAATATCACCTAAATGTGAAATCAAAAGAATGCTGTGTAAGAGCTGGGATGTAGCTGAGTGGCAAAGTGCTTGCCTAGCATGTGCAACGTCCTGGGTTCAATCCCCAGTAGTTATTTGAAATTTGATAGGGAAGGGGGGAAAACCAAGATGGGGGATGGATGGTGGGGGGGGAGGGTGATGGGTACCAAGACATGTGAAAGGGTATCAATGTATGTGAATTAATGCACCTTCTATCTGGCAAATATCATGTAACCCTTTTATTAATTACAATAAAAAAATTAGAAAAAAAAATAAAAAAAGAGTGCAATGTATAAGAACACTATGATTTTCTACAACTATTATAAGAAGGATTGAGGCTCTACCTTTGTCTCTTAGAGAATTTACTCTCGGAATACTAAGCTGCTATGTAAGCATTCTGAGTGGCCTTCTAATAAGACTGTGTATGCAAGACCTGCCTCTATACAACTGAGAAAGACCAAGTACAGCTTCCAAACAATGCATACAAGTAAAGCCTTCCTTCTTGGACTGATCCCAGCCATCCTCACCACCAGACATACAGGTATTAGGACAATCATTGAAGGCATACCCATCCACACTCTGGCCAAATAATTTATGACTCATAGGCATGACAAAACATCTTGTTTTACGTCACTACAATTGAGACTATTTGTTCGTGATGTAACAATAGATGATCAGAATATGAATACATATGATATCCTAAAGTGATACAATGGAGCAAGAAAAGGGCTAATGACGCGTGTCATTACATGCATGTTAAGAAGCTCCTGTCAGGTGATATATTCCCAACATTAAAATTAGTATACTGGGTGCCAGTGGCATCAGTCTATCACCATAGGAGGTTGAGGTCTGAGACTTGCAGTTCGAAGTCAACCTGGGCAGAAAAGTCTAAAAGACTCATCTCCACTTAACTACCAAAAAAGTTGAATGTGGAGCTGTGGCTCAAATGCTAGAGCTAAGTGATAGTGCCCAGGCCCTGATAATAAGCCCTAAGACTGACACACATATGCACATATGCATTAACATGCCCATACACACACTGTACATATAAAATATGTGCCATATTTTCAATGTGGAAGAGATAGAAAAGTTTAGCTACAGAGATATATTAAATTACCTAAAGTCAGATTGGTAGAAGGTACCAGAACCAAAGTTTAACTAAAGGATTGTGCCAAGTTCTCATCCTTTACCCACAACATTAGGGAAATCCAGAACTATCAGTCATTTCCTTCACCCAGCTTAGTTCAGAGCAGCCAAGCATCCAGTTTAAAAGTCTTTTGCTAAATGTTACAATGTTGGCATGTATACAAAGAAAGAGACAGGAAATTAAATTATAAATGATAAAATAAAGACTGATTTAGACCAGTGAAGTATCTGACCCAAGTGTCTTTGAGGTGTTAGACAAGAAAAACAATGGCAAAAGAATTTACTTAAAAATTAAACACTGTTCCTAGATGGTAAAAAATATTAGCATTTGCAGCAAAGACAACTAATACCTGCCGATTGAAGAAAAGCCAGAATTAAGTAGCATTGAAAAGCAACTGATTCTCTATTTGTGTCATTAGGGCCTGATTTAACTGGGTGTGAAATTTGATTACATAGTTGACTAAGGTTCTCATAGAGCATTACCTCAAATATAGTTACCTTTATCACCATTAAATAGCCCACATTTTTTTTCGAACTACTTTAATGCACAGGCAATTTAAGAGTATGAGGCAAGAAACCAAGTAATACAGATAATAATAATAATAATTAATAATAATAATAATAATAGGTTTTCTTCCATTAGCTTCAGCTCATTTTAGGAGAGGTACTATTACTAGATTTCTTAAAATGATGCCCATTGAAGCCACTCAACTCAAATCAATAGTGTACCAGTTACCACCCCTGTAATCCTAACTTCTCAAGAGGCCAAGATCTAGGGAATTAAAGTTCACACACACACACACACACACACACACACACACACACACATATGCGCGCATGTGCGCACACATACACACAAAAGTTGTTAGATTCCATATCCAACATAACAGCTAAAATCAAGATTGAAGCTGTTCCTCAAATGACAGAACACTAAATATGAGCAAGTACAGGTCTTTCAGTTCAATCCTTAATACAAAAGAAAAGAGAAGGATGAGGAGGAAAAATTTTAAAAAGAAAGCAGAAAGTGATGTCATGTGCCATTGGCTCACTCCTGTAATTCTAGCTATTCAGGAGGCTGAGATCTGAAGATCGTGGTACAAAGCCAGCGAGACTCTCATCTCCAATTAACTACCAGAAAACTGAAGTGCTGCTGTGACTAAACATGATAGACTTGTAGCCTTGAACTGAAGAGCTCAGGCTCAGTGCCCAGGCCCAGAGTTCAAGTCCCACAAGCGACAAAAATGTGGTATATATACACAATGGAATTCTACATAGCCAACAGACAAGATAAAATAATGGCATTCACAGGGAAGTGGATGAATCTAGAGCGAATCATGCTGAGTGAGACAAGTCAAGACCTAAGGAACAAAAGGCGCATGGTATCCTTAATATGCAGTTATTAAATCCAAAGTGTACAAGAGCAAGGACTCAATAACTGCATACCCAAAGCAATGGACATGGTAATGGAAATACAAACATAACTATATAGACAAAAAAACCTATGACTCTATAATCATAATGTTTTATTTCATAAACTGATATGTTTCTATGACATACAAACCGTTAGCCTAATTTTGAGTAAGTTCTAAAGACTAAGTCCCAGAGAATGTAATTAGAGATTTCCTCCTTGAACAATTGTTTGTTAAACTTGTCATTTAAAATATGATGTAAACATAAGCCATATAATTAATCATTGTTGTTCTTAAGGTACTATGTTATCTCTCATCATGTCTACTGTCCCTTGATTATCTCATATTGTTACACTATCTCACTTTGTTATCTGATATATCGGATATAATTGTATTTGGTTATCTGAAATTGGATAGGGAACAGGGGAAAACAAGATGAGCGGTGAGGGAGGGGGGAAGGGAAATGGGGACCATGACATGTGAAAGGGTATCAATGTGTGGGAATTAAGGCACCATTTATCTGGCAAATATCATGTAACCCTTCTATTAATTACAATAAAAAATATATTAAAAAAAAGCAAAAAGTGAAAAGAAAGGAAAAAAAATCAGTGGTTCTGGCCACTGTTTGAAAGTAACAATCAAATACAGGAATCATTAAATCTGTCAAAAGAATGACTAATATGTAACTGTATGTACATCACCTTTACAATAAAATATAAGTTTAAAAAAGAATGGGTAAGAATCTTTTCTGTTAAACAAACCAGAGGTTTGATGCCTATTTCTTTTATATATATATTTTTATTTTAATTAATAAAAGGGTTACATGATATTTGCCAGATAGAAGGTGCATTAATTCACATACATTGATACCCTTTCACATGTCTTGGTACCCATTACCCTCCCCCACCCACCACCCATTCCCCGTATTGGTTTTCCCACCTTCCCTATCAAGTTTCAGATAACCAAATACAAATAAATTCAATGTATCAGATAACAAAGTGAGATACTGTAACAATATGAGATACCCAAGGGACAGCAAAGGAGATGAGGGATAACATAGTACATTAAGGACAACAATCATTCGTTATATGGCTTTTGTTTCAATATCCTGGAAGTCCTTTCAATTAGCTTCATACTATATGGCCTTATGTATCAAGGTTTTGCTCTATTGCAGATCTCTGCTAGTAGAACCCAAGGTTTCTACTGATTATGACAGATGAGGGAAACCATTGAGCCTAAGTTCCTTTGAGTCTGGCTTACTTCACTTAATATGATTTTTTCTAAGTCTTTCCATTTCCTAACAAATGGGGCGATGTCATTCTTTCTGACAGCAGCATAGAATTCCATTGTGTACAAATACCACAACTTGTTGATCCACTTATCAACTGAGGGACATCTAGGTTGGTTCCATATCTTTGCTATGGTGAATAATGCTGCAATGAACATTGTTGTGCTAGTGGATTTAGTATGCCCTTGTTTCTGGATGGTTGGGTAAATGCCAAGTAGTGGAATTGCTGGGTCATAGGGGAGCTCTATATTTAGCCTTTTGAGGCACTGCCATACTGCTTTCCATAGTGGTTGAATGAGTTTGCACTCCCACCAACAGTGTAGTAGTGATCCCTCCTGGCCCCATGCCTTCTAGCATCTGTTATTATTCGTTTTCCTGATCCTGGCCATTCTAGCTGGAGTGAGGTAGAATCTTAGTTATTTTGATTTGCATTTCTTTTATGACCAGAGATGTGGAGCATTTCTTCATGTGTCTATAGGCCATTTTTGTTTCTTCTTCAGAGAAGATTCTCTTTAAGTCTTTGGCCCATTTTTTAATGGGATGGTTGTTACTTTGGAGATTAGTTTTGGAGTGATTCAATTTTTTGAGTTGTTGATATATTTTAGATATGAGGCCTTTGTCTGTTGTTTGGTTGGTGAAGATCTTCTCCCATTCATAGACGAAAATGGTAATATCACGACAGAAATTACCAAGATCCAGAATATCATGAGGGAATACTTCTCAAACCTTTACGCTAACAAATTTGAGAATCTAGAAGAAATGGATGAATTCCTAGCCAATATTAACATACCCACACTGAACCAAGAAGAACTAAGCCAACTCAACAGGCCTATTTCAAGCTCTGAAATAGAAATGGCAATTGGAGAAATTCCACCCAAGAAAAGCCCAGGGACAGATGGATTCACAGCTGAATTCTATAAGGTCTTCAAAGCAGAGCTCACACCAATACTCCTCAAACTCTTCAACAAAATTGAAAATGAAGGTTCTTTACCAAACTCATTCTGTGAAGCCAGTATAACCCTCATCCCCAAACCAGACAGAGATTCATCAAAGAAAGAGAACTATAGACCTATTTCTTTGATGAACATCGATGCAAAACTTCTCAACAAAATACTGGCCAACCGTCTACAACAACCCATCAAAAAAATTATACACTATGATCAAACTGGATTCATCACAGGGAGGCAAAGCTGGTTCAACACATGAAAATCAATTAATATAATTCAACACATCAACAGGAGCAAGGACAAAAATCACATGATTGTCTCAATAGATGCGGAAAAGGCATTTGACAAGATCCAACACGCCTTTATGTTATAAGCTCTGGAGAAACTAGGAATCCATGGAACATTCCTCAATGTAATAAAGGCTGTGTATGAGAAACCTACTGCTAGTATTACACTTAATGGTGAAAATCTAAAGCCATTCCTTCTAAAATCAGGAACGAGACAAGGATGCCCACACTCTCCACTCCTCTTTAACATAGTATTAGAATTCCTAGCCAGTGCAATAAGGCAAGAAGCAAGCATAAAGGGGATCCAAGTAGGGAAAGAGGAAGTAAAACTATCCCTCTTTGCAGATGACATGATTCTGTATTTAAAGAATCCTATACACCCTACTCCCAAGCTCCTTGAGCTGATTCAAAACTTTGGAAGGGTAGCAGGGTATAAAATTAACCCTCAAAAATCAACTGCCTTCCTTTACGCCAACAGTGAGAGGAACGAGGCAATAATCAGGAAAGCAACTCCTTTCACAATAGCCTCAAAGAAAATAAAGTACCTAGGAATTAGCTTAACTAAGAATGTAAAGGACCTTTTTGATGAAAACTTTAAAACCCTGAAAAAGGAAATTAAAGCAGAACTAAGGAAATGGAAAAACCTCCCATGCTCCTGGATTGGAAGAATCAACATTGTGAAAATGACAATCTTACCAAGGGCTATCTACAAATTCAACGCAATACCCATCAATATCCCAATGGCATTCTTTAATGAAATAGAAGAGGCAATTCAAAATTTCATATGGAATAATAAAAGACCATGTGTAGCAAAAACACTTCTTAGCAGAAAGAACAGCGCTGGAGGAATTTCAATTCCAAACTTTAGACTCTACTACCGAGCTATAATTATCAAAACAGGTTGGTACTGGCACAAGAACAGGCCTTAAGACCAATGGAATAGAACTGAGGACCCAGATATTAAACCACAGACCTATGGCCACCTAATCTTTGACAAGGGAATGGAAGAAAGACAGCCTCTTCAACAAGTTGTGCTGGCAGAGCTGGCTAAGCACCTGCAGAAAACTAAAGTTGGATCCTTCTTTGTCACCTTGCACTAGAATTAACTCCAAATGGATCAAAGACCTGGAGGTAAAAGCTGACACACTGAAAACTTTACAAGAAGGAATAGGAGATACACTAGGTCTCCTTGGCACAGGTCGAAACTTCCTTAATAAGGACCAAGAATCACAACAAATCAGAGAAAGGCTGGATAAGTGGGACTGCATTAAACTGCAGAGCTTTTGTATGGCAAAGGATATAGCTAGTAAATTAATTAATGCCTATTTCTTAAAAATGTCAGATAAAATCACATGAAGACAGAAGTATTTGAAAGTAAGAAACACTGTAGAGACAGTAGAGTCAAATATAACATGAGATTCTGAAATGGATCCTAGACCAAAGAAAGGAAATCATTTTTTTCTTTTTTGCATAGAAAGACATTAGTGAGTATTTACATTATCTAATAATAGAGATAAAACATTGTATCCATTGTAGTTTCTTGATTTAATTGTGATGTTTATTGTACTGTGATTATTGTTAGAAAATACAGGCTAAAATTTTTAGGGGTAGACTTACAAACTCTCTGAAGATTTCCTCCACATAATTTAGAAAATTAATTCATCTGGAATTTATTTTTGTATTTCAGGAGATCAGATTCTGATTCTATTTTCTTCTATAGACATAGGATTTATAGATAGGACAGTTCAATAAGTGATTCATCTTTTTCCATAAATTTATATTGCCATCTATTTTTAGAATCCATTTAGATCTATGAACCTACTCTCCATTTTTGTGCTAACAATGACAATGCAATTGACATTCACTATGTTTGTTTTAATTTTTCATCTTTAATGTTGTGTATGTTTTTTCAAAAATATAATGTGCTCTTACACACACACCTATATATATTCATGAATATTCATATAAATGTTTATGTAAGTTGTTTATATGTGCAGACACATTTATGTTTATGTGCAACAATTGTGTGCTCATCTATGAGCATACCATGTTTACATATGTATATATTTAAATATACATATGCATATGAAATATATATGTGCTATACATCTACTATTCACACACATATGCACTTTAATATGTTGGCGTATGTGCATGTGTTGTTATAGTTGGACATTTACACAAGAATGAAAACCACTGTTTTGATTATAATATCAATTATATGTGATATGATTCTATTATCATAAATAGAAATCTCAAGTTGATTCAATAAACAATATGGGCTTATCATCATTTTAATAAATTCACTTCTTTAATATAGCCATTTTATCATTTAATTTTTATTGTAAAGCTGATGTACAAAGGGGTTACAGTTACATTAGTCAGATAATGAATACAGTTCCTTGTGAACACTGTTGGCCCCTCTTTCATTTTTCTTTGTTTTTTGTTCCTCCTGGCTCCCCTTTACCCCTGCCCACTCCCCACCAAGTTGTATAGTTCATTTCTAACATAATGTTGAGTGAGTATCACTGCTGTGAGTATCGCCCTTTCTCCTACCATTTCAGTCCTTCCGCTTTCCCTCCCCAGATCAGATAAACTGACATGCAGGACAAAGGGTACTGAAATCAAAACCAGTGACAAAAGAGAAGGAACAAAAAAATAAATACATAAACACAAACAGAACAATAAAAAACCCTTGTGTTTCCATTTATTGGAGTTCATTTTGATGGAACTTTTATATTAAACAAAGTAAGCCAGAAACCCAAAGAAACATAGGCTGCATGGTTTCCCTCATTTCTAATAATTAGAATGTGCCTATAAATCTACATGTAAACCCAATGGATAGTAAAAGACAAAAAATTATACTTAGACATGATAAATTACACGGGACTCTAAACATTCACACAGTGAGACCAAAGGAGGATATTAGGAGAGGATCACAAGAGTTCAATAGCTATATGCATATGACCATATAGAATGATGTTGATTTAGCAATTTTTTTATTCTTTGATTTTCCAGATATGTACTCAATCTTAGCAAAAGGCAAGATATGTCAATAAAATCCTAGCATAGTATCCTTATCTTTTCTCTGGATGGAACTATATTAGATATTTCAGTTCCTTATAGTTTTTGCCTTTAGATTTATACTGAACAAAAAATTTTAATCATCGTATATTCAGTGATTTTAATGTTGTTCCTTTTAAATATATGAGATAACATGTGTCATTGTGTTTGGGTAAATAGATTTCTATCATACTTGGTTTCCTCTTAAGATTGTTTTACTATAATTTTAATAAAATGGCTACTGGGTGTCATTAAATGTCATCTTAGCAGGCTTGATATCATCATACATTAATAGGACTCTGATGATAACCTTCCCAAAACTGCAGAGTTGTTTTCCTTTATTAACAGTACTTGGTTATGATGACTAAACTTATGATCAATTGCAGAATTCTATATGGTGTTGTTTCCTTCTTTGGACAACAGCTTTCTTATCAAGTTTTGTTAATATGATGCTATCTCCCTCAATAAACAGAACCATTTCTATCATATCCTATGGCTTAAGTTAGCTAAACTGAAATTGGAATGATCTGTTTTTAAAGGTTAGATAACAGCTTATCTCTGAAATATAACAAGATTGGTGCATTGCTTGGTGCTGGATAAAATACCTTGCATAGTCTCTAATTGCCTGTGTGTTCTGTACTTTTCCTGAGATGATTTGATAATTTATAATTCCGAGAGTACTGTATAGCTTTTCTGTGCTTCTCAAAATTGCTACTAAAACCCTTCTCAAGTTCCTGTTGTTCCTTTGCCAATTTGTTTTGCTTTCTGTAGTTTTCACTTTTCTTTTTTTATATGTCCTTCAGTGATTACCTACAAACCTTTGCACTACTTATTCCCAATGTCTCCAAAATAACCAATTTCTCATGTTTACTGTGGTTTGATCAGAAAAAGTAGCCTATAAGATCTATTATTTTACACATGAAATTTCCTGTGGTCAAGTACACTTCTGTTTTTATTATTTTAGAAATATATATAGTATGCTTTTCTGGAAGATGGCAAAGTATCTCTTTATTAGCTGCATTATTTTATGCTATTACTTAACTAAAATGTACCATTCAAAATCTAGACATGCATTCAAAAAAACATACTGAAACAATGTATTATTTGCATTCTGGCTACTTTTGTTATTAACAACTCCTCTCACATAATTAAAAGTTTGGCTTTATGTCTATTAAAAAATATTCGGTTGTTCAATGTGTACAAATTCCTGGCTAGTATGTGCCTTTCCTTAATTTTGCCTCTTATTGTTACCTTTCTCATTACATAATTCTTTTATTGACTGCAGTATTTTAGAATTTTATTCCTTAATTTTCTAAGAGTTGATAAATTCTTTTTCTTTATAAATTATCTTCAAATCATTGTACAACAGGGTTTTGATTCAATAGGTCCTTTTATATGTCCGATGCATCTTTTTATTTCTGTTCTGTATACTATTACTCTTTAACATTTCTATCACATTTGATACATTTATTTAGCATTTATATCATATATTCTCATTCTACATCATGATATATTTCTGTCTGAGTCAATAAACATTCATGTATTCTAAGACTGATAGTTCACAGTTCCCATTTCATTTTACATTTCCCCAGACTTCATCTTTCATTTCACCTTTACTTGTTCATCTCTTCCTTGCCATTGTATTTTCCCCAAGAGATATGCTCTCTGAATTCCTATAAAACCTAAAATGAATTGTTTGGCCTTTCAGATGAATTACAGTTGAGCTAGGTAAGGGATTTTCAGGTAGCAGTCTTTGACTCTCTGTTGTCTCTATGAACTATATTATTGTTTTATAGATCCCAGTACTGTACATTGAAACATGAGAAAATAGTCTAAATCTTTCCCCTTATGTACAAGTTGTTTTCTGACAGGAATGCATTGAGTTTTCTCTTAATCCAAGCATAGGTATGCATATTTCTTTTCTCATTACTACACCTGTAACTTCAGACTACCTGTTCATCCTAATCCATATCTTTCATCTTAAATTACATGTGCATTTCTATGCCCAGGAGCCTTCTCTCATGATTAACCTTCTACTATATCAACATGTCTCTCTCTTATTTTTCATTCTATGCCTTAAGATATTTACCTATTTAAAATCCTGGGCAGCAAATCCAGTATTAACTCAGATCATCCACCACACCAAGAAATCGAAAGTGTTTGCACAAAATCTCATTTCAATTCCAGAAATACAACCCGAGTCTCTCTGAATGCTCCTTGTTTTTCAGTGACTCTTCAAATTATCATTTGGCCCCTGTTCTAACCAACCTGTACAGTAACTTTTCATGCTATTTTCCCACAACGTATAGATTCCTGAAAAACCCTGCCTACGCACTGAAGCAGTAGAAAGTTAAGGATTCTCTATTGCTTAGCCAAGGCATAAAAGCAACCCTTCACCTGATTGATCCCTGGCCTGCTTTCACTAAGTGGTCCTCAGGGGGAAGAAGGGATTCAATCTCCACATCAATTCCTTCGTAACTTCCTGGATGGCACCACAGAAACCAGCCACATACCCAGGAACACTGACAATTATACGGGGGCTTCCTATACATCACTGAGCCTGGAGAGGGGCTTAACCCCAAGACCCATTATTTGTGATCCTCACTGAGTTCCTACTGAGTTTTTACTGAGTTTCCACTCACTGCTTCCCACTGAAATCCCAAGGAGTTCTCACTGATAATGGTCTTCACATTCTCTTCTATTTCTGAAGGCAAAAACAAAACATAGCAAAACAAGTTCATTATTCCTTGGATCATAATTCCTGAAGATTCAATGTGTCCCTCACAGCAGTCACCTAGTTCATTTTAAGAAAGACCAACTGGAAAGAAAAGGTATGGTTAACTTTATAGAGGATAGCTTTTGCTAGAAACTTTTAAATAATTTTACCATGTTTTACTTCCTTCAATCCTTATATCCATTTCTATGACATACACTATCTCTACAAGGTGAATATGTCAGGATCAAGGTTGCTATTATTTATTATTATTTTTATTATTATTATTAGAAGAACGAGGAGGAGGAGGAGGCGGAGGAGGAAGAGGAAGAGGAGGAGGAGAAGGAAGAGGAGGACTACAGTAAACAGAGAAACTCATAACTGAGATTGGCCTTGCACTCAGTTATACATGCTCACATGCCAACCCAAATCTTCCTAAGAAGGTCTCCAACTGCCATATGTCCTTGTAGCTTTTAAAACAATCTCCAAAGGATATGCACCTCCAGTAAGAATAAGTAAAGAATGAAGTGGTTATCATACCTCAGAATTGTGGAGTTAGTACCAATCACAAATGCTCTCACATCAGGAGCATCTGTGCATGTAGCCACAGTCAAGTTTTCTGGACTTCTTTTTTTTATACCCAGCACTCCTCAGATGCAGGCAATCAATGGCCCCTCTCCTATAGATGAGATCAACATTAATGTTCTTTCCCACGGATCTCAATAGGGAGATATGCCAAACAGTGAAAATCATCTAACAAACCTTCATTGGTTTGACTATACTGAGAAATATATAATCATTTTTGAGTCATTTATTTTGTATTTAGAATCTACCTTACACATGCAATTGAAACATAAAGGGGATTCTTATGTGTACACTACTTTGAGAAAAAGGAATTAAAATCGGGCTTCATCTGACAGAGTAAAACTGTTGCCATTTTGAACATACCCAGCATGTCTCAACAAGGAAGGGAATGGTACTACATAGACCTTACTTTTTGAGATATACTCCCCTCTGGTGATTTGAATGGTACAATAACTCTTAGTGAACTTGAACGCTTCCTTTTTCCTCTGCTTCTCTTTAGCTCCATCCTGCTCAGAGTTATTGCCTTAGAGAACAGGCATCACATGTTCAAGATGTTACCCTCAGTGCTGGTGACAGCTTAAAAGAAAATGCCGCTTAGCAATTTATATCCGAAAATATCTGCCTCTTTGTTCTCATGGGGATCCTACCATTCGGCTTATGGATTTGCGCTGTCCTTCAGAAAAACCCATGGTTCAAGTTTATAGGCAGAACTCCACAAGCTGGTATCCTAAACAGCCCTCTCTAATCTTTGCTATAATTTACCATCTCTTCAGGAAGCAAACCTTAAAGGTGAACCTCAGATAGTCTCACAACAAACCCAACATGGTTTTTCACAAAACTCCACCCAGTTCTAATCCAGGAGTTCATTCTCCTATCCTCTTTGATTTCCTTTCCTCAATTTCTTCTCCAGTAGTACATATGGTCACAGACTTAGAAGCATAGAGACGAATTATTTGTGTTTATTTTCAGGGCAGTGACCCAAATAACTGATATGAATCATTTAAGAAGAATTTGTTGGACCTCGCTCTTTCTGAAATTTCGATCCATAGTTCTTAGGTGCCGTGTGCTAGAGTGAACATTGTGATGGCATAAGGTGTGGCAGAGAATATTTCTCTTGGTGGGTGGGAAACAAATAGGAGCAAAGTACTGAAAACAGTGTAGAGCCTTCAAAGGGATGTCATCAATGGTTTCCTTTCTCCAGCAAGGCCCTCACCTCCCCAAACTTTCAACCTCCCTCCCTAAAAAGTTCCACCATCTGGCAACTACATTTTGAAAGCATGAGCTATAGGGGATATTTCTTATTCTCACTATAAGAAGACTCAAAGGAGTTTGGCCTAGTGGTAAAGTGCCTGTCTAGCATGCAGGAATGCCTGGGTTCAATTCCTCAGTACCACATACACAGAAAAAAGCTGAAAGTGGTGCTGTGGCTCAAGTGGTAGAGCTCTAGCCTGGAGAAAAGTCCCAAGGACAGTGCTCAGGCCCTGAGTTCAAGCCCCAATGACTGACAAAAAAGAAAAGAAGAAGACTCAAATCTTTTTTTCCTATTTAATGCTCCTATATCATGGTTTCGTGTAACATGACAACATCACCCCAAGACTAGTCATGTAGAACTCTAGGCTGCCAGATAGATAGCAAATGCTTAATTTAAAAAAAATAGTCCTTGACCCAATTTCTCCCTAGGGTAAAGAATTTACATATCTTCAAAGAAAAGAAGGAAGGATTGAGGATGAACAACCAAAGTACAGAAGAAGGAAAGAAGAAAAAAAAAGAAAAAAGAAACAATCCTGGATCAATAAAATTGAAGGTACAGTTCATTTAAGTCTGTTTTATAGTGCAGCAGGTTTTTCCCATAAGCCTTTGTAACATGACTCTAGAAGTACAGCTTGAGTAAACTAGTTACTAATAAATGCCAATGTATAGGCAAAACAAGATTTTGCCTAAATTCTGAATACTTCCAGGCATGTTGAATTGGTTTGTGAACAGTAGCTTAGCATTATCAAAGCATGTCTTCTTTTCTGAGCCTGCTTTTAAACAAAACATTTCTTTTGAGAATAGACTTAAGCATTTTAGAACAAATATAATACACTTATCAAAATCTCTCTTGTGTTCAACAAAATCATTTATTCCCACTGGGGCCCCGAAAGCAGTGGGAAAGAGCTGATGATATTGGCAAATGTCACTTTGACACTTTAAGAGATTCTGGGGTCTGAAACAGAACACACCCATCAACAATTGGATGAATGATGCATGGATGGATGGATGGAGGCAATGGATGGATAATGAATGAATGAATCGCTTAAAACCATTTGAAATCATTTGACATAGTAAAGATCATTTCTCAGTTCTGCTTCCATGGGACTGCATTGGATTTTTCTCAGTGGCTGGAGAGTGCAAATCTAACCTCCACTTGAATCAAATTCTCAGTTAGACAATATCTATACCCTTAACAATACAGCCAGAAGTAGTCCCAGGAAGAGAAATATAACAATAATAAGTATCAAGTTGGATCTAATAATATATGCTTGTAATTCCATTAGTAGTGGGACTGAGCCATGGAGATTGTAAATTCAAGAGCCTCAGTGGGCTATACTGTGAGATCATAATCTAAATCATATAGAGTGTAACACTAGCACTAATAATAACTAATAACACTAATACCACAAGGGATAACTAAATATTATTGCATATCTAACATATGAAAGTAACTTACATAATTATGCTGCTTAGAAAAGGACTTTTATTGTATATATTTTTATTCCTTCATCTTACATTTAGAAAAAATAGATGCCCAGAGAGAATTAAATAATTCACCCAAGGTATCCAGCTAGAAAGTAGGAGCTGAAATTTAAAGCTAAATCATCCTGACAATGGAGATCACACTTGTATAAATCATGTTGTCATGTGTAGTCACTGTAACTTATCAACCCACAATTTCTTAGTGGTATGACAGCCTTCACTGATAATAAACAATATGACTGTATTCACTAGTAATAGCTAACCTGATTTTTTTCTCCTTCAGACTTCTTCCGATAGTCAATTAGGTTAAAGCCAAGCCATGACTTTTGAGCCCAGGTATTCCCCTGATAAAATGCTAATATTATCTTATCATGATTGATTATCTCCACACATCCCTTCTATTATTTCTCTAGTTTTATCCGATCTTGTCAAAGATCAGTCTGGTAAATCAATGCTGAACAATCTGGACGGCAAAAATGTGTTTTACTATACAGACTAATTTACAGATGGTATTTATTGTACAATTAAAAAATTGGTCCTTAGGATATAGGATCTCTGAGCACATGTGCTGAACATCTATTTCCTAGATTTTAACTCTCCTTGCCCTGCTTTATTTATGAGTCATAAACCTGTAAACAAAGAATGAAATGCTCATGGAGAAGTTCAATGTAATATTTATATTCTTACAATCGGATATGTTTGTCATTATAATGGGGTACACCATGACACAAACGGAAGTAAAAACTGAAGTGATTCCCATATAGAATTATTGAAAATGTTCAGCAAGACACTGGAAATCAGAGTCAGACGATCCATGACAGTAACTCAAAATCACTATCACTACCCTTATTCACGGGAAGGAAGCAAGCTGTTATACAATTTTCTTTACATCAAAGATACAATAGCAATATTCACAAGACAATTTGTTGGGAATGAACTTTACAACCTGGGGGGAGGAAAAATGGGAGAAAAATGCAGGAGGCGGTAACAAAGTTCCACAAGAAATGTACTCATTACCTAATATATCCCTCTGTATATCATCTGGACAATAAAATTAAATTTAAATAGTTAAATAAATAACAGCTATCTATATGAATAAAGTTAAAGAAAAGACAAAAAAGAGACTGGTTATACAATCTCAAGGAAAAGGATAGAAGCACATAAAACAAGAGGGGGGAAAAAAGAAAAATCAAGAAGAAAGAAAAGAAGAAGATGAAGAGAAAAGAGAAGAGTAATGTATGAAATGAAGGAAGGAGGAATGACCTAGACCTCAAACTTATACCTCTGTGTGTTCAGCTCCAGAATTTTCATCAATTCATTCCTATCCTTGGTTTGCTCCTTTTTTTTCTTTCTTTCTTTCTTTCTTTCTTTCTTTCTTTCTTTCTTTCTTTCTTTCTTTCATTTTCCTCCTCCTCCTCTTCCTCTTCCTCTTTCTTATTCTTTGCCAGTCCCAGGACTTGAACTCAGGGCCTGAGCACTGTCTTTGGGCTTTCTCAAGGCTAGAGCTCTACCATTTAAGCCACAGCACCACTTCCAGATTTTTCTGTGTATGTGGTACCGAGGAATCAAATCCAGGCCTACATGCATGCTAGATGAGCACTCTACCTCTAGGCCATGCTCCCGGTCCCTATCCCACTTTCTTAAAGTATTTAAAATGTAAGAGAAGGAAAAAAACATACAATAAATTACACACACACACACACACACACACACACACACACTCATGCACGTATTGTTTGATGAGGACTGGATTTCATGACTGTCATCACTAGAAAATCACCCATTTTTCATGGGTAATGAATTGGAAAAGGCAGTTATTGTCAAGTGTTCCCATTTCAAGTTCTTTCTTCAAATGTCAGCATTGTAACCCACAGTATCCTCATCACTGACAATTAATACATTGAAGTGTCATCCAATATAGATGCAAGATATTTGCTTTCAGATGACTTTTCACAAGTCAACGAACAAGCTGGAAGCAATCTTTTTCCGTGCCTCACTGCTCCAATAAGACATAGGAAGACTCCCTTGCAGATAGGACTAGAAACAGTGTCATAATTTATTTAGGAATAAGCACATTCATTCTCCATTATGGGACTGATGACACCAGGGGTTAGCTCAGAGCTGTAAGAAATAGCTTCTGAAGGCAAGAGACAGAAAACACAGCAAGAGGTCAATTTGGATTCTTAAATATTTAAAGATATATGGATTGAAAAATCCCACAGAATGCTTCAGTCTTACAATCCATAACTACAGAAGCAAGTGCATCCAAACCTATTAGTTTCTTCTTCCCTTGATGAATTATTTTTATCTGAGTAATTAGGTAGACCTATGCAAGTATCCATTCAGCAAACAGGATTTAAAGAATACAATACCTGTCAAAGCCATAGCTGAAATAAACCAATATGTCTTCAAGAAGATTCACTTACAAGGGAGGGACACATTTTAGCCAACTGTGTGCTTAGAATAAGTAATAGCAGCTAATGTTTAGTAGTGTTAATATGACAGGCAAATAGAAACTATTAGTATCCCTGTTTTAAGTATATAGAAGCTTCATGCAAGAGAAAGTAATAGTTTCCAAGTTTACAAATCTAGTATTGAAGAAAGCTGGCCTATAAACTCATAACTCACAGTATGTGAAGTAACACAGAGTCTGGAATGTAATTTGTCAATATTTGAATCAAGATTAGACTAATACCAGTGATAAGGATATTTCCCTGCAAAAAAAAAAAAAAAAAAAAAAACCAGAAAAAAACAAAAAAAAGAAAAACGTGAGATCAGCTGGTTGCTTCCAGCCAAGGCTTCTGTCTGGCCATCATAACAAGAGGAATTGACACCTCAAACATGAATTTGACTGTTTCTAAGAGGTTATCTTTATTTCTGTCATTCTTTGTTATCAAAAATACCCCCCTCTCAGTTGTGGAAAAAGAGAAACCCTACTGCACTGCTGGTGGAAATGTAAACTAGTACAGCCACTCTGGAAGGCAGGTTGGATGTTTCTTAAAAGAATTGAAAATGGACCTTTCTCTAGGATCCTGCCATACCACGCCTGGGCATCTATCTTGAACATCATAACCCAGGATATGATAAGGACACCTCCTCACCTGCTCAGCCACGTTCATATCTGCCCTATTCACAATAGCCAAGCAATGTAAACAACCCAGATGCCCTACTACAGATGAATGGATACAAAAAATGTGATACACACACACACACACACACACACACACACACACAATGGAATTCTGCATAGCCAACAGACAAGATAAACTAATGCCAATCATTGGGAAGTGGATGAAATTAGAGCAAATCATGTTGAGTGAGAAAAGTCAAGACCGAAGGAATGAAAGGTGCATGATATCCTTAATACATGGATATTACATCCAAAGAGTACAAGAGAGAGGACTCAATATTTGGATACCCAAGGTTATGGACATTGTCTTGGAGATATAAACATAACTACATAGACATAAAATACATGATGGGATATATATACTCTACAGACATGATGTTTTATTATATAGGTTAATATGTATCTATGACATACAAAGACTCAGCTTAATTTTGTGTTCTAAAATCTATGTACCAGTGATTGCATATAGAGATTCCCTTCTTGAATGCTTATTTATTAAACATGACATTTAGAATATGATGTAAAATCAGTGTTAATAAAATCTTTCAAAAATACCTCCCTCTCCAGCTTTAGATTGATTATTAAATAATAATGAAAATAAAGGCTATTCTAAGATCAAGAAGGCAAACCAATGAGCAAAACAGATAAGTTGGAATAGAATGTAATCAACAAGCAATGCTTAGTAGTCAAAGCAGGTATCTAGCCTAAGATATTTTTACCTTCTTCTAGAATATGCCTTTCGGGGCAGCTAGAATGTCATTAGGAAAGTACTGCATCTGCAGTGGAGTGAGAAGTTGGTTGCAGGAATCTCACCTCACACCAGCTTGGGAGGCTCTGGATAGGGAAAACTCCAAAGAAAGGAGAAATTCACTGACCAGACACTGTGTATGAATGATTTCCAATTACAGAAATACCTGTAGAAGGGGAGAGTAGGGCTGACTCAGTGAAGAGTGCCGTTTGCTATTGGTCACAGCAGAGTAGGCCAAGTCTGAGGCAGCCATCAGAAAGAAGAGCTGGACACCCAGGTAAGTTATATGAAAACACCTTATCCCTCTCTCCACTCTCTCCATCTTTAGGGCCAAAGCCCTCAAGATCTTGATAAATGCTTCTTCTCATTTGTTTTATATCCCAGCCTAAGAAAAGCATAATCCTCACCAAAGTCCACAACAGAGAAGAGGTCAACAAAGTCCAACTAGTTGATCAAATCCCCTCTACCACCTGACTTTGTGAAGAACGATACTGGAGTACAGAAATGCTAATCTATTTATGCATTTAGCTGCTTCTCCATTCTAGACTGCAGGCTTCAGGAGTTTCCAAAGACTCTAAATCCTACAAAGTCTAAAATCTAAATTATTTACTCCCTTATCCTTTCTCTCTCCTTCCTTTCTCTCTTCTTCCTTCCTTCCTTCCTTCCTTCCTTCCCTCTCTCCCTGCATCCTTCCTTCTTTCCCTCTTTTCTTCCTTTCTTCTTTTCTCTTATCTCCAATTATTCACTTAAAAAATGGGAATTGGGGCTACTGCTTAAGGGGTGGGGCAGTAGTCTTGAGCTGAAGAGCTCAAGGGCAACGCCCAGGCCCAAAGTTCAAGCTCCATGACCACCCTCCTCCCCCCAAAATAAAATGTATTGATCTGTGCAGGAAACAATCCAGATAACCCCTATCATACTTTCCATTACTTATCCAACTTCTCTTCTTAATAGTAAACTGAGAACTTCTTATTGCCATTTCTAAGTTCAGAAATTAGACCATGTGCCATTCCATCAATGTTCTTGAGTAAATTTATCCTCTCTTTGTCCTGGAATCTACTTGAAGTGATCGGGATTTGTTATGGTTTGAATAACAATGTAACCCTCCAGCTGGTGGAATTATTTTTGAGAGCTTGTGGAAATTCAGGAGGTTTTACCTAGCTGGAAGAATATGGGTAAGGGAAGTGCCTTTAAAGATTATACTGCTTTGCTTCCTCTTTTTTCTGCTTCCTGTGTGACATAAAAGGAAGAAGGTCTGAGCTGCATGCACTACTGTCGTGATGTCATGCTTAAGTGGACATGGTCAAGCAACTGAACCTGAAACTGTGAGCCAACCTAATTCCTTCCTTTCTCTTACTGTTTCTGTCAGAAACTTTGTCCCAGTGATGAGAAAAGTAAAACTAATACAGAATCTGAACAGGATTCCCCCTGGGGCAGATGCAGTTTATTCTGGGCAAGTGGTCCACATATAGAAGTTCTGCTCAGAATGAACTACCCTGTCTTTTAGCAAGTGACTGCTGATGAAATAAGACTCAAAACACAGATAACGGGGTGTTATGCAATTGGAGCCAAAGGTTTGTAACTATAGCAGAGACTATCATGAGAACCCCGTCAAATCAGGGCCTAATTGGCTACAAGAATACAGTAGATTTTGAAATCACAAACAAAATCCCAAGCCATACCCCTAATGTTTACCAGTTATGTGAGCTTTGGTAATGGTTTCTTATCTCTGGGCTTGTTTTCTTTCTGGTAATACAAAATGTTTCTCATCCTCAAAGGCTAATTTGAAGATAATCTAATTGTGTATTAAAATAAATTTAAACATATTAGATTCTGAAATAATTATTGAGCATCTACTTTATGTCCAGGCCCGGGCCCAAGCACTATATGCAAACAACAAACCATAAGTCCTTATGAAGCTTTCATTCTCATGGAGGAAAACAAACATAAATAAGTAAATATTTAATGTTTCAGGAAACAAAAATGAAACCAGACTAGAGGTTCTATGTGGGTGGAATCAGAAGTGGATTGCCACTTTATATAAGTTGGAGAGAAAAGTTCTCACTAGTAAAGTAACACTGGGCAAAGACCTCACCTGAGCAGAGATCGAAAGGCAGTATGGGAAGAAAGTCAGGGAAACATCCAAAAGTGCAGTACCCAAGGCTGAAAGACCAGCATGTACAAATAACATGGGAAACAGCTGGACAAGTTTAAGAAAAGGCAGTTCTTTTTAAATGCTAAGCTTCAATTCTGAAATAGAAATGCTTGCTATGCTAGCATAAAGTTAAAATTATGCCTCAATTTGAGAAGAATATGGTATAAAGGGATACTGGTCAAGTAGTCAAATAAGTTACAGGCTTGGGGATCAGCCAATGCCAAATATACAAAAACTAGAACTTCTTTACCCCGAACTAACACCCTCTCTCTCTCTCTCTCCCTCTCTCTCTCTCTCCCTCCCTCTCTCTATCTCTCTCTCTCTCTCTCTCTCTCTCTCTCTCTCTCTCTCTCTCTCTCTCTCTCTCTCTCTCTCTCTCTCTCTCTCTCTCTCTCTCTCTCCCTCCCTCCCTCCCTCCCTCCCTCCCTCCCCCCCTCTCCTCAATGCATGTTACAAAAAGTGATTTACCACCCAGCTGAGCTGTATCCTTGGCCCTACATAGACTGTTATTTTCAATTTAAATGTATGTAATGTATCACGTCTATCTCATTTCATTGTTCCTACTTTAAAATAATTAGTTACTAAGTGCTTTGATGTATCCAGCACTGATACATTGGTTGGTTCTAAACAATGTATATTTCTGAGTAAGAAAATTCACTTTCCATTAAAATGAAACACCCTCCCCTTCTTCATTAAATGCATTAACTCCATTTGTTTTTGGATATGGCTAGGATAACTTCTTTTTTTCTTACCATTGAGTGATAGTCTTAACTTCCAGATTCCTCCAGGAAGAAAAGAATGCACCCAGGAAGTCTGCGCTCCTTTGATGGCATCTCCTCACCTGAATGACTAATTGAGCTGTCTTGTTTACAACAGAGCTGTCCAACAAAACCCTAAAATATGCTAGCAATGTTGCCATTCCCTCTCCTATGCTTTGGGAGCTCCTGAAGACAAGGTTACAGAATATTGTTATTTACCTTTATGAGATGGCCAACCTCACTTTTGGTAAACCTGGCTTCTGCAGAAAGCACAGAAGCAACAAACTGCCTTGAATCATTTCCAAAGTCAAAGGAAGAAAAGTCACACCTTTAAGCATTTTCACAATTTAATGGGTGTCCCTGCTGACATTCCTCATGGTGTATCTTGATCTACTCAGTCTATACTTAGTACCTAAACAACACCAAGTGCTGTTTTAAGTGCTTTAAAATATTCATTTATTTAACCCTGGAACTGTTTCTGATGTATGTGTGTATGTATGTATGTACATTACAGATGAGGAAAGTGAAGCAAAGCCAGTCTGTTCTTGTCTAACTCATCCTCTAGATTCATATTGGAACTGAAACCTCCTGGCTTTGAAAAACTGTTCTGATATTAAGTCACTTGGTGAGTATTCTGACTTTTGTATTTGTTTAGGCATTGAAGGCTGAAGAAGTGGTTCACATCTGGAAGGAAAATTAATGTGGATAGATAGAAAGGGGTTTAAAATTATGCAGTGTTTTCCAGATTGTAAATTTAAAGTCTGTTCATGAGAGAAATTACTAATTATAGAAGATATAAAAAAGAAATTATCATTCCAAATAATTACTATTAGTATTTTGCTACGAAAACATTCAAGGTTATTTTCTCTTTCTGAATATCAGCAAATAAATGTGGAGGATTTGATATCTCTCTGCTTTGTCCATTTTATACTACATTATGGGTATTAACATCATTGGAAAATCTTTGAACATTTTTTACAGTTACTACACAGCCGGAATTCATAAGAATATGTCATAATTTATTTTACTGTTGAATATCTAGATTGTTTCTCTATTACTTTTTGCAGTTATATATTCCATCAGAAAAATACCAGCATTCATCTTCACTTATTTTCCTTAACATGTGTTTCCAGGCACAAAACTACTGGGTCAAAGGATGATCAGGCTTTTAAAGCTTATATATAAACTCCTTAACCAATGGTCTAAGAGAAAAGCTGAAGCAATTTGAAAGAAAAAGAAAATTATTTTCTTCTGCCTCAAGCTGATGGGTCACATAGCAAGCAGCCAGGAGACATCCCAAGAAGGGTAATCGTAGGAAATATACCTGCACACATTTTTTTGCACCTCTTCTCTGTAGAATGAGTTCAATCAAGTGCTGTTCCATGATAGAAAACTGCAAAGGGAGCCACACAGAGCAAATTGGGAGGTAGGAGAGAACCAGAATACCTTCACAGCCTTTCATCTGTGTTCTCCGGGCTGTGGTACAGAAGTCAGTTATTGAATACTGACTGATTCACCATCTCTATTTTGAAGCAATTTACCTCCATTACTTTAGGGTGCACAACTCAAATTTTCAGAAATGCACAGCAGACTAGCAATGCTTCCAGAATAAGGAAAACAAAGTTGTTGCAGGGTACATTTGTCCTTGTCGGGACTTGATCCTTCAGAAACGGGGAATCCTTGCTTAGCAAACAACTCGTTATAATCATGTGGCTGCAACATCAAAATTGCAATTTCCAATTCTCATAAGGCAATGAGGAACTTTATTTTTTTAATGTTTCATTTTTCAGCTTTAACATGCTAATTCAACTAACTCAGTTTACAAACTACTGCATGAGATATATGACAAAGGGTTGTTTGTCCATTTGTTTGTTTATGTTCACCTTAGGGCTTGAATTCAGGGATTGGAAACCTTCCCTTAGCTTTTTTAGTCAAGGCTGATGTTCTTGAGCCAATGATCTATTTGTGGTATTTGAGAGGTTAATTGGAGATTAAGTCTCACAGACTTTCCTATCTGGGCTGCATTCAAACCTCAAACCTAGAATCTCAGCACGTTGAGTAACTTGGATTACAGGCATGATCCTCTGATGACATAGGGTTTGTAAGAAGACCTTTTAGAATTCATTATGTGTCACTGTAATTTCTCAGTTTTATACAAGAACAAAATAGCCAGGAGGAAATTTGGAACCAGCCCCTTGTCTAGAAAACAATCAATACAGACACTTAGCAGCTTTGCCACCTGTCTTGGTTCTGGGTGTTGGTTATTAAGATGAAGTAGGCTCTAAAGTAAATGGCAAGGGCAGAGTGAGAGAAGAAACAGAAGTGTAAAGAATTCCATCACCACCCTGCAGTTTTATGACTGATGGTCACTTTAAACCTATGTAGTTACGGCTGAAACTTTCTGAGAAGAAACCTCAGTGTCAGCAGCCTGAAGTTGCTGGCCCATCTGTGGTCATTGCTGGAGACAGCACCACGATCTAGTTAATGTCTCACCTATCTCTATCTATGGTCTAGCACTAAAAAGTTAAACTGCTCACCTAGCAAGGCCAGAGCGCTTATTTCCCAACAAAACATATTTTTATGAGTAACTTACTAGCCCTGTTTCCTTTTAAAAAAGTAGGATAGTATCCATTGTGCAGAGGTTTATCAGAAAGTTGACATGAAAAAAGGCCTTAAGGAACTGAAGTGACTTGGAAATCTGCTGAAATTACTCTGAAATGAGCATGGAAATTGCTCTCCATATTTAGGTAGTAACTGATCTTAGTGCTTTCCTTTTTTGTGGGAATAGCATTTAATTGAATGAGTTATAAAAGCAAACAGGGTTCAGGGATTATAAGACTCAAGCCTATAATCGTAGATACTCAGAAGGCTGGGATCTGAGGATCATGGTTCAAAACCAACCTAGCAGGAAAGTTTGTGAGACTTCTTTTTTCGACAAACCAACAAAATGCTAAAAGTGTAGCTGTGGCTTAAGTGGTAGAGGTCTAGCCTTGAGTTGAACCAGACCCTGAGTTGAAGCCCCAGTATTGGCATATAACAAAAAGATCACTATCCATCTCAGGGGGGAAAAAAAGAAGGCTAGACATGTCAGTCCTGGCTGTAGGAATTCTTCTTTTATGTACTTTCTAGTATATTCATTCTACTAGCATCTCTATTACAAAAATATTCTAGATAGTAATTGGTCCACACTCAAGAAAATGTAAGATGGCAGCTCACATTTATCTATGTTTGCCTAAAACCTTCCCAATTCAAACTGAAGTAAAAGAGAAAACGGATGTTTTGTTACACAAAATTAGTTGAACAAAACAAAAAGTTTCTATCAGCTACTGAATTTAAATTCTGTGATATTGTTTCCTTTATCCAAATGATTTGACTGTTTGGCTAGAACAAGGTTTCTGTAGCTTTTGTCCCCATACGATGTTTCTTTTAACTATTTTTTTTAGCACACATCATTAAGACAAGGGAGTTTTGCTGGACTTGGTATTTGGGGGCAATTTGAATATCTCAAAGCCACAGAAGACACTGGGCTGGAACTTTCTTAATATCTGAATCTAAGACTCTCTACATTTTATTTGGTCAAATAAGTAACATTAATACTTGTCTACTCTATCTTCCCTTAATTATTTTCTTTGTTTCCTAACACTAACTTTGGCTCTCGTTAATATCAGCCCAGATAGCCCAATCATCCTCTTCTCACATTGAACAAAATTGAGGGGTCTTTGAGAGCAGAGACATCATTTTAGATTATAATGGGTAGAGTCAACAAGGCATGTTGCTAATTCCAGTTACCTATTCAGTCTTTTCATTTCCTTTGAAAGCAGGCTTTTTAATTCTAACACCCTTCAATAAATGTAACGACCAATAATACCTTTTAAAAGTTTAGTCTGAAAGTCTTACTTTTTAAAACTAGATTTCTTAGAAGGCAATAATATGTGATTTATGCATTCATATGGTAATATTAGCCACCCTACGATTTATTTCTATATTTACAATTATGTAGACTAATGAAGACTACTGTGCAAAAACATTCCACAGTTTATAATAACATAATTCTTAAGTTCTAGTACCCAAGCAATGGAGGTATAGTGCCAATATCATGGAAACTGTTTTGAAAAGAAGGTGTAAATCTTTGCCTCAAATATGACTATAATTTTAATATTTTAAAAATTGGTACAACTTAGAATCAAAGTATGTTAATGAACAGTATTGTTTGGAGACTAAAGGATTTATCATTCTGTAATTATGTATAACTTTATTGAACATACCCAGGAAATCAAGCAAACACTCCTCCAGGGTGTGATCACAGAAGATATGGCTGGTTGGTTTAATCCTGCTAATGCAGTAGTTTCCCCCCTGCTTGCTCCTGGAGGACATAATACCTTAAACCACTTAAAGCCCTAAGCATTATGTCAACTCTACAGTTAAAAGTCCAGCTTCATATCCTACCCAAAGGCTGCAGGTTGTAATTTCTCTTCTCTATTAGCTAGCTCTGGCTAGTGGGGGACTTTCAGCAGGAATTCCCAGGGCTCTTTCTCAAAACACCAGAGTAAAAGACAAGGGGGAAAAAAAAGAGAAGAAAGATTTTACTTGATGAGACATTTGTAAGTTAGCTTCTCATACACTGAGCCTAGCAGATGGTAAAATTTGATTCTTTTGCTCTTAAGTGCCTTCCTCAAAGATGTCCCACTGAGCACAATCTCTCATTCTTCTCCAGACCCAGGAGATGCCTCTTCCTGCTGCCTGCTTGTCCTGGTTTCATAGCCATTTGCTACAGACTTTTACAAAGAGACCAAAGACCTTGCTGGCTGGATTCCAAATGGTTCCAGGTGGATTTATCCATGCATGCCTCCTCTGATCCGCAGATCAATATCATTCACTCTTAACTCAGAGAAACTCTGAGGGCATAGGCCAATTCAAACCCAGCTGCAGAAATTCCATTGGCAAACAGTTTATGAATGGAATGACTTTTGTCCATGCCTGTGACCACTGCCCAAATCCTGTCTCAAAATGCCCCTGGTCTTGATGAAATGCCTCTCTCCAGGCACTGTCCCAGTACCTTGCTTCTTGGTCCACGAAAGGAATCACTGCACAACTCACACCAAAGAAATCTCAACATCAAAGCCTGCAAAATCTCTAAGAACCTCATTCTTTTATAATCCCTGGGCTTATTGACTTGTTTACATTTCTCTTGATTTGCCATTAAAATGAAAACAGAAGTTTCTCTTTGTACTACCCACTGGAATCTCATATAGGAATTGTTTGTATGGAGTTGACTGACTTTCAAAAAATAATAAAATAACCCAAATATCTAAGAATAAACTGCTTAGAAAGGACTAAATGAAAGGACCTCTAGGATATGGAAACAAGAGCTTTACCTTGTATGATAGTTATTCTTAACGTATTATATTATTTCTCTTCTCTTTTGTTTCCCTTCGGTTAATCTCATATTGTTACAGTATTTGACTTTGTTACCTGGTATATTGTATATAGTTTTATTTGTTTATGTGAAATAGGAAAGGGAAATGGGAAAACAAGATGATTGGGTGGGGGTGGGAGGAGGAAAATGAGGACAAAAACATAAGAAGAGGTATCAATGCGTGAGAAGTAATGCACCTACTATCTGGCAAATGTAACTGTAAGTCCTTTATACATTACCTTGACAATAAAAAGTTGAAAAAAATTAAATTTGAATGTACTACTCCTAGATGCCAGAATAATTACTAATAGCAGTAATGATTTTATCATGTTCAGAAATCCCAATTTCTGTGTAATGAAGCCTATAAGCCAGCAAAATATTTTTTCTAGAAAGACAAAACTTCAACAAAACATATCTGTTACCCAAATATTAGGGTTTTTTTTCTTGACTACTGTCAGTTTTAGGAAGGGATTCTAAAATATACAGTATTCCAACCATGTTATAACACTGTCACCTAAATTCTGCTGAATTACATTGAAATGGTTTCTTTATAATCTCTGTTGGATGACATCAACTAATTCTAGTATATTACCAATTATATAATGTAGAACAGATAACAAATATGAAAGAAGCTGGGAACTGTTGGTTCACATTTATAATCCTAGTTACTCAGAAGGCTAAAATCTGAGGATAGCGGTTTTAAGTCTGTCCCAGCAGGAAAGATCACAAGACTCTTATTTCCAATTAACTTCTGAAAGTAAAAAATATAGCCAGAAGAGGAGCTATGGCTCAAGTAGACAGCGCTACCCCTGAGCAAAGAGTCTCAGGGACAATGCCCAGGCCCTGAGTTCTAGTGCCAGGACCAGCATAAAATAAAAATGAAAAGAAATGAGACGGTATCTCATTACAGTATAACTTTCCCCTTTCTGCTTCATTTCTCTATAAATAGTAATTGTAAGAATCCGTTATTTGCACCTTGATACATAAGGCCATATAGTATGAAGCTAATTGAAAGGACCTCCAGGATATTGAAACAAAAGCCATATAATGTTCTATGTTATCTCTCATCTCCTTTGCTGTCCCTTGGGTATATCATATTGTTACAGTATCTCTCTTTGTTATCTGATATATTGAATTTATTTGTATTTGGTTATTTGAAATTTGATAGGGAAGGGGGGAAAACCAAGACGGGTGGGGGGTGGGGGGGAAGGAAATGGGTACCAAGACATGTGAAAGGGTATCAATGTATGTGAATTAATGCACCTTCTATCTGGCAAATATCATGTAACCCTTTTATTAATTACAATTTAAAAAAAGAATCCGTTATTTGGGTAGAAAAAAAGGAAACAAAAAAATGGTAGAATAAAGGGTGAACTAATTCAGCAGTGACACTCACTAGACACTGTGTTGGGGTGAGGGAGAGTCAGGAGGGAAAAAACTGGGAGAAAGTGAGGAAAGGGATGACACTGTTCAAAAAGAAATGTACTCATTACCCGACATGTGTAACTGTAACCCCTTTGGACAGCACATTTACAATAAAATAAATTATTTTATTGTAAAAGTAGATAAATAAAAATAAAAGGCATTTGATACTCAAAAATAAATTTAAAAAAAGAATTTGTTAATCTTGCTAGGCTCCAATGACTTGCGTCTATAATCCTAAGCTACTCAGGAGGCTGAGATCTGAGATCTTGACAAAAAAGTCCAAGAGGCTGTTATCTCTTACTAACCAGACAAAAATCTGGAACTGGAGATGGGGCTCAAGTAGCAGGGTGCCAGCTTTGAAGAAAAATGTCAAGTGAGAGCACGATGCCGAGTTCAAACCCCAGGACAGGCATGTCCACACAAAGAAAAAGAACCCTTTGCACAGCTCAACCTTCTAACTATAAATAACAGATATTTGTTGACTACTATTTGTTTGCTACTTCTTTACCATTAACTAAAAACTCAAATTTCTTTTATGGCACAGGAAATTGTTGGCTGCCTTGCTCACCATACACAGGCACAGTGCATGAGAATGTTTCATCTGAAGCAAGAGTACCCAGGTTAAAGACTAGATCCATTACTGATCAATTGAATAGCATTGAACAGATTATGTCCCAAATATGTCTCACAGCTGACTCTTATGAGAAATGGGAATGACTGTAGTAGCTAGTTCATAGATGGTAAATGGAAAATAAAAGAAATAATACAGTGTACATGTATCAATAGGCTAATACATGCCAAACATTGCTTATTATTGTAACTGTTCTTATTGCATTCGTAGCAACGTATGCTTTCCAAATTTTCCCCAAAATGATTCTCTCAAGTCTTATATTTTCTTAGAAATCATGTCACTAAAATCCTAATAGTCACAATTGAGAGATCTTTAAAGGATTTTAGAAAATTGGAAGATTCTAAGAAATAAAAAAAAAAATGTCATGAAATTAGGTGTGAGCCTAAGTGTAGAGATACACAGTTTTTCTAAGCCTAATTCCCTCTTCTTCCTCTTGTCTTTCTCCTCACAGAATTTTACAAATAGAACTCATCTGCATTAAATCTGAATTTTCTGTGGGAGGATTGTGTACTTTTCAATGTTGTTAGTTAAATGTATATATTTATATGCATATGTACATACATTTGTGTATGTGTGTAGATGTGTATGGATGCATATACTTGTATAATATATGTAAACAAAATGAAATGTCAGCAAAATGATTAACAAACACTTCATCAGAAACACCATGTGTAATGTTAGCATATGAAAAAGATACTCAACATGGTTACTCAATAAGGAAATCCTGAGAGAATCTGCATAATATAATCACACACATTGAAAAAGGATTTTAAAATAAAATAAAATAAAATGTGATAATGCACACACCAGTCTTGTGATTTGAATTTGGGGTCTGAGTCCTGCCCCTGAGCCTTTTTGCTCAAGGCTAGTACTCTACCACTTCAACCACAGAACTACTTTGGAGGATTTTTTTAATAGTTAATTAGAAATTGGAATCTCATAGTCTTTATTGCTTGGGCTAGCTTCAAACCATGATTCTCAGATCTCAGCCTCCTGAGCAGCTAGGATCACAGGCATGAGTGATTGGCACCCAGCAGCAAACTTTCCAAATATATTTACCATATGATTCCTAGCTATTTGTTGTAGAGAATTGAAAAATTAAGTTCACATAAAATCCATATGTTAAGGCATATAGCAACTTTTTTTCATCATTAATCCAAGCTGGAAACAACACAAATGTGCTTCAACAGAAAAAAAAAGTTTCTTCAATAAACCATGATGCACTGTGATGGATATGTCATCAAATACAGATGAGATTCCTCAGCTCAGAAATAGCATAGTACATACATAGACAAGGAATATAACACACAGAGACAGGCAGCTTCAGCTCAGAGACAACTATTCAGACCACCTTCTTCCTTTTACTGGCCTACACGCAGTCAGTGGGAAGGGAAAGGGTAAAGAACGAAGGCCATGCATTTAAATATGACAAGGCATCTCCCTGGAGAAGAAAATATTGAAAAGTGGATGTTGAAATAAAAAATAAAATTATGCATGATAATCAACTTCTTTTCCCTGCGCTGTTCCTTCTTGCCTTTTGCCCATATAAAAAGTTCCCATTCCCAGCACAGGAAATATTTGACATCCCACTGGCACCTGTATCATGGCGCCGTGTCATTTCTGTCCTACTCTCTTCTTGGGCCTTGGATGCTAGCCCATACTGTGGCTCTTCATATCAATGTCACAGTGTACAAATAAATAATTCAGCACCATACATCATAACAGCTTCAGTAGTTAATGTCTGTCCCAGGTTCCTAAGAATGAAGTTTGTCAGTTTTGATCTCTCTTCTGCACCTCATCCCCATGGGAACGGTTAGTGCCCTTGGCCTGACAGGGTGGCCTTCAGGCTTTATTAGCTAGCACTAATGGGGAAGACAACATGAAAGAACTCAGTGAGTTTCTTGTATCCTAGACATAGTCCTCCTTGTCCCTAGCGTGGAGGTGCAATTCAGTTTCTCTCTGACAGTTGCAGTCAGCTTTCCAGGAGACTACAGGGATGATATTCTCTGCTTCTTGATTCACTGGCAGAAAAGGTCCAGTGAATACCAGAGGAGTGAGAAAGTCACCATTTCCAATCACCATTTCCAATGTGTTATCTGATGGAAACGTGCCTTTCTTGTGCACAAGGACCTGCAAAGGCACAGAAATTAGCCAAGAGAAAACAAAAATATTCTCTCTCTCTCTTCTCCCCTTTCTTCCCTCCCCAAACTTCTCTCTGTATATACACAAATATATGCACATGTGTGCATGGACAAGTGTGGATCTACCGATCTACCTCTGTTCCCTCCTCTTTATTTTAGGTAAGGAACTTTTATTATAGGATTCTATAAGAAATTTAACCACTAACGTGTTTTCTAAGAGTTTGTATATGCATATATACAAACATATATATATATATACTCCGTGTAAATGTGTGTGTGTATATATATAGAGAGAGAGATATAGATATAGATACATGCATATATGGGGGAGGAAGATAAGAACTCAAGTTCATCTCATCCATTTATGCTTAATGCCCTTACCTAAAGACTCCTAATGTTATAATTAGCTCACAGATTTTATGCCCAACACCCTGCACAAGCAACAGTAAGTTTAATAAGTTCTACTATTTAGAGAGAATTGAGTAAATTAAGCAAGGAAAATGAAAATATAAAAGACAATGCACAGACTCTATTAAAAGATTACAAGTTTAATAGGATTTTATGTAGCGGAAATCTTTCAAGTCACTAAAGTAAATAAGACTGAAATATCAGCTCTTGAAATTCATGTATACAAAAGCACCAAACTGACATATATTTTCTTTCTTTCAAAATTAAATATTTGATTATTTGCAAGAGTGATGATTATACTTGACTCTTTTTTCAATCTTTTGCTGAATTTTGCTAAGTGTGATTTCCTTATGGATTTTAACGTCCCATCCTACTATGCATATCAAACTAGGTTTAGTACATTTTAATGGAAATGTCTAGTTTTGAAAAGAAACATTATGAAACTTGTTCAAAGCTATATTCTAACAATCGTATCTCTGATTGTCTTTCAAATTGATAGAAATACATTGGACTTTAAATTATAATTTCATTTATGTTTGAACAATGAAATGCCAGAAGCAGGAATGAAAGTATTTCAGATGGCTCACTCCTATATTAAAAATTGAAATATAGATGTATACTATGGAGAGAAACAAGGGTGAAGGGATTAATAAATGAAATATAACTTTATACCACAAAAGTCATAAATCAAGTATTTAGCATCCCAACAAACATCTGACTAAAAATATATGACAATGATAATGTCAGAAGAACAGCATGTTAGCATTGTTTAAAATCAGAAAAGGTTCATGGAAACATATCTTTGGTAACAAGTTTTTGACCCTTAAAGACAACAAGCAGAAGATGTGTCTGAAGGAAAGGACTGTATTTGGCAGAAAGGAGTATTTAAAAGCTATTTGCTAATGCACCTACTATGTGGTGAACATAACTGTAACCTCTCTATACATTAAAATTAAAAAATAAAATGAAAAACTTAAAAGTCATTTGCTTTGGGCCGGGAGTTTGGCCTAGTGGTTAAAGTGCTTGCCTAGCATGCACGAAGACCCGGGTTCGATTCCTCGGTACCACATACATAGAAAAAAGCCGGAAGTGGGGCTGAGGCTCAAGTGGTAGAGCTCTAGCCTTGAGAAAGTCCAAGGACAGTGTTCAGGCCCTGAGCTCAAGCCCAGGACTGGCAAAAAAAAAAAAAGTCATTTGCTTTGAATTTCAAGGGAAAACTGAAAGTTTATAAAATCATCCATGGAAAACATAAAATAAAAATAAATAAAAGAGACCCTAATTGCCCACATCTTAATTTAGGAGGTATAGACTTTTTCTCATATATTTTTATTGTAATGAATAGAAGAAGGGTTACAGTTATATTCGCCAGATAGAAGGTGCATTACTTCACACACATTGATACCCTTTCTCACGTTTCTGTCCTCATCTTGTCTTCCCCCCTTCTATAGACTTTTTTTTTTATATGATGAGACAAGAACGTCACTCAGGACTAAATGATTGAGTGATGAGCACTGAGAATTGAAGATGTAAAGGCAAGATAGTCTGTGGTTATAAAAGCTAAGGTTGCAAAAGATCCAGCTAATCAATCCCAACCTAGTACCTTTCACAGAAAGTACCACCCTTGCTTACAGTCAGAGAGTGCTGAACAACACAGCCTTAGTCATGGAAAATGTTCTGGGTGCTATAAACTCTTTTCCACTTTGAAGTTTATCTCATATTCTCTTCACACTTATTATCTCCAGACTTCTGCCTCCTTCTCCCCTTTTGGCCCCACACTGATCACTCAAACCTGACTTGTTCCTGAGCTCAAAATTTGTGTGGGCTTAAACATCTGGAAAACATTTATTGGGCAACTGTGACACACAAATAGAAAATCCATTTTAGGTTGTTTTAAATTCCCTTAAAAATAATAAAGTGATATTAAGGCTAGTACTATTACCAAGAACTTAATGGTGATGCACTGTAAAGTGTTTGCTCACACAATGTTCTAAAACAATTCCATAAGGACGCATTTGCACTTTACATGTGTTTGTGAATCTGAGAGCAAGTCACAATCAGTTGCCTGGATAGACACTGATTCTTAGGGTGGTCTCTTTCCTAGTAAGTATGTTGGGGGAAGTTGTTTAGTGCATGGCATTACGAAAAATGTTTACTGTTGCCCTTCCTTGCCTATCTCTACGACCACACTTCTGTTGCTTGGTTTCGGATTCCTGGAGAGTCAGGAAATCACTGGATATCTCTAATCTTCCATCTCTCCTCCCTCTCAATGTAGGTTCACTGATTGTAACAAGTACATCATGGTGGCAAGGGGTGATGGTAGTAGCAAGGCTGTATGTTTGTAGGGTCAAGACTAGGTGAGAACTCTGGATTTTCCACTCAATCTTGCTGTGAATCTAAAACAGTCATCAAAGACAAGTGTATCTGAAACAAATAGGTTAAAAAAAACTCTCACGTGCTCTAGTTCTCTCCAAGCTGAGATATTCTTGTACCCACATCAAAGGCAAAGTATACTTTTGAAAACAACCATTTCCTTCAAGGCTTGTCCCACTATCAGAACAAGTACTTTCTTTGCCAACCAATCTCTATAAATAGTTGGTTCTGCACAGAGAACAGTTACTTACTACCCTATCTTTGGGTGGTAACAGCATCCTTTCTCTGCACATAGCTAATGCTTTATATGGTCTAATAGCAGCAAAAAAAACACCCAGCACTTACGATTTACAAAGCAGTTCTAAAAATGAAGAAAGAAAAATAAACCAATAACTTCTGGAACCCAAAAGATTTTTATTAAAAACTAAACAGAAAAACCCTGATGTGAGGCCAAAGCCATTCCCTTCTACCCACAGCTAGGATTTTACCCACCTGGAAATATCTGCCAGTGCAGACACCATCAGAGTGATTGAAGTTACTGAAGTTTATCTCATGTAGCATCTAACAATGCCATTTGAAGAGAACTCCTTCTGATTCTCTTCCACTTTTACCTGGAAGATCATATTTTGCCACTATCTGGTTTTATTTTCCAAAACAGATACACATTTTAACTGACTTGCTACGAAGAGAGATAATTGGATAGATGCTGCTGTAGTTTGCCATTTTCTACATAAAGGACTAATTGGTGAATTTCAGACTAATAATTATTTTGTTCTTGTTTTGAGAGGAAAAATCATCACTTGGTCTAACAAAATACTTAATTGAAAGAATGTTTCAGTTGTGAATGCTGCTAAATATTCATGTAAGTGGCTTTGTAAAATGACAGAAACAGTCTAAATGAAAAATTGCCAACAGATCAATCAAAACAAGGTGAACATGCTCATTGTTACATTTCCCACTTATAGCCCCTATTTGTGAGGGAAATAAATCTTCAGCAATTCTTCTTTGTCTCCACATTACTTTGTCAAATCAAATTCTTTGGAATCTATCACTTCCTTTATCCTTTCTACCTTAGTCCATCTTCCCTTAATGCTTATCTTTAGTTCCCAACACTAATCTTGGGGCAGCTCTAGCTTTGCATTATCAGCACATGGTGTGTTACAGTTTTGAAATCAGTTCCTGTCTCCAGAGAACCACAGATGAAGTCGTGAAACTCAGCACTCCTCAGGGACTCCTTAGTAGTTTTCTACTAGGGAAAAAGAGTTGAGCAGGTTTCTCTGCTGTTTTGGCTCATCTATATTCACAGCTTTATTTGCAGTATTGGAGTGATTCTTTTACAGATACTAAATCCACCCTGGATGTGATGACACCATTCCAGCAAACAGCTATGTCTTTCTTAATCTTTAGGGACAGTTTTCCTGCATATGTTACTCAATTTGAATTGTGTCCATGAAAAGACCTTTATCTATGCTGAGAACCCTGTCGTGTCTCCTCCCTTCTCCACACTCCACAGTTCGTGTCATTTGCAAACTTATGAGACTTTAATGCTCATCTGCAAAAAGACAATTGTAGAATGCACAATGAAATGGTTTCAAGAATGAAGTGAAAATCTAGTGTCCTGAAAAGTTGAATTGGATGTTAGTTTTGTAGGTCTTGATCCATGCAGATTATATCTGGGAAAAGGAAAAGCACAAAACTTATCATGCATTATGTCTCTTTGGACATGTTTCTTGTTTTCTAGAAGTAGGTTTATCGATCAACTCCTGTTGCAATTATATTTTCCCTAGAAGCCAGGTATAATTTATTCAAAAGCCCGAGAGCAGAATAGGCATTAGAAAGTTCAACTGAAAAAGTAGTCTAATCAGATATTATTTCTCTGTCTGCCTCTTTATCATCTGTCTTCATTGAGTGGACCAATTAGTTGTTAAACCACTACCCATCCACTAAACAACATGTGTTCTCACATAGATGAACTAGACAAGTCACTTCAAAGAGTGACATGACTTGCATGTATGATATAAGATTAGAAGAAGTGGAGGACGATTTTTAATAGAAGAAGGAAGGTATCAAGCAAATATACAGCCACCATTCCAGTCCTTTTGAAACTTAAAATTGGCTTTGCCATATAGGTAGATTCATCAAAAATCCAGAAATATAATGTAAAAGCTAAACGAAAAAGTCTAAAAATATTTCAGGACTTAATAAATTTGTACTTTCTGATACTGTTCAGCAAAGAAATGACTGATAGCTCAAATATGCTTATCAGGCCACTGAGTTTTGGAGATAGTGTAAGGGGTGTTCATAAATGGCTTTCCAGCGTACAAGATAACAATGTATATTTTCAACAATGCCTCCCTCCACTGGCATATAGAAACATATTTCCTATGAATAATGAAAATATGAATTCTGACATGCACATCAAATGCCACACATACCTGTATACATGCGGCACATATACCACACATTGTGTACATATATTTAATTACTAATGTATAACATAATAGTTCCTACTCAAAGGAAGAAATAGAGAAATACATCTGCGCTCTCAACAGAAGTAAAAATGGTTCTTACTGAAAAAATCAATTAACTTTCCAAAATGTCAGGATGCTCATTAAGTACACCATGTTTCAAACTTGCCAGACACAATATTTTATACCTCGTTGCATCTTACACCCTTCCCTTTTGTCTCTTTTTCTATGAAAGGATTGGTAAATTGTTCCTTTATGGAACCAAAACAGCACTTCAGAAGAGGGCAGCAATTTTCTTTCTGAAGCCCAAACAAAAACCAAACACGGCTGTTCTCAGGCTAAAACCTATACTGATGTCTTGAATTCTTGTTTACGAGCTGAACCAGAGACAATAAACATCTAAGTGAGTATTTCGTATCTAGCTGATTCCATGAAGAAAAATCACTACTGGGAGTGGCAAGGGAAAAGTGGGAATAAGGAGAAGGGTTGAGTATTTTTCTAAATACAAAAAGGCTAGAGGCAAGTTAGCAGATGAGAGGCTTGAAGCAAAGTAGCAAGGTATGCAGATGCAGGGTGGGGAGAAGAACTTTCTGGGCAGAGACAACAGCAAATGCAATGAAAAGGCTGTGTGGTGATTAATACAGAAACTGCAAAGGAGAACAGTGTAATTGGACCAAAATGAGCAAAGGAGGATCTAGAGAGAGATGGTCCCAGAGACGACGGAGGCCAGGTCATATGGAGCACTGCCAATCTGTGTAAGGGTTCATAGGTGGGATTGCATGTCATTGGGTGTTTGAACCAGTAGATAACAGGATCTCATATATCTGAATAGGACTTCTCTGGTGTAAGAATTGGATATAATGTAAATGTGAGAAAATATAGGAGTAGCTAATTAGAGAGGCTATGGTAAAAATCCAGTAAAGAAATGATAGTAGATTGAGTTGATGGTAGCAGTGATGATTAATGAAAGAGGTAAAATTCTGAGTATATCTTCAAAGCACAGCCAGCTGGATTTACCAATGAACTAGCTGTGATGGGGGGTGGGAGGGGTGTGAGAGGGTGTGATACCAGCTGGCCACTGGTGGCTTACATCTGTAGTCCTAGCTGTTCGTGAGGCTGAGATACAAGGACCACAATTCCAAGGCAGCCCAAGCAGCAAAATACATGAGATTCTCATTCCTAATAACAAGCAAAAAGTCAGATGTGAAGCTGTGACTCAAGAAATAGAGCAATGTCCTTGAGCAAAAAAACTCAGGGACAGCATTCAGACTCAAGTTCAAGCCCCAGGACTGGTACCAAAAAAAATAAGAAGAGTAACATCAAGATGATAAGATGATTTTATATTTCGCCTAGTGTAATAGTTAGGCTACAGCTACCAGTGATGAAGTTGAGTAGAATTAAGTGAAACACAAGAAATCAGTTGGAACTTATTTAATTATAACTCATTTAAACATAACTATTTGGCATACAGATGGAGATTTTTATGAACAATTGGTTTTATAATCTATATGCCAGTGAGAATCTGACTGAATATGGAAATTGGGTGCTATCATCACATAAATTATATTGAAAGTCAGTGAATTTGATGCAATTACCTGATCTTGACTGAAAGGAATTCCAGGCAATCTCACATTAAGAATGTACAGACATAAAAGAAGAATGTGTGATACAAAGAGGAAGGAGGTCTAACAGAGATAAAAATGAACATCCAGGGGCCAGGAGTTTGGCCTAGTGGTTAAAGTGCTTGCCTAGCATGCATGAAGACCCAGGTTCGATTCCTCGGTACCACATACATAGAAAAAAACAAAAAAGCCAGAAGTGGTGCTGAGGCTCAAGTGGTAGAGCTCTAACCTTGAGAAAGTCCAAGGACAGTGCTCAGGCCCTGAGCTCAAGCCCAGGACTGGAAAAAAAAAATGACCATCCAGTGAGCTGAAAGGAAAATGAGGACCCAGAGACCAAGCAGAGAACACATTGCAAGAAGGATATAATTAAAGATACCAAGGTAAAGACAAAATAAGACCATTGGACTAAATCTCATCCTCATGTAGGCCTCGGATGTTGATGCTAGGGAAAAGTGTAAAAAAATGACAAAAATATGAGATGACACTGTGGAGACTCATCGTGACCATATTGTAGTTACATTTTTAATTCTTGAAATGCCCTCTACTCACTGAATGTCTCAAGGCTGTCTCTTTGAGAAAAAGAAATATCGTCATTGCCTCATGTCATCAATGGAACAGAACGTTTTCATGGCACTTCACATAGGCAAAATGCAGAACTGCGAAGTAAGCCCAGCCATTAATGCCATGTGTGTCTCTTAAGGACTTGAATTAAGTTGAGTGCCTCCTGTTACTGCATTAGCTATGAGCAGAGAGCATAGTCTATAAACGCCACTTACTTTAATGAAATCAACCATAATCTGATTTTTTTTGCTAAAAGTAGCAGCCAATTACTCTATAATCCAAATGTACCTTAGAAACAGCAGGAGAAAATTACTATATGATGTTCTTTTTAGTTACTTGAAGCAAATGAAAGCTTATTAGCCTCATAAAGTATTTAAGGCTAGCCCAATACAGTGTACGAAGCAATGGTAATTGACATACACCTATTTTGTCCCCTTTAAATGTCTTCAAATATCAAATCCCACTTATCAGTTCTTGAAGTACCACGGAGAGGAAAATAAGAATACCTATGGATATATATAAATATGCCCTTTCATTAAGACCACAAAAGAACTCATTACCATTTCCTATTAAATCACCATATTCTTGGTGGATTACAGAAAAAAGAACAGTGGGCTTAGCTTCCTGTGCTTTTCTTGAAAGTTTGAGCTCCTTCATAAGGCATTAGCTTGCTACAGAAAGTCATCCACTAAACCCCTAAGACAAGAGGAGGGGTACACACATTGATGATTTCAGTTGTATGTACTCTCTCATTTCCTCTGTTCCAGGGAATTGAATTGAAAGATAAACTCTAATCAAAAGCATATGCAAGACCCAGAAAAGTAGAAGGAAAACAAAAAGATGAAGTGGAATTTGATCAAGAGGACTTCAATTACAAAATAGCGCATCAACTTAAGAACAAGAGAGTCTTTACTTTGTGTTCTGCATTAATTAGTTGGCTATAATTGTATTACATTCCTTCCCACGATTTTTTTTATCAGTGCCACATAGTAGATCCTACTTTCAAGCACTAGTCAAGGAAATTTAAGACTGGGGCATCACCCAAGAGATAGAGCCCTTGTGTGACAAGAATGTAGCCCAGAGTTCAATCCTGGATATCACCATAAATGGAACACATGCTCAGCTTGGAATTTCATGACAGGTAGAATCGTAGTGTTAGATGTGGTGTAATCCTCATTGCTTGTGAGGCGAGGTAGGATTGAAGCCTGAGATTGGCCTGGGAATAGAATGGCCTAAGAATATTGAGCTGGATAATCTATCTGAAAAATAAAAGAAAAGGGCAGAAGGACTGGAACACATGGAATCCTGGTAACTCTTTGTGTACCCAAATTTCCATTTTTTAAAATGAGTCTACCAGCCAGAAGTCTCATATTAATTATGCCTTTAAAGAATTCATCTCTAAACGCAGTCATTCACTGTGGCACAGAAGGATGGCACTTCAACCCAAACCCTTTCTCTGAAAGCTTTACAAATAGATACTTTTTTTTTGCAACATCAAAATTGCTTTGGCATTCACAATTATCTCTTCTGAGAAAGAGGTTCTGCTCTGTACAACATAGAAGAATGTCTCCTTTATCTTTAATAATGAAACACAAACTGCTGACTAGGCAAAGCAATTGAAGCTTTCATTAGGACAGCCTTAACCCAAGTAACTGCGCCCTCTCTCTCTCTCTCTCTCTCTCTCTCTCTCTCTCTCTCTCTCTTTTTCTCTCTCTTTCTCTCTCTCCCTCTCTTACACACACACACACTGTCAGAGACCAAGGAGTTAAACGGAACAAAGCAAAGACCCTCTAGCCTTGAGCAAATCGCATCTGGTTGAGTCATCTGCACAAAATACTTCTCGGAATAACCGCAGGTGGTTGCTTGGGTTAGCACAACGGCCAAAAGAACAGCCTGACCCACCCCTAACCTTGAGACTTCTCCTTCTTGTTATCACAAAAACTCTCCATCCTCCCCCCACTCTATACTCCCTTCCTTACACTCAGGGTATATAAACCCTGCTTTACTTTTAATAAATGAGACCTTGACGCGACTCAGATTGTCTCTGTCTTTCTTTATGCGCCTGGTCTCCTTCCTCTCTTTCCCCCATTGGTTTTCTTCTCTTAGGAGGTGCCTCCTCGGGCTTTACGAATAACTGAACCCGCGGGACGGGAGAAGTGGTGCCCAACGTGGGGCTTGAAGCACGGTGACCTACCGGACGGCGTGGAGAACAGGGGACCCCGATTATATTAAGGTAGAGACGCCCACACCGCATCGCTCGTGCACCGTGGGAGAGTCTTGAGGTAAGTTCTGCCGTCCCATCAACCATGGGCAAAGCGTTATCAAAAGAGGTTTTATTTATAAAAGAAATGAAAGGATCACTTAGGGAGAGAGGAATAAGAGTTAAAAAGAAAGATTTGGTAAAATTCTTTTGTTTTGTTGGAGAAAAGTGTCCGTGGTTGGTCTTGCACGGACCAGACATCCATCCCCTTACCTGGAATAAGGTAGGAAAAAATATCAATGATTTACTCCGTCAGGGAGAGGAAATCCCCGAGGCCTTCTTTAGCTTCTATGGGGTTATTAGAGATATTTTAAAGGAAGCAGAGGAGGGAGGTGACAGTGCTCGCTTACTAGCTTTAACAGAGAATTACCTAACGGAGTCACGTTGCCCGTCTCGCAAAAGCGAAAGTGACAATGAAAAACCTATGGTCACTGGCCTTCGGCCTGGCTCACGCACTCCCTCTGTGATTGATGAGCCTGTGCCCTCAGGACGCCGCTTGGCGTCACCTTTAATCCCCGAAAAAGAGAAACAAGTCCAACCCCCTTTAGAAGACAGCATTAGGAACAATACTAGAAAGAAAAATATGTCACTAAAACCTTATAAAAATATTTATCCTATTATTCCTAAGACTTCTCCTGATAATGGCAGGCTCAACCCCCCCTCTGAGGTGGAGCTAGAGGAGGAGGCAGCGCATTGTGAGGAAGAAAGATATGGCCCTTTTTCTCTTCCCCAAGTTTCTGCAGCTACACAGACTCCAGAGATAAGGGCCCTTCACTGGCCCACCCCTCCCCCCTATCCAGACACCTCTCTCCCGTCAGCCCCACCACAGGAAATGTTGAGATCATTCTCTGTTCCTCCGGAGGTGCAAGGTCTCCTTAAATCCAAAGACTCTCTCTTGAAACAAGTGACAGAATTAAAAAACGTGCTTCATTAAAAAAGAGAGTTAAGGGACCTCACTGCAAATTCATGATTTACAAATGAATCTTGTTGGGGAAGCCGTGACTACCCCCCATGCCTTGGGTAACAAGCCCGCTAAAACACCCTCGGCCTCAAAGAGCCGCAATAGTAGACTCAGATCGGGGCGCAAACTGTTTCCCTCTCCTTCCCCATAATTACTCGCTCTAACACTCAACCTCGGGAACAAGAGGGGGAGGGAGGAGAAGCGGGAGAGGAGGAGGCGGACACCACCAGAAGGCAGGAGGAGGGACAAAACCTAGATTCCTCTGCCTCCGAGGAGGAAGGGGGTGATCAGGAGGAGGCAAGGAGACATTCTCAAATTACATATAGGAGATTGACGTTTAAACAAATTAAAGAACTACATTCGGCTGTTAAGAATTATGGAATTAACGCCCCTTTTACTTTAACAGTACTGGAGGGCCTCGGGGGTGAGGGACATTTATTGCCTCATGAGTGGCACAAGATTGTACAGTCTGTTTTAACCAGGAGTCAATATCTAACCTGGAAAGCTGAATTTATAGATAAGGCAGAAAATCAAGCCATTACCAATAAAAAACATACACAAATGGCTTCATGGTCTTCTGATAAAATTTCAGGGAGGGGCAAATTTGCCTCGGAGGAAAAACAACAAAAACTCCCTGCAGGAATATTAACCCAGACTGCTCAGGCTGCCCTGGCCGCCTGGAGAGCCGTGCCTGCTGCAGGAGCGGTTACTACCTCTCTTTCCAGGGTAGTACAAGGCAATAATGAACCATATTCTCAATTTGTTGCCAGACTGTTAGAAGCAGCTGATAGAATATTAGGTGAGGTAGATACAGATAATATTATAGTTAGACAGTTGGCCATAGAAAATACTAATGCAGCCTGTAAAGCTGCTTTAAGAGGCAAAACAAAGACCCTAGATTTAAATGGTATGATTAAAATTTGCAATGATGTGGATTCCTTTGAACATAAAATGTCTAAATCTATTAATTTGGCCATTGGAGCCATACTCCAAAACCAGACTCCACCTTCAGGAAAACTAGGACAAATATCTAGCCCTAAAAACTGTTTTAAATGTGGACAAATTGGACATTTTGCTAGAGAATGCCCTGGAACTATTAAACAACCCAACGTTCCTGGGACAATTTCTCAAATTGGACATTTTGCTAGAGAATGCCCTGGAACTATTAAACAACCCAACGTTCCTGGGACGATTCCCCTCCCCCTTCCCCTTGGCCTTTGTCCTAAATGCAAAAGAGGCCGTCACTGGGCTAGAGAGTGCCAGTCCAAGACCGATATAAATGGCCAGCCTTTATCTGCGGTCTCGGGAAACGGGCTTCGGGCCCCAGTAGGGGGCCCTACCTACCCACCACGACAACCAATGACCCCTCCTGCCCAAAATCTGCCTCTGATGCAAACATCGCTGACTCAGACTTGTTCCGAGCCACTGCAGGCAGCGCAGGACTGGACCTCTGTTCCTCCACCACCAGGATTATAACTCCAGAGGAAGGAACAGTTGTTATAAACTCTGGAAGGTTCGGGCCTCCCCCACCAGGAATGTTTTTTCTTATTATAGGCCGAGCTTCAAGCTCACTGCAAGGACTCTCTTTAAAATGGTTTATCTGAATAAAAAAGAGATCTGAAAGGAATTCTCTTAAATGTTTGCTCAAAAGGGAAAATAATCATGGAATGTTCATGTAAGTCGTAAAAGGTTTGAGTATGTCGCCAATGGTATGAGTATGTCTTGAGTAAAGTTGGTATGCAGTTAAACTGCAGTAATGTAAATAGAGTCAGAATTGATACACTGATGTGAGGGGTTGCTATACTTGGATGTATATTTTCTAATTGTGTGGGTTTTCTTGGGTGCAGAACTGGGAGGGAATGCTGTATGCCCCTCCAAACCAAAGAATGCTGTCTGCCCAGCATTCTGCCCAGGTCTGATAGCAGTTGTTAGCCCCCCACCACCACCACCAGGCCATATGTTATCTCTGGTATCAGAGGCAGCCCCAGGAGTCATTTAAAGGAAAACTTGGGAAAGCTAAACTAGCTGACAGTGCTAACCATGATTCAGTCCAGTCCTTCCAGGCCTTACAGGTTGATCTAGGGACATGTTCATCGTCTGGTTTCTAACATCCTGGCTCTCCCACAGCTATCCCTAAAGAATATTTTAAAATTGTAATAGATATAAAAGACTGTTTTTTCTCCATTCCCCTCGATCCTGGGGATTGTAAAAGATTTGCCTTTTCCATACCCATGATAAACCATAAAGGCCCTAATCCCCGCTTTCAATGGCGAGTGTTGCCACAGGGTATGGCTAATTCTCCCACTCTTTGTCAAAAATTTGTGGCTCAATCCATAGACCCAATTTGTGTTCAATACCCTCATATATATATTATACATTGTATGGATGACCTATTAATTGCTGCCAAACTAGAACTGGAGGCACATCAAGTGACTCAAAAAATAGTTATTACTTTATTTATTTGTGCCTCTGCTCATTTAGGGGAGGCCACAAAAGATGTTATAAACCATCTCCTATATGTTTTTTCTGTCATGGGACAACCCCAAACTATAAAGACGGACAATGGGCCCGGATATACCAGTCAAAAGTTCAAACAATTTTGCTCCCAAATGAGCATAAAACATATTACTGGAATCCCCTACAACCCCCAAGGACAAGGAATAGTGGAAAGGGCTCATCAGACTCTAAAAAACACCCTCATTAAACTTGCCTCACAAGAAACATTATATTCCCTTAAAGGAAACTATAAGACTTTGCTATTACATGCTCTCTTTGTTTTAAACTTTTTAACCCTTGACGCTAATGGCAAATCTGCTGCAGAACGCCTTTGGCATCCCACCACACAAACAGACTACGCCCAGGCCCTATGGAAAGACCCACTGACGGGAATATGGAATGGCCCTGACCCAGTCATTATCTGGGGAAAAGAATCAGCTTGCATTTATAATTCTAAAGAAGGGGGAGCTAGATGGTTGCCTGAAAGATTAATAAAACCATATAATAAACAATAAAGCCATATAACTAATTCCAGGGTGGCGCCTGAGAACAAAAATATTTTTCTTTTACAGGTCAACAACCATGATGATGAGGCCTTCCCCGTCATCACTCCGCATGATGCTATTGATGGTGATGCGCTCTGGCAGAAGTTGTCCTCCAAAATCGACGAGGATTAGACTTACTTTTTCTACAGCAAGGAGGCTTATGCGCGGCTTTAAAGGAAAAATGCTGCGTATATGTAGATAGAACAGGACTTGTTAAGGATAGCTTAGAAAAAATTACAGCTAGCCTAGAAAAGCGAAAAAGAGAAAGGGAAAAACAAGAATCTTGGTATCAAAATTGGTTCTCCACATCTCCCTGGCTATCAACTCTTTTACCCTCCCTCTTGGGCCCCCTTGTGGGACTTCTCCTCCTAATTTCTTTTGGCCCTTGGGCTTTTCAGTGCCTTACGCGATTTATAAAAAATCAAATTGATTCTGCCTTTTCCAAAAACTCAATCTCGGTGCATTATCATCGCTTAGAGGCTCAGGATGACCCTGTAGGGTCCGAAACAAGCACTCCCGAAAGAGGGCTCCAGTTTCATACACTTCTTGGCTGATAAACCCCAAGCGGCTAGAGAGCATCCAATGACGGGATTATTATGGAGCTTACCCTGGGTGGCACAACATACAGAGGCCGTCGAGGCCGGCTCAACAAGGCATGTTGCCAGGAGTAAGGGTCCCTCCATATAGCCTAAGACAGGGTGTTCTCTCCAGCTATAGAGACCTTGTTCTTTAAAGGAAAGAGGGAATTGTCAGAGACCAAGGAGTTAAACGGAACAAAGCAAAGACCCTCTAGCCTTGAGCAAATCGCATCTGGTTGAGTCATCTGCACAAAATACTTCTCGGAATAACCGCAGGTGGTTGCTTGGGTTAGCACAACGGCCAAAAGAACAGCCTGACCCACCCCTAACCTTGAGACTTCTCCTTCTTGTTATCACAAAAACTCTCCATCCTCCCCCCCCTTTACTCCCTTTCTTACACTCAGGGTATATAAACCCTGCTTTACTTTTAATAAATGAGACCTTGACGCGACTCAGATTGTCTCTGTCTTTCTTTATGCGCCTGGTCTCCTTCCTCTCTTTCCCCCATTGGTTTTCTTCTCTTAGGAGGTGCCTCCTCGGGCTTTACGAATAACTGAACCCGCGGGACGGGAGAACACACCACACACACACACACACACACACACACACACACATTGGGATTTTGTTCAACTTAAAAGCGATACTTTCACAGTTTATCTCTCTAATGTGTCCTTGTATTTCTCATGTTTATAAATATCAAATAAAAATAATGGCTATGGCTACATATGATAGATAGATAGATAGATAGATAGATAGATAGATAGATAGATAGATACATAGATACATAGATAGATACATAGATAGATACATAGATACATAGATACATAGATAGATACATAGATAGATAGACAGACAGATAGACCATCCACACGACAGCATTTATTTCTTAACAGAATTTTGTTCACTGTGCAAAATGCCAAATGTGTGTGCTTTTTAATTTAACATAATTTAATTTAACTTCTATCATTTTTGCACAAATGGTTTTAAAAATAAAAAAGAACAAGGTAATTACATTTAATTTTATGGTTTTAGCTTCCTAAAAGCCATTTATATTCACTTGTGCAATTGGAGACTTCCATTAAAGGATGGGAGAAAAAGAATCTGAGGAAATTTTACCTTTCTCTTGGAAGAGAGAGAGAGAGAGAGAGAGAGAGAGAGAGAGAGAGAGAGAGAGAGAGAGAGAGAGAGAGAGAGAGGTTACAAAAATATTCCAGAGGGTATTTGCTAAGAAAATGTCTGAAATGATTCTATGTAGCTTATACAAGTACAAACCATTCAGAAGAGAAGCGGATCCCAATTCAACTTGAAGAATGCCACATAATTCTCATAATTCTTTCTTACTATCAATTCAAGTTGAACAAAGGTATCTCATAAAGAGAGATTATCTATTTTGTGATGTCATTTTACATCTCATGACATGTAACACTGAAATCTGAACATATAAGAAAAAGCCCAGTGTGGGGATGGTGGGGGCAGAGGGTGAGGTTGTCAGGAGAAAGGAATCCCATCCTTTGGCACTGCTGGTGTGAATGTAATCTAGCACAATCACTCTGAATGGCGGTTTGGAGGAACCTTAAAAACTAAACATAAATCTTCCCTCTAATCCAGCCACACCACTCTTGGGCATTTACCTAGAACATTTCAAGTGAAGATATTGTAAAGAGTCTTGCAACTCCATGTTCACTGCTGCACTATTCACAATAGCCAAGTTAAGGAAACAGCTCAGATGCCCTATAATCAATGACTGAATTTAAAAAGTGGTACATACACATTATGGAATTTTATTCATCCATTAAAAATAATAAGATTATGTCCTTTGCAAGGAAATGAATGGGCCTAGAACAAATCCTGTTAAGTGAGGTAAGCCAAGCTCAGTGAAACAAACAGCCCATTTCCTTTTGTACAGAAACTAGATCTAAAAATACACTAGGGCAAGAAAAAATTTTATACACAGTGAAACTAATGGAAGATACTCTGGGGAGAAATCCAAAGGCATAACACCTCTAGATCTTTTTTGCCAGTCTGAGTCTTGAACTCAGGACCTGAACATTATCCTTGGGCTTTCTTAAGGCTAGAACTCTACCACTTGAGCCACAGCACCACTTCTGCCTTTTATTTTTTTCTAATGTGTATGTAGAGCCAAGGAATTGAACCCTGGTCTTCGTGCATGCTAGGCAAGCACTCTATCACTAGGCCAAACTCCCTAAAATACTTTTTATTGAAACAAATTCCAGAAAATGACAACATAGATTTGTGTTCTTTTTTTTTTGGTGGTGGTTGTGGCGATGGTATTTGATTATGTGTTTTTTGTTTGTTCTTTTTTCTGTCTATTGAGGGGAGTAAACAGGGAGTGCAGAAATAAAGCGAGCAAGTGAATAAATGAAGGGATAGTGCTCAATGTACACTATGCCAAAAATGAAATAGGTGGAGGGGGAAACTAGGGGAAACGAAAGAAAGGGATGACATTGTCCAAAAAGAAATATTATCTGACTTATGAAGTGGGAGCACCTCTGTCCAATACCTTAATAATAACAATAAATTATATTTTAAAAGGAAGAGATTGAGCCCAAAGGCATAATAACAGTTCATTGATTAGAGACCTCAAATGAACCACTACTAACTTTTGTTCCTATTTTTCCATTCCTCTAGGAATGCTCAAGTAGATTTTAAGAGGACCTACAGCTTTCAAGCTCATGAATGAACAGAGGGTCACCAGGGTGAGGAAGATAAACCAAATTCCCAAAGATAAATACTGTGTAGCTTTGTCCAAATGTGGAATCAAGACCTAAAACAGTAATAGCAGTAATGGTAATAACAACAACCACTGCAGCAACAATGCATGATCATAAAGGGTTTCAAGAGGAAATTGGTGGGAGGAAGAAGGGGATGGTAAAAGGATGTGTATGATGTTAATATGATATATATATATATGAAAAATAGCATGATGATACATACTATAACCTATTAAGAAGAGGAGAATAAAGAAGTTAAGAAAAAGCAATAATAGAGTAAACTTGATCAAAGCACATTATATGCATATATTGAAGTATCACATCAACTGCCTGTGTACAATATATTTCTGCTAAAAAAATTCTCTTTTATCTGTAATAAGCAAGCAGGTATTTTCCTCAGTCTAGAATATATCTTCCTCTTCTCTCTTTTTTCCTATGGAAATTATTCAAGGCTACCTTCTCTCCTCCCTCCAACTGGAATTAATCACCATTCTGTACATTTTCATAGCAATTTTATATCTACTTTTTGCAATTTATCGTATGTTCCTATAGCATTATAAATGTATCATACTTCTGAGTAAAAGATTAAGGCAAGTCTTTCTTCTAGTCTATGGATGGATTCAACCCTGTGTTAACTTTCTAGATCTGATTCTTTAGTAACTTGATAAAAATATAATAAATGCTAGTTATAGAAGAAATGACCTCTCATGGATTAAATATTTTATTACTTAGACTTAAATATACTATCAATACCTAGAGGCAAAGCATGCCTTTGAACTTTCCTGAGAGTGCATCAATTTATAATTGGATATTCTCTTCACAAAAAATCATACGTAATGTATTGGGCACCATATTGTATTTTTTTTCCAGTATCAACCTTTTCTAAATGATAGATGTTCTCTTTCATAATCATGAAATAATCTGCAATGATATTCTTTCTCTTTGTTTCCAACAAAGACTGGGGCATTTACTATTTCAAAGCATTTGAAGGCCTTTCTGTCCACTCTTTAGATGGCCTATAAGTTAACCATGCAGATAAGTCAGAGGCCACATGCAACCAAGAGTAGAGTAATTGCAAAATGACTTCAAGGAAATCATTCAAGAAACCAACACAGCACTGACAACAAGCAGCAACAAAAACAACTGGAAAGATGGGAGGAAATCTCAGATCTCCAGTTGCTGTAGTCTTTAATGACTTACTACCATGCCAGAGAAAAATACTTGTATATCTTTAGTTAGTTATTTCCCAAATGATCAACATGTGATTATGATCTCATAATCTTTGAGAGTCAGTTCCAATGCTCTTCCTTATTGTACCTACACAACTTAGATTTCAGCAGGATAGACTTTAAAACACAAAACTAAGACAAAAACAGACACCTGTATTTTATAACTAGTGTACTAAGAAACATTATCCTATGTTTTAGGGGTAAAGACTTTTAATGATATAAATTGCTAATATTGAACATATTATAAAATTGAGTTAAGCACGTATTTTTCGATAATCTCAATTTACTTTCATCTTCAAATGGTTGGTGTACTCATTGGTAAATAGAGGTACAGATTTGATCTCAAGTGAACATGAGAGTTTCCTTTTACTTTAGTAATAATAAGTTCCAGGGGGCTCTGCAGCTATATAATCTTTGCTTTTCTGTGTATCCCATTGAGAACTGTCCAATTTAGTCTCAATTTTCAGATTACTCTAACAGACTAGGGTGGGGTAAAGGCCTATGACAAAACTTCTGCATGCAAGTTACTATACACGTAAGTTCAACTCAGCACTCCTTTCCTCAAAACCCTAAAAACTGCAGAGGAGAACAAGTTTCTTCCCAACATAAAATGATCTGTGCAAACCTGAAATGTCAGAGTTAAACTGTGTCTTCAATTCTTTTGTCTAAATTTGAGTCTTTTCTCATGAGAAAAGACAGTGTTTTGCTGGGCGAGGTGGCTTACATCTGTAATCCTAGCTACTCAGGAGGCTGAGAGCTGAGGATCAAGGTTCAAAGCCAGCCCCGGCACAAAAGGACCTGAGACTCTTATCTCCAATTACCCTCTAGAAAACGGGGAAGTGGAGCTTGGGTATGGCAGTAGTCTTGAGCTGAAGAGCCCAGGGACCAGGGGTAGGGTGGTAGCCTTGAGCTGAAAAGCTCAGGGACAGCACACAGGCCAAGTTCAAGCCTTATGACTCAGAAAGAAAGAAAGAAAGAAAGAAAGAAAGAAAGAAAGAAAGAAAGAAAGAAAGAAAGAAAGAAAGAAAGAAAGAAAGAAAGAAAGAAAGAAAAGAAAGAAAGAAAGAAAGAAAGAAAGAAAGAAAGAAAGAAAGAAAGAAAGAAAGAAAGAAAAAAAGTGCTTTAACTTCATATCCTTGTATTATTCATATTGAATGTATTTACAGGTAAGAATGGGTACGTTCTTGACAAACAAAGACAATATCATGTATAACTACAATGTAACTCTTTCCTTTGGTAATTCTTCAAATCAAAGATGGTTTATTGAACTGTTTTCTTTTTTTATTTAATTAGTTTTGTAAGCCCAGAGGGGAAAACATTAATTATTGTTAGAAGAATAGCTAATGAAGCATGGACACTGGAAACTAAAAAGGAAACTCTGATCTTCAAATAGTTAAGAGCCTGGGATAATCCACCTGGAAAAAAACAGAGCAATAATGAGCTGTGTTATTAACATGCTATCTAGTAATAAAGTCATGTAGGAGAAGTGAATATCAATAGTTCATCCACAGTTTATTAAATGTAAAGATCATTTCAATGCCTCTTTTCATTGAAATGGCACTTAAAAATTAGTTTCATTTACCAGAAAACTATTCAGATTACTTCTAATACTTTTAATCTTATATGGATCTTTCCCCTGGAAAAATTACTTATGTGTAGTAAATTCTTTCTATTAATGCTGAATTATTAAACATATTATGATTTGTTTTACTTTTGGGGGGGTGTAATTCCAGGCCCTGAACTTTGCAAGGTGAATATTCTACCACCCAAAATACATCTTCAGTCCCTTTTGCTTTAGATATTTTTCCAGTACATTTCTGCATTTATGCCCAGACTGTCCTGGACTGTGATTCTCCTCTTTATGTTAGGAAAGTCTGAGTATGTTAGCAAACACTAAGCATATATTCTGAAGCATAAAGAGTTTATATTGAAATAAAACAGTTAAACATATTAAAAGGTTATATTGTATTTCTTCTGTGTGATGTGCAGAATAAATGAAAATGTTAACAGTTTATGATAATCCTCGCTTAACTATAAAATTAACATTTAATGGTCAATATTGAAACAGTTTTCAGAAAGAAAAATGCATGTAAATAGATAAGAAATTTCAATCTAAACATAGAGCAAGAAGTAACTAGACACTGCCCCTGAGAGAACTCAGATACTGGATTTGCTGGACATGTTTACAGACGTAAAGGAGAAGATGCCTATAATGGGTTGCTAAATACAAATGTTAATAAAGAGAATATAAAAAATTAACTGGATATTCTTCCATTGAAGATATAATCATATAAATGAAAATTTCACTAAAGGGTCTCAGCAAAAGATTTCACTTTGGGAAGAAATAAATAAGTAATCTATAAGATAGATCAGTTTGATTATGCATTCTAAAAAACAGCAAGAAAAATGAGGCAATATTTTTACCCTGTGTGGATATGATGGGATGTAAATTACACCTAAACATAGTCCGTTGCTCCTCTGACAACTCTATACTGGTTTCCACTTCTTGGAGCCTCCCATCCTCTCCACTATAGTTTTACTACTAGTTCCTGACAACCACACCCCACATTCTAAACCAGAAAAAAAGCCTTATTTCCATGTCTCATGTCAGGAGGGGGAAAAAAAACATGGAAATGTAAAATCACCATAAAAATCATAAAAAAATGAACAATGTTCATAAAGCCAGGTTTAGTGGTACACACTTGTAATTCTTGGACTTGGGGAGAGGGAGGACTGGGTAAGGAGATTTCAGGTTGCAGGATAGCATGTGGTATAGAGCAAGACCCCTTCAAAAATGGTCATAAAAGGATATATAAAAACTAGATTTTATAGACAACTTCCTCCAAAAATTAAGGAGCAAATAAATCTAATTGCATAAAAGCACTTTCATAATGAGACTGAGTTTAGGTGGTGGTTGTTGTTGTTGTTGTTTTGGGTCAGTTGTGGGGCTGGAACTCAGGGTCTGGGCACTCTCCCTGAACATTTGCACTCAAAGCTAGCACTCTACCACTTTAAGTCCCAGCACCACTTCCAGTTTTCCCGTGGTTAGTTGGAGATAGAGTTTCACAGGGTTTCCTGCCCAGGCTTACCTGGAATAGCAGTCCTCAAATCTCAGCCCCCTAAGTAGCTAAGATTAGAGACATGAGCCACCAGCACCTGGTGAGACTGTGTATTTTTCTATTTGCTATTATTATTATGGTTGTTCTATTAGTATTCAATGGTCCTGAGGCTGAAACTCAAGGCCTCTGATTTACAAGGTAAGAACTCAGCACATAACCATGCCTTTAGTTGTAAAGACTCAGGCTTTAGTTATTTTTCAGAGAAGATCTTACACGTTTATTTTCTGCTGGACATAGGATCGTAATCCTTCTACCTCTACCTCCCAGTCCACTTTCTTGTTAAGATGGACACTTGCTAACATTTTCGATTAACTGGCCTGGAACAATCACCCAGTGAACCTCTATCTCCCCAGTACCTAGGATTATAATAATGAGTCACTGGACCCAGCCTTAAATATACACAGAACCAGGTGTTGTCAGCTTGACCAACCATATAGCAAAAGGGGGAAGGATAAGTGGTAGAGCATAAACGCTATCATAAAAGCCAAACACTAAAGTCCTATTTTTTAATCATAACTTGCTCCTGACTGGTATCTGAGTAAGCCATCATCTGTTTTCATGTCAATCATCCTCAAATTTTAGTGAAGAATTCAGTTACAGTATTTCCCCAATGTGGCTTAGAAACACACACATAGAAACACGTAAATAAAACTTAATGACCATTTATAAAAACCCCATCCGTCATGAAGGACATACTCCTGGAATTCCACATAGGTCTGAAATCAGTCAAATCTTTAAGAGAATAAAAAAGCCAAGTCATTATTTATATAGCTACTAAAAATACTTAATAAAATTCAACACTCACTTGCCTATTGGTTTATAAATAAAAAGGAATTCACTTAATGAGCTGAAAGTGTGTACAAAATAGTACTTAAAAATGAGTATATTTAGTGGAAAATATTCACAGCATTCACTTCAATATTAGGAATGAAACAAGGGTGCACAGTCTTCATTTCTAGTAAACACCATAATGGAAATTTTATCTCACAGGAGAGAATAAGAAAGATAAATAAGGGAATAAGGGATGCAGAGATGGGGAATAAAAACTTCTTATGGTCACAGATCATATTTATATCTAGCCAGGTGTGGTGGCTCACGCCTGTAATCCTTGCTTTTCAGGAGGCTGAGATCTGAGGATCAAAGTTCAAAGCTAGCCTGGGCACAAAAAGACCTGAGATCTCCAGTTAACCTCTAGACATCGGGAAATGGGGCTTGGCTCAAGGGTAGGACAGTAGCCTTGAGCTGAAGAGCTTAGGGACAGCACCCAGGCCAAGTTCAAGCAACATGACCCACCAAAAAAAATGTATCTGCAAAAGTATTTTAAAAGAATCTATAGATATAATAATTAATTAGTAAGCCTAGCCAGATGAATAAATATCAAATCAATAATTGTGTTTCTCAACACAATACAAAGGGACATGATAATAAACATAATCATTTACAATAGTTCCAAGAGCATAATCAATGTAAGGATCAATCTAATAAATGTATAAGATCTTACGGAGAAATATGACAGAGCTGATTATAAAGCATTATAAAAGACCTAAATAATTTGAGAAGACACATGAAGTCAATAAAAAGGAAGAAAATGTTGTAAAGTTGTCATTCTCTTGAGCAATATTTTACAATCAAAGTTATTTCCTGTTGAATACAAAGAGGGCTTTTCTTTTCTGTTTTGCTTTTTTCTATATAGTATAATACTAAAATAATGGCCATGATCCTTTGCATTCATAAGAAAAAAATTATTATATAATATCAGACTCAATAGCTAGTGTTTCCTGGTTATACCAAGCCCTCTCCATTTTGCTCATCCCGAATTTTGATTCATCCCAGCACTGACCCCAAACACCATGGCTTATCCCCTTTTCTTGTTCACTTTCTGCAGAGCAGGATGAGACAAGCTATGCAGTACAATAGTGTTTTCAGTGATCTGTTTTTATAGGGATCAATCCATACTTGCAATAATAAAACCTATTCTTATCATAGGAGGTAGCATCCTAAACATACATTTCCAAATGACATTCTAATTCTAAGTATATATATACATATATATCCATATATATATAATTCTAATCAAGAAACTGAGATCCTAGATACATTAAGAATTTTTAATATTCTAATTTTGGTAAACAGGAATTGAGATGGAAGAGGAGACTGTCTACAGACATTTTATAATAAACCTCCAACAAATCTAAGAACAAAAAATCTAAGTGGTTGGTTTGTTTCGTTCACTCAAAAGGTAGAGAGTCAACTACATTCGTGCTGATTTCAAAATGTCTTATGTCTCAAGTAGTATAAAATTTCAATTAGTTTCTTGTTTAATTTGCCTAGAGGAACAAGTATGGACTAAAGCAACTCAGGAGAATCTAGAAAAGAGAAAAAGGAAAGACAAAAAGATGTCACTCTACCTACATGGAAAATTAATGCTTTTTGTGATCCGAAAACAAATTAGTGGTTTATCTCCCAGCCAAGCAGGTAGAGAAACAGATAAGTTCTTCAGTTAGTAACACCAAGAATGAATTAACTTCGTGAAACAAAGAAATATGAGATATGTTTTGTTTATCTCTAGAAGACACCTTCTCCATGGTTCTCCTCTAGAGTAAAAAAAGTAGGTTTTGAAGTCTGAATCATACTAAGGCAGGCTCTTTTCTATTGTCTACCATCAGCCAGCTCAGTTCCCTGTGAATATCTGGCATTGATTTACATATAAGAGAAAGAATCTGCTAGCTACCAGATTCTAAAGGCTTGAATGGCACTTGCTCTCTGGTCTATATAGAAATAACAGGGATACCACATCTTGTTGATCCACTCATCAACTGAGGGACATCTGGGTTGGTTCCATATCTTTGCTATGGTAAATAGTGCTGCAATGAACATCATTGTGCTAGTGGATTTAGTATCTATACACAATGGAATTCTATGCTGCTGCCAGAAAGAATGGCATTGCCCCGTTTGTAAGAAAATGGAAAGACTTAGAAAAAATCATATTAAGTGAAGTAAGCCAGAATCAAAGGAACATAGGCCCAATAGTCTCCCTCATTTGTCATAATCAGTAGGAACACTGGGTTCTTCTAGCAGAGATTCACAATAGAACAAAATCTAGATACATAAGGCCATATAGTATGACGCTAAATGTAAGGACCTCCAGGATATAGAAACAAAAGCCATATAATGAGTGATTGTTGTCCTTAATGTACTATGTTATCTCGCATCTCTTTTACTGTCCCTTGGTTATCTCATATTGTTACAATATTTCACCTTGTTATCTGATATATTTTTATATGCTTAATTGGTTGTTTGAAATAGGAGAGGGAAGGGGGGAAATCAAGTTGTGAGGGGGGTGGGGGGAGGGAAATGGGAAACAGGACATGAGAAAGGGTATCAATATTTGTGAAGTAATGTACCTTCTATCTGATGAATATAATGTAACCCTTCTATTAATTACAATAAAAATATATGAAAAAAGAAATAACAAGGATACTTGTATTAAGTCATTTAAGCTGACATTTGTTAATATCAAGTCTGTTTAGAACATTTCCATTCCTTATTAGTTATTGATCCTTTGCTTCCTCATGACTCACCCTCTCATTCTTGAGCCATACCCACATCCCTTGACCAGGGATGCCTGGTCAAAGCCCAGGCTTGTCTTGCCTGTGCAGACCACCAAAGGCATGAACCTTTTGAGCCATACTTTGCAAAGAAACCTTTCCTGAACGTCCCAAATCTTAAAAAGCAGTCGTACAGTCACCACTTCCCCTGGAAGCTCTCTACTGCTGACCTTGGAAAACATTCAGTTCTCTTCATCTCATGGAAGCTCACTCCCTTGTCAATAGTCAGGCCAGTCTCTACTTCTCTCAAAGTGAACTTCACCCATCAAATGCTCATCTGTTGCTTTGATCAATTGTTCTAACACCTCAAAGAACTCTGTGACAATGCAAGTTCTTGCAATGCACTTCTTTGGAGAAATAACATGAAGAATTGTTAGCCTTGTTTTGAGCTATGAAATGAAGAGAACAATATGCTGGCAGCCTTTTCTGTGAGAAAGGGACCATAAAATTTCATTACAAAATCAGGCACCAATTTGCTTCCCAAGAATGCATTCTGTGACATCTTTATTGTTTTTGTTAACGACGTGCCTGGTATATACAAGTCAATTTTGCTTAGTTTCTTTTCTTAGGTAGTATCAACATATATAACTTTTTCTATCCAAAGTTGGGACACATGTTTATAAAAGACACTTCATAGAATTGGAAATCTAAACATCTGATTTTCAGGGAAAAGATATTTGTGCAAATGTGGGGAAAATATTAATGAAGATGATAATAAAAAGAAATAGTGATGCAGGATTGATTGTATTTAGAATGTATCACATGTGTGGATTTTGTACTTTTTTTGTCCGTCATGGTCTTGAATTCAGGGACTGGACACAGTCTCTGACCTCCTTTGCTCAAGGCTAGCATTCCACCACTTTGAGCCACAGCTCCACTCACAGTTTTCCGGTGGTTAGTTAGACATAAGAGTCCTCACGGACTTTCCAGCTCAGTCTGGCATTGAACCTTGATCCTCAGATCTCAACCTCCTGCATAGGCATGAGCCACCAGTGCCCAGCTGTACTTTTGGGGTTTTTTTTTAACAAGTATGGAATTGCCTTCCTCACACAGATCTCCCCTGGGTGGTTGAGGAAAGCTTACCTGGAGGGTCCATCACTTCATCAGTGCTGTCATCCACATGGAGGTTTGCACATCCTGCCATCAATACCAGCACCCTGGCTACCCAGAAGGATCCTATTCATCCTTAGGACAGTACTCACAAAATCTATTTGATTGGAAGTCAAATGTACTTATTATACTAAAAAAGTATGATCCTCACCAAGAGATTGATACATACAAGAACAATCAGACCACAAAATGTCAGTATCAAGCGGCAGCTTCAAATCCAAAGTGATGAGTGGATGTAAAATGATACTTAATTTGATGAAGCAGACAATGCATCTAGGCACAAAATCTATGTTCTTGGTGCTTTCTGGATAAAAACACTGCTGGGTTTTGTTGAATACATCGATAAATAATCCATCTTTGTCTTGGATACACTAGTGGTGCCGAAAAGATATGGCTAGGTATTTATGAGAAAGCACATAGCCCAGGCATAGGTATTTGGTTTGGGTTTTGAGTGTTGGAAAGTAACTTAAAGACATTGAATAACTTTACAGAGAAAGATTATTTTTTTTATAATACAACAAAATTCTTCAAGAGATGACTCACATTTCAAAATCTTAGTTGAAGATTTTCCAACAATCTCTGGCCCATAGAAATCTGGTTCTGGGTAAGAATCAAAGAAACCTATGAGTCCTGTAGTGGACTACTGACGTGGAGATCTCTACAGTGATCCTCACCCATGCCATGTTATCTCTATTAAGCAGGCAGCATTTGTTCATGGAAATCAAGGGATGCCATGAGTGTTCACAAACTGCAGAATGTCTGCAGAATGGAATAATTCTCAGAAATTCCCAGCCTAAAGCTTAGAAGGGAGGGAACCTTCTAAAACGGTAAAAAGCAAATTCCAACAGCCAAGATTCAAATAATACTCACATGTGTTTATTTATTCACCTGACTAAAAGTACCCTCAAGTCTTCTCCTGTATGATGCAACATTACTGCCAAAGGAATTCTTCATAACGATTGCGAAAGCAAAGCAATCTCTTGCTACTGACTGCCCATTCTTCCTAATTGCCCTGTTACCTTGAAGTTATTTATGTCTATATGGCTTTTCATCCAAGATGGTCTTGAGGACAGGATCTCTAATCCCACCTTCTTGGTGAGATGTTTTACCAGGCAGCTAGCACTAGCTTCTTCCTTCTATGTACTACATGACATTTATTGACTATGTCAACCCTATGGGGAAAAAAGTCCTTCAGTGATATAGGATTTAATTTGTTTGCATACCCAAAACTCTGACCAGACTTCATTTCTATATTGCCATCATGACCTGAGGGTGAGATGAGCACCTTTCAAAGAGTCCATTTGATGACAGATGGTGGAGCCCTGGAGGGCTTTACAATGTGATGGCCTTTTCCTAAATGAGAAACCACAACCTGGTTGGCACTTGCCAAGCACTGACTACTGTAACTGATACCCTGGTATAAAAGAGAAGTTTGAACAAATGATTTAATAACCTTTAAAGCAATGACTACTGAAACTGATACACTGGTGTAAAAGAGAACTTTAAACAACTAATTTAACAATCCGTGAACCCACTTTACAAAATGAAGATCATATATTTACTTCTCAGATGTCTGTGTGTATCAAATGAGCTATTAAATAAATGTGTGACACAAAGGAAGTGTACAATAGTTGTGTCATTAACTTATTGTCAGACAGATGAATATTTGTGGGAAAGAATGGTAAGGAAAAAGACGAACTACTTTGTTGTTCTCTTGAGTTTTGTTGCCTCTGTATGAAATGAGGGTCTTCTTTATCACCATTTTCTTAAGTTCACTGAAAGTCTACAGCTGTGTAGAATTCTTGTCTTTCATTGAGAGGTGAGCAGACAATTCTATCATGATTTAAAACACAAAGAGCTGCAAGGATGATGAGGTCGAAAACCAAAAACTTGACAAGTTACACAAACATTTCTTCTAAAGCTGCACCTTCTAATATAATAGTCATCAGACCCATACAGTTATTTCAATGCAAATTTCCTTAGCTAATATTTAAAACTCAGCTCTTCCGTTGGATTTTTTTCTGTATGCAAGCTGCTGTTATTACAGATAGTCTATAGAGGCACTGCTCTAAAGTGATAGCACATCTATTCGAGTTAGCCTTTTAATTGGGGACGGAACTGAATCTACTCTGTTTCACTGGTACAGCTCACTCCCTAGTCAAAAGCTTGATGTCTCAAATGATCAGATTTTAAAAACGGAGCCCTTATGTATCTAAGCAGATAGTGGGATCATGTCGGAAAGATAATTGAATAGAGAGACAGACAGACAGATATTGTTGTTCATAAACTGATTTTCTATTTTGTTCTTTTTGAGGCAGAATCTTACTCTATAGTCCAGCCTAGCCTCAGATTCTTGATCCTTCTGGTTCAGCTGCTCAAAAGCTGAGATTACAGCCATATGTCAACATAACTCAATGACCTGCCATTGCCAAAACAGTCACCTCATCCTATTGTCCTTCCCAGGCCTAACATGACAATCCAGAATATATGAAGTGATAGGAATACTTAACATCAAACTAGCACATTCACGAATTATCCTAACAATGAAGGTAGGCAAGGAGACATGAAGAAAATCCTGTTTATCCATTTGCATATTGGTATCAAGGACATCAACTCTGCTCTCAATTTCAAGGCATGTGAGGATGCATGCTTTTATAGAGCTCCTGCTCTTCAGTGACGAAATGAGAGTGTGATCGGTTGTTTAAGAAAATAGGTAAGATAATGTGAGCAAAGCACTTACCACAGATCCTGCCTTTGAACCATGATCTGTAGGCTAAGACCCAAGGGTCTTACAGAGTAGCTACTCACTGTTGGCTGAACTTGATACTTTGAGCAATAATGGGATGGAAGTGTTGCCCGTTGCATTTAAGGGCTCTCAGAGATGAACTAGATGAATTGTTTGTGATGATATTGCCTTTTTGCCATGAGCCTTTGGGGACTGGAGGTAGACGGTTGTCATGGGAAATTCCCACCATGAGGTCCCTAGCTACAGACACTACTTTGGGAGTTGCTGGATACTTCTGGAGGTAGGACTCTAACTTTGGGGCTTGATCTGGAAAGATAATATACCTTGTCCCACCCACTTATTGCTGTGCTTCCTTGTCTGTTATATGGTGACCTGCTTCCTATCATGGGCCTACACAGAGCAAAGATAAGGTGCCATGGATCCAGGAGCCATATTAAATATTTCTTCCTTCAAGTCATTTCTCAGATATTTTATCACAGAGATGTTTTAAAAAAAAACTGGCTAATCCCCTATGACCCAGCATTCCCACCCCTTTACCCAAATGTTGAGAAACAAGGGCATGCTAAAGCCACTAGCACAATGTTCATTGCAGCATTATTTACAATAGCTAAGATGTGGAACTAACCCAGATGTTCCTCAGTAGATGACTGGATCAAGAAGATGTGGCACTTACACACAATGGAATTCTATGTTCCCATCAGAAGTTATGGTATCATCCCATTTGTAAGGAAATGGAAAGACTTGGAAAAAATCATATTAAGTGAAGTAAGAAGTTATGGTATCATCCCATTCATAAGGAAATGGAAAGATTTGGAAAAATAATCATATTAAGTGAAGTAAGCCAGACCCAAAAGGGACATAAGCTCAATGGTTTCCCTCATTTGTAACAATTAGTACACATGTAGGACTCTCCTAGCAGAGGATTACAATCACATAAAACCTAGATACATAAGGTCATATAGGATGAGACTAAATGAAAGGATCTCTAGGATATGAAAACAAGAGCTTTATCTTGTATGATAGATGTTTTTAATGTACTATGTTATTTCTCTTCCCCTTTTTTGTCCTTATGATTAATCTCATATTGTTATTGCATCTGACTTTGTTACCTTGTTTATTTGAATTAGGGAAGAAAAGGGGAAACAAGGTGATTGGGGAAGGGATGAGGGAGGGAAATGGGGACAAAAACATGAGAAGAGGTATCAATGTCCAAAATGAATATAACTGTAACCCCTCTATACATTATCCTGACAATAACATTTTTAAAAGAAACTGGTTAACATGGACCTGTTTGTCTGAAATTCATTCCTGTTGAGGGAGTAATAAATTCAGTCAATGGTAGCCATAAATACAGGTGGCTAAATGAATTAATGACATGTGTTCAGCTGCTGCAATTTACTAAACAAAAGGAATGGCAATTTTTTTAAAGCAGGCACAAAACACTTGGCATATTTAGCTATATACTGAATAAATCCCCACAACAACTCTGTGGAATTGATAAGTGAATGAATAGTCTTCTTTGGGCACTGTTCTTCACCCAACATATATTGACTGTTTATTTTGGTCTATTGCCAAACTCTGGGGAATACAAGTGAGTGAGACATTCATCTCTCCAGCTCCCTTGGATTTGAGAGCAAGAAGGGAATTTGAATTGCAAAGCAGCTAATTACCTTTCTAAAACTGTAGAATGCTCAGGATTGACAAAGATAACCAACACGACTAAGTAGGAACTAAGGGACAAATCCCATGAAGAGTGGCTGTTGGGGCCTGACCTCCATCTCTGAGGCCTGATTCTGGCTCAGCGGCAATTAAAGGGCTTTGGCCAAGCATTCACTCCTTGCATACCTCTCTTAAGGCATCTCTGTGTCGATTGAACCCCCCGCAGCTTCCCGGGTCTTGAAGCAGCTCAGGTCTTTCCTGCACCTGTCTCGCCCAGTACCTGAAAGCCCCACCCAAACCCTTAGTGGTAGCACAGTGGCCCTCTTCCTATTGACTTCCCACCTTCTCCTACCCCAACAGTATATAACTAATTGTCTGACGCAATAAAGAGAGAGATCAGCAGAGAGATCTGATGCGCTTTCATGGTTAACACTGCTTCTGACTCAGCGTGGTTTTTTTCTTCCCCGGTAATTGGGGGAGGGCTGGGTCATCGACACTTACCATCTCGCTCGGCTCCCGGGGGACTACAGGCTGGCCCTGTGTGTCCCTCCCCGTTCCCGTGTTGCTGCCCCGGAGAGAAGCAACAAGTTGCCATCAAACCAAGGAACTCAAAGTCAGACGAAGGGAAGAAAAGGGAAGAGGGACGGTGGCAGGAGGGACAACACTGGGAAATCCTCCAGGTTATCAAATAAGCTACATAGGAAAAGTGAAAAATGATTCTTTGTCAGGAAATTCAGATCTAAGGAAAGCAGGGTCTTCTATAGCAAAGCATAATATTTAGAGCTTACAACCAGAGTGTGAGGTGATTCTCCAGGCTCAGCAGTACCATTATGAAGAACCACCTTGTTCTTTCTACTTCTTCTACTAAAGAAGTAGGAAAAATGGGTAGTGGCACTCTGAATGATAGAATCAAAAAGGACAGTAGAGAAGAAGAATAGGGAGGAAAGGAACAGTGATAATACCAGGGGTAATAAAAAACAGACAGATAAATTTTGATTTTCTTTTAAGATGGAAATTGCAGCAAGAAAAGGAAGAGAGTGATGACACAGAAGACAAAGTATCTCTGAGCTCTATGTATCTACCTAGTGTTTTCCTTTTCTTCAGTATTTCCTGGTGGCTTAAACATTCTGATTTTACTTATCCCATTCCATCCAACTCATAGTTACAGAGGCAGGAAGAGGTAAACGGTCGTGTGGTCTAACTCCAGCTGTGCAGTGTGAAGGTTCTGGCAGGTTTGTGAGCTGAGCACAGGCAAGGAGAGAGTTAGAGGAACATTCTGTCATAAGGAATTACATGGAGCTCCTCAGACAAAATAAAAACTGTAATTTCCCCAAGAGAGAAATAGGAAACTGCAAAAGACAACAAGCAGAACATTATTGCTACATTTTTATTTTCAAAAGCTCTCTGTGGATGTGTGGGGAAAATGCATTGGAAGGATTAAGTGTGGATTGGCACAGACAAGACCACTAGACTAAACTGAGTAAGGTTACTGATAACTTGAAGTATGATGGTAGAAGCATGGATGTATTTACAAGGACATACTGAGGAAAAACCAAGAGGTAGAACTGGCTGGTCCTGTGATGAAGTGTGTGTGTGTGTGTGTGTGTGTGTGTGTGTGTGAGAGAGAGAGAGAGAGAGAGAGAGAGAGAGAGAGAGAGAGAGAGAGAGAGAGAGAGGTCAACTCTCATAAACTCGTTCACAATCAGGTTAGCTTCATCACAATGGAGAACACTACTTTGCGGGGAGACCATGAATCTGGTTAGGGATTTGTAACAGTAACAGTAAGGGATATATCTTCTTTGAGTCAGTTTTGTTGTCCAGAAACTTCAAGTGTTGAAAGTTTTGTCTTCCTATCATGAGTTTGGCATCCAGCTTTTCTAATTTGGATTCTTGTTCTCTCCTCTGACCTATAGACAGTTCTGTGTGAGATTTTGCCATATATAACATAGAACTTGTGTCTTTTCTCACTCTAAATACCCATTTCTCCTGTGGAGAAGCTTTGTGATTTATTTTTATGCACCAGATAATCATTGGTACAAACCTAGTTCACAGCACTGGGTTTGACTTGGTGGTTTTCACAAAGAAGCTAGTGTGTAGTACTCCTTTTCCATCCCCTTGGAAGTAGGGTTGAAACTCAGCTCACTCAGTGTTGTTTGTTAGACTTGTGCTCTACTACTTGAGCCATACCACCAGCCTGATGTTTTCTGGTTGTTTGGAAAATGGACTCGTAAAAACTCTTATGCACAGGCTGGCCAAGCAATTCTCCAGCCCCTAGTGGCTTTCTGAATAGCTTGTATTACTGGTATGAGATATTGGTCCTGACTTGGTAATAGCTTTTAAATTGGCTTTGTGATCTTATTAAAAAATGAAGGCATGGATCCATAAAAATAGTAACAATTCAAGGCCCAATCCTGTCATGATATAAGAAAAGTACACTTGGAGGTCTATGTGGAAGTCTCTTTTCTTCTTTGTGCATAGAGGGCACAGAAATCTTTCATAAATAAATATAGAGGCTTGTGGAGGAAAGGAAATATATATTTAGAGCAGAAAATATGTGGTGTGTTAGGAAATCAACGGGAGATTTAAAGTATGCTGTGTAGTAGTCCATCTTTCCAAGCTGAAATATTAGAGGTGAGTTATTCAAATTGCCCATCATAAATCCCAGAGATGAAGGAGAGGGAGGGTATATCTCATTTTTAGCACTTAGTGATGCATATGAGAAGAAACTGAATAATAGAGTGTGGATGAATAGATGAATAAATGGTGGATGGATGGATGGGTGAATAAATGAATTAAAGCACTTCACTTCAGGCAAGGAATCTCATATGGAATCACATATGATGCATATTGAAGGGTGAATACCTGAGAATGACAAAAGAAAAATCCTATAATAAAATTTCTCTAGACACTGACCTGAAAGAGTCTAGCATTCTCAAATGGCCTATTTTCATTTAAAATCTCAATGTAATTCTGAATTTGCTCTTTAAAGGGTCAGTTATAAGCCACACCTAATTATGCAGTTTATAGTAAATGCTCTCCTGGGTTAATAAATGGGTACCCTTTTGACTCAAATCTTTTGCGTGCTAATTCCAATCTTTGGAATTTTTTCCATTGGAATGCTGCTTCTAAGTGCTTAATAACAGCAAAAAATCTGAACTCTGCTGATTTGCTTTGTTGCTTCTTAGATCCATTTTTTATTTATCTCTTTTTTGTGTTACAAGGATAAAAGTATGAGTAGTCAATCAGAAGAATAACAGAATGCCTGAAAATTACCATTGATGTGTGAACTTCAATAATGACATTTTAATTCTAAGTTGATTTATTCAACTTCTGTTTTCCTCTAAGTGGAAGGAACAAAGCCTTAGGATAATAGCTCCTCCATTTTGGTGATTCTCTAGTTCCACTGGGCCTCACACCTGTAGCAGAAAATAGGTCAGATGCTATTTGAGAACAATTTTCTAAATCACCCATGTGCCTCTCTAACTCTGTGACAGAAGAACAATAGAAAATGGCACACTGAATTTGCTACTCTAACAAATGCAAATTATCACTGACCAAGGATTAGTGAGTTCCTTTGTTCCTGAAAAGTTTTCTAGTCTCTTGAGAGATGTGGAAGGGGTGGTTTGTCCATGCTAGAGGCCATACAAATGCTGTGTCATTCTGATCTCTGCTCATTCTTGTCAAGGGGTAGGTTAACTATTTTGCCTATATAACATAGAGCATAATAGATGCCATCACCATATATTGGTTCTTTTCCATTTTCCATCAATGTTTTTCATGTATCACCCTCTACTATTTCCATAATCCATGTGACAGACATGTGGAATGTGATCAGCTTCATTGGATGGATAATTCTAGTAAAGTATTTTATGATATTTGAAAATTGATAAAGTACTTACAGATATAATGACTTATGCTAGGCTTGCAATAAAGCTAAAGGAAGTAGGTGTTCAGTAACTTTCTCAGAATTTCAGGCCTCATCCTTCCTTCTTTCCACATCTAGGCAAGGCTAGTAGGCATAAAAGTCTGTGAGGCTCTTATTGCCAATTAATCACCAAAAAGCCACAAGTGAAGCTGTGATTCAAGTGGTAGAGCATTAGTCTTTAGCACAAAACTCTCCAGGGACAGTGCCCAGGGCCTGAATTCAAATTCAGTTCAAATTTTTCTCTGAGGTGCAAGGCAAATGCAAAGAAAATCCCAATCATCCAGAAACAAAGACATACTAAATCCACCAGCACAACAATGTTCATTGCAGCACTATTTACCATAGCAAAGATATGGAACCAACCTAGATGTCCCTCAGTTGATGAGTGGATCACCATCATGTGGTATTTGTACACAATGGAATTCTATGCTGCTGTCAGAAAGAATTTGTTAGGAAATGGAAAGACTTAGAAAAGATCATATTAAGTGAAGTAAGCCAGACTCAAAGGAACTTAGGCTCAATGGTTTCCCTCATTTGTCATAATCAGTAGAAACCTTGAGCTCTCCTAGCAGAGATTTGCAATAGAGCAAAACCTTGATACAAAAGGCCATATAGTAGGATGCTAAATGAAAGGATCTCTGGGATATAGAAACATAAGCCATATAATGAATGATTGTTCTTCTTAAGGTACTATGTTATCTCTCATCTCTTTTGCTGTCCCTTGGTTATCTCATATTGTTACAGTATCTCACTTTGTTACCTGATATATCAGATATATTTGTATTTGGTTATCTGAAATTGGATAGGGAAGGGGGGAAAATAAGATGAGAGGTAGGGGTGGGGGGGGGAGGGAAATGGGGACCAAGACATGTGAAAGGGTATCAATGTATGGGAATTAATGCACCATCTATCTGGCAAATATCATGTAACCCTTCTATTAATTACAATAAAAATATATGAAAAAAAAGAAAATGACTTAATGCTTTGAATACCCAGTGACACAATGTAAACATCCCCTCTCAAAAATAAAGCCTGTAGCATTGTGTCTGGCATCTGCAGGGTGGTACGTTGTGAGCACAAGATCTTGGGAAGCTTCACTTCACCTATATTGTCTGGGCATTCGCACTCTCTCTGTTAGGCTGCTTACTTGCTACTGGAGGCTTTCTTCATAGACGTTCCTTGTTCCTGGCATCTCTAACTTGCTCGGGTTTCCCTTGGATCATCAGCTTTACCCTCATAACTTCACAGTCTGCTCTCTCAGGCATTGCCTGTGTGGAACCAGACATTCTGCCTGGCCTCCAGGTCTTCTTCCTTGGAGAAATGGGTGGGAACACCTCTGACCACACAACTCCAATTGCCAAAAAAAAAAAACCCAGCATTGTTTATATAATATCAAGGTGTAGTTCCAGACTGAGTAGTATGTAAATCCCCTTAGACCACGGTTAAGGTAGTCTCAGATTTTGATGGTTGAGCATAATCTTAAACAGTATTATACTAGTCAGGTACCCCAAGAGCGCTCTTCTTAAAGCAAAGTCTGTCAAGTATGCGAATTAAAACCTTCATGCTCTTGGGCTCATCTCATTGTGAAATTCTTGCCTTTTTTTCCCCTGACCTGGGGCTTGAGCTAAGGACCTGAGCACTGTCCCTGAGCCTCTTGATGATCAAGGCTATCGTTCTACCATTTGAGCTACAATGCCACTTCTGGCTTTTTTGAGTAGTTTACTAGAGATAAAAGTCTCACGGGGACTTTACTGCCTGGGCCAGCTTCAAACCGAGATGCTAAGATCTCAGCTTCCTAACATCTCTTAAATGGCCCTAATCTCTTTAGTGATCAAGACTTGCTTGGCCCCATTGTAAACATGCTTGTATTCTGGGCAAACAAAGATTTTCCAAATCTTTCTACTCTGCTTTTTCCTCCCGATTCTTTCTATAAACATGACTAAAACCAGCTAGTGATACCCACATGCTACAGCCTAGATGATAAGCTACCTTGAAATCTCGTTCACAAGATAAATTAGTCCATCACTTTTCAATTCAGCCTTCCACCAGGTCTGAGGACAAAGACAAAATGGAGATACACTTTATCCAAATATAGAGTGCACAGCCTCCTGTCCAATCCCTGTTTAAGTCCTCATTCATATGTGAAACCTCCTGAATATAGCATTTGATCTTCATGTTTCTACCAGCCTTCTTTTGAACTCTCACCAAAACCAACCAATGCTTCCTGCAAAGCAATCACAAATGTTTCTAAGCCTTATCACTAGAAATAGTCCCAGCAATTACATTTCTCCAGGTACTAATTTTTCTACATTAGATTTTTGAGGTTTTAAAAAAAAAATGTTGTTCCCATTGTGACAGAATACCTAAGAAAAAACCAACAAAGTAGGCTGGATCTGTCTAGGGAGAGTGGCAGAGGCTAGCCAAGCTCTTGGTCGACACTCATGGGGGAAGAAGAAATAATGAAGAGTGTATGGCAGCTTACCCCTAATTCATGAAACAGTAGAAATCCATTAGATGAAATAGATACAAACTCTGTCCTCACTGGGTCCCTTGGTTCTCATATGCTTGTCCCCTTCTTTCTTCATCCATTTCAAAACCCTCAAGGATGCCACTGTCACAGGCCAGTCTTTCATATGGGCTCCCACCTACCTGTTATCTTCACCAGATACTGAGACAGTGGCTGATTGAGTCAGCGAGCCTCAATTCTCATAAAGAAGCTGACAGCTACCTTTTCTGGCCCATTGCCTCTCTGGCTTCTCTTGGCTCTGATTCTGCTGCCAGAAGTTCTTTTTCCCTCCGGTGTCCCATTAGCAAGCAGCCTCTATCCTTCCCCTTGGTTAATCCTCTGGTGCCTGCCTGACATTTCTTGCCTTCTATTCTCTCTCACCCTAATACCATTTTCACTTAAGTGCTATGTGGTAAACACACTAAACAATAACAACAAAAGGTAGAAACAAAGAAAAAGGCAGCCAGAGCAAAGAAAATAAAACTACCAGCTAAATACCTCTGTATTTCTAGGAATCTGAAAATGGAATAGTCCCTTCTTAAAATTAATACAATAATAACCTCATGATGAGATGGTTCTAAGAAATCTGTCTTAACAAAACTCAGAACTAAAAACATCTTTTTAAAGTAAGGCTAAGTATTCAATGGCAGCTAGCTATAGTAATTCCTCACCCTTTTGGAAATGAAAGCAAAAGAAGATTGCATTTGTTTTAACCATCGGGTAATCCTTTCTGTGGTTTGGAGATGTGTATAATTCCTGACCCTGACACGAAGCCAGTATCAGCCGAGTCACCTAGACACACCCTGATATTTATGAGAAATAATAACATTTAAATTTTATGTCTGGTTGTAGCTTCTTATGAAGTATTAGTTATGATGATAGTAAATGGTCTCCAATTCTAGAACCATTTTTGATCTACTCAGAACTAATTCTGTTAGTGCTCTAGCACTTTGAATTAATCTGTCTTTGCACACTTCTCATTGTGATGAAATAATTGTTTTACTTGTTTGTCTTCCCCATGAGAGTAGATCGGTACCTAATTTGCCATGAGAATCAGTAATATATCAGGATGGCATTTATTTATTTATTCATTTTACTTACAATGAATGAATTATTGTGGAAAATAAGTAAAAACAAAAATGATCAGGAAGATTTCTTAGGAGAATATTCCTAAGAATTTTCATCTGTTTAGTAGAATGTGAGCTCATTGGTGACAGAGATGGAATCTGGAAGGATATTGACAAATCACTACCATCAATTCAGCTCCCAACACTGGGTAGGCCAATATTCAACTGTTTGTTGAACTGCCTCAATGGATGTAGGAGGGAATTAAAGAAGTGAATCTTTAAATAAGCGTTCCCATTCCACTACCACTCTTTGCACTGACTGAGCTAACAAACTAGGTGTGGATTCACTGGTTCCATCTTCATTTCCCCATATTCAACCCTTTCCTTTGGTGGCCAGTATCACTGTTCCCAGTGGGTGAAGTACACACACTCTTAAATGCATTGTATAAAGAGGGTGTTTAAATGATAAAAATCACTCATAGTATAATTAATAGCATGCTAATAGAAATACCTCTGAGATACCCTTATGAAAATGATAGAAGTAGATATGAAAAGATATTTTAAACTTTATTGATTGCTTTTTTATGATGATGACACAAGAGTTTTAGGGAAAAAAAGAAGTGAAGTAAGCTATTTTTTGTTTTGTTTTTAAACCTATATCCCAGAAGTGAAGGGATTTTTAAAATTTATTTCCAGAAATAGAGATGAGTTGCAAGTGACAAAATATCAGCCTACTATGAAGGCCAAACAAGAGCTTGAGGCCCTGAGTTCAAGTCCCATATTAACACACACACAAAATCTATTTCTCCTAACTTCTAGATCTATAGTCAATCTTACACACACACACACACACACACACACACACACATCTTATTATTACTATACATATACTGATAGCTTTATGTATGAAATAAACCTGTTAAACTCCAAAGTTTCCAAAGTTTCTATATGTTACAAAGAAGAAAACACCAGGGCCGGGAGTTTGGCCTCGTGGTAGAGTGCTCACCTAGCATGCATGAAGACCTGGGTTCCTCGGTACCATGTACTTAGAAAAAGCCTGAAATGGATCTGTGTCTTAAGTGGTACAGCACTTAGCCTTGAGAAAGCCCAAGCATAGTAGTCGAGCCCTGAGTTCAAGCCCCAAATATGTTCTCTTCTCTTTTGTTGCCCTTTGGTTAATCTCATATTGTTACAGTATCTGACTTTATTACCTGGCATATTGTATATATGTTTATTTGTTCACTTGAAATAGGAAAAGGAAGGCGAGGAAACAAGATGATTGGGAGGGGGCGGGGGAGGGAGATGGGGACAAAAACATGAGAAGAGGTATCAATGTGTGAGAAGTAATGCACCTAATATCTGGCGAATATAACTGTAACCCCTCTATACATTACAATGGAAAAAAATGAAGAAGAAGAAGAAGAAGAAGAAGAAGAAGAAGAAGAAGAAGAAGAAGAAGAAGAAGAAGAGGAGGAGGAGGAGGAGGAGGAGGAGGAGGAGGAGGAGGAGGAGGAGAAGAAGAAGAAGAAGAAGAAGAAGAAGAAGAAGAAGAAGAAGAAGAAGAAGAAGAAGAAGAAGAAGAAGAAGAAGAAGCAGCTGCAGCAGCAGCAGCAAATGGAGGAGGAGGAAAAAGAGAAGGGGGGGGAGAGGAAGAAGAAAACACCAGTCAGGTACTGGTGGCTCACACCTGTAATCCTAGCTACTCAGGAGGCTGAGATCTGAGGATCAGGGTTCAAAGCTAACCCATGAGATTCTTATCTCCAATTAACCACCAGAGAACCAGACTTGGCACTGTGCCTCAGGTGATAGAGCAATAACTTTGAACTGAAGAGCTCAAGGACAGCATCCAGGCCCAGAGTTCCAGCTCCACAAAAGAGAGAGACAAGAAAAGACCACTTCCATTCACACACAGACTGTTTTGGCCCATTTCGCATTCTGAATTCCATTCCTCGTTCCCAACAAAGAGCTCCATGTGATCATTTAAAGGAGGGGACGTTTCTTGATTGGAAACATTCATTCTTTTTATTTCCTTTATCTCCAAAGAAGACACCAAAATTAAACACAGTGAAGAACTTTATAGCAATTCACTTCTGACCATTTCCCCCTCCTCAGTATAGTCAGCACCATAAATAAAGAAATTCACTACGATAAAACGTTTGGATGCGCTGCTGCCATTAACAGCGCTATCAGCAAGAGCAGAGACTTTAAGTGTCTCTAGAGCAAGTCACAACGAATAGGATTTCTCTTACCCTTGTTTTATTCTCCAAGCCTGGTCTGACAGAACAAAGCTAATTTTGCATCTATTTAGCTTTGTGTGGTTTACCCTTATTGTCCCAAAGTGCATATTTGGAAAAAAATTTAGCATGCAATATTGAAGTCCACTGAGCAAGAAGAGTGCATAGTCTTGCATTTTGAAGTGCTGAAGCTTTCAACTACTGTTTTAATGTAGTCATGTCCACAAAGACTTCTTACCTAGGGCATAATACCACCTCCATGGTCAATTGTGAGATTACTGAGAGCCAAGCACTAATTGGTAACTATTTCATATGCATGAGCTTCTTCATGTGTTGAATCCACAGAGTTTAAAATTATTGTCCACAATCTATGCTGATAGATTGGCTAGAATTCAATGTAAGACACCAAACAAGGACGCTTCGTACACTAAGCCTGTAGAATTGCTGTTTTTATCATTCTTTATCTATTTTTAAATAATCTTAAAAGGATAATCATCACAACACAGCGCAGTGAAAATAGCCCTGAGAAGACATAACATAATAGGCTCTAAATAAAAAAAAAATCTTCTAGTGACATAACTTGGGGATTAGAGAATCTAGAATATTCTTCCCTTCTATAAATAAGTCAGTAACATCAGCTCCATATTTTCTTTCTCTTTTTTTTCATACTAGGATTTTGACTCAGGATTTGTTGTTTCCCTGGCTGTCTCAATACAGCTGAACCATGCCTCCAGCCCTGTTTCTCATCTATCATTTTCAACAGAACCTAGCTTCCTGCCCAGGCATGCCTCTGTCCTCATACTTTCACACTTTTCATCATCGCTTGGATCACTAGCATGTTCCAACATGTCTGCCAGTACCATCCCCCACTGTGGAGTCAGAGTCTCACAGATTTTTCTGCCTGAACTTGTGATCCTCTCAAGTCTCCCATGTAGCTTTGGGTATCAAGCACACGCCACTGTGACAACCAGTAGATTGTAAAGGGAGTCAGTCTCACTAACTTTTTTTATTAGTGCGGGCTTCTAACCACAAACTCAGTGCTCAGCTTCCCAGTTAACTATAACTACAGGCATGAGCCACATGCACCTAGCAAACACTCCCGTATTTGCTACGTAATTCCTGATGATAATTTAGAAGAGATTTCTACCTTGGCCATGAGAGAGGCCTGTAAATAAACCGTAGGTGATTTGTGTAGTATCAGCTGTCAGATCAGCTGATAGTTGAGAACCCATGGTAAATACAGAACTGTTACCTTAGCTGCAACACTAACAGACTTGTGCCCAGTAAATTTAACGGCCACCCAGAGCCTTAACTTGCTGCATTCCGCACTATTGTTTCTCTGCCCTTCCATACCTTTCTCCCCTCTTGATATTCCCTCCATTCATCTGCAAAATAAACAACTCTCATGAGAATCCTTATTTGGGGTTCTTCATTGATAGATTAAGTGAGGAAACATTTTACTCTCAGTACACTCAGGCTATCCAAAATAAAGTAAAACAAACTCTGCAGCTGCTTTTCATTCTGTCACTATTCTCTCACAAACTTCTAACTTGCTAGATAATGGTGAAAGAATCCAGAAGCCTTCAAACTAATCACTTTGTTAAGTGATTGAAGGGCTCTTTTTCCTGATGGCAGTGGAGCATAATGGCCTTATTTTAAGAGTCTTTGGATTGCCATGATATCATCTTCAGCTGAAAGCCTTGTCCTAGCCATTTTCTTCTGATCATAATGATCCTGTTCATATAACCTCTCCACACCTAGCTCTTGCTTGGGCTGTGTTTCAACTGTGACTCTTCTGTGTAGCCTCCACAAGTCATGAAGAGTCAAGAGGGATTCCTCTGTCTCATCTAGGAAAGTTCTTCCTCACACAAAGGCCATTTCATCTACTAGCATGATGGGCACACTGAAATGTGTCTCACTAATTGTATCTTTTTTTGCTTGTTTCTTTCTTTCAGAGGTTTAAACTCAGAGCCTCATAATTGCTTGGCTCATTTACTCCACTGGCTCTCTACCATTTGGGCCATGCCTCCCACCCTGTGCTTTGCTGTTCAATTTTGGAGATGGAGTCCAGCAGACTTTTCTGCCTAGCTGGCTTCAAATGTCAATAATCAAGATTTCAGCCTCCTGAGTAGCAAGGATTATAGGCAAGAGGCTGTAATATATTTTATCCTCTACAATTATATGAATATTCTTATCATCTGGATTGTACTGTGGCAGAAAGAAAAACATATTCCTATGTGTGGCTTCAGTACTGTCCCCCACTTTGACTTTCTACTTCCAGCCAAAGAGGATAGATTCCCTCCCCCTCATTCATAAGGAGAGAGACATCAACCTTACTACATAAAAATCTATGGTTTTTGGTTCAAATGCGCCTTTTCATTAGGTAAATGATGGCATTTTTGAATTGAGAAATATCCATAAAATTTGGATTTCAAACAGATAAACAGATAAAGCAATTTCCCTTGAAGGTCAACATGAATGCCTTTGCTCCTCAGCCCCAGGCTCATATGTTTTTCTATTTCATATAGAAATAAAAAGCTACAAGCCAGTAAGTTTGAAATGAAAATTGAATTAGAATAGAAATTCACAAGGTTATTATATTTTTAATTACAATCTGTACACATCTCTAATAGGCCTAGAACACAACTCAGCCCATAGCAAGGAGACTGTTATTGAGGTTAAAAGAAACTAGGGTGGAAAGTTGCTTTTGAACTGATCCTTGAAGAGACATAAAACCTGCACATAGACAAGTGAAGCCTGTAATCCTAGCTTCTCATGAGGCGGAGAGCTGCAAGATTATCTAGTCAAAGTCAATCTCAGGCAGAAGAGTCCAAAAAGTAACCATCAAAATTTAAGCTGGAGACAAGCTTCAAACAGTAAAACTCCAGCCCAGAGAGCAAGTCAAGAAATCAAGAAATAGGAAAAGTCCCTGAGTTCAAGTCCTGGTGTCAGGAATAAGTATCCAAAAGAGAGAGAAAAGGAGAGGGAAAGAGGGAGGGAGGAAAAGAGGAAGAGAGAGGGGGGGGTTAAAAATTCTTTACAAGAAAACACAATTCAAAGAAATGTCTTAGGTGCCTCAAATAGCATCCTCGTGTTCTCTCACTGTCAGATCAGTACTCATTGTGCACCAGACAAGATTTAGGTGTTGGCAGTTCATCAGTGGACAATACTGGGAAAAGCCCAAAAGGAGATGCTGCGTCAGTAAAAGAAAAAGGAAATCAACAAATGAATATGTTGTTTCATGCTGTGTAGGGTAATATTTGGAAAGATGACTGTGGCTGTTAGGGAAACAGACTCCCCCTTTGGGTTTCATTAAATATCAAAAATGAAACCAAACACAAAGAAAGCATATAATATGTGCCATGGAGGATTAGGGGCATGTGGGAACCCTATTTCATGTAGGTGAGTATTCTGAAATTCTTACACCATCTGGTTTTTTGTGGTTGTTGTTGTTGTTTGGTTTGCTTTTGCTTGTTTGCTTTTCATTTTTTAAGGTCTGTTTTCATTATAGCTAGATTTTTTTTTGTCACAGTATGCATTCTATTCTAGGATCCTCAAATTCCATGGCTGAATTTTTAAGCTATCTGTAATAAGATTGGCTCTTCATGTTGTACAGTTCTGGGTTTTGACAAATGCATAGCACTATATATCTCTAAGCAGATCCATTCTGCCACAGTAAAAGCAATTTCCTATGATTCCTTTGGTCAAAAATCTTCCCCTTTGAGCCAGGAGTTTGACCTAGTGGTAGAGTGCTTGCCCAGCATGCACGAAGACCCGGGTTGGATTCCTCGGTACCACAGACATAGCAAAAAGCCGGAAGTGGTGCTGAGGCTCAAGTGGTAGAGTGCTAGCCTTGAGAAAGTCCAAGGACAGTGCTCAGGGCCTGAGCCCAAACCCAGGACTGGCAAAGAAAAAAAAAATCCTCCCCTTCCAAACATCCATTTCCCATCTCTGTACCAGTGCTATGGGGCATCTTTCCATTGTTCTTCATCTTGGGCAAAACATCTACATTTAAATATACTACTAGTTAAAGATGTTACACAAAGAACTTTTATTAGGCTAAAAACATTACTTCTCTCTCTAGTTTCACTCGTCATTACCACGTATGGCTACTAAATATTATCAAATGCTTTTCTGCATATATTAATATAACTATAGTTTTCCTCATGGGTCATTACTAACATGATTAAATTATTGACTTAAGAATGTTGAACTAGTCTTTCGTTACTGAGCCAAACTCCACTTAATTATGCTTTACAGTCCTTTCAATATATATCTGTAAATAATTTTCAGTTGCATTCACAAGTTACTGTTCTGTAGACTTGTTTTCCTTGTAATGTCTTTGTTGAGATTTTTATAGAAAGGCACTGGCCTTGGGACACACAAAAGTAAAATCTTCTCTCAGGATAAAACATAACAAAGTCAATTTCTTTTGCCTAATCTCCAATATTTTTGTCTCACCTCCTTTTTGGTTTCCTTGTAGGAAGCTCTAACCCTTGTCAGGTAGTTCCTGTAAAGATCTGCTTTCTCTTTTTTTTTTTTCTTTCTTCTTCTTTTACCCTTCAGCATTTGGGGGAATGATTTTCAACAACCTCTCTTTAATTAAATTGTCCCCAAGTATATGCCCAATCTTCTTTGTGTCAAGATGTCTACTTCTTGGGGGATCCTGAAACTCCATTACCCATGAGTAGATAGAGATCTATATCCAGGACACAAGGGCAGCAAAACTATTTTTGCCTCAGGAGTTCTTTAGTACAGAAGAAATGAGCAGTGAAACCAAACAGTAAATTCCATTAATACATAACCCGTCAGGACCTGCTTGGAGTACAGTATTGCTTAGAAAAGAATTCCTGCAAAGCAAGAAGAAGTCAATATTAACTTCTTAACCTGACTCCAATTCCAAAAAATGGCTCCTAGATATAGACTGCTACCTCTCATTTTACCTTTATTTTCTTCCTTCTTTATTCTTTATTTCTTCCCCTTTATTCTCATGCCATTCTTCCATAAATAATCATGATACCTCATATTTATTTAGTAATTATTTTGTGCTGTCATCTGAATCATTGAATGTAATTCTCACAATAGAATGGCTTCTATTATTCTCCACAACTTCCCCAAGACAGAGCTAAATTTTAAAAGGTTGAATAGATTTCTCAATATCATGTTTATAAATGATGCACTCAGGATTTGAAACAAGGTCTATAAGGCTTACAAACATATATTATTACTCTATATATCCTGATTTCTGGCTTTCTATATTCTCTTCCCTCAATAACCCTAGAGAGATTTTTTTGGCATGTGCCATTTCTCTCTGTCCATCCCAGTTACACTGGTCATTTACTGAAAATAATGTTTACTTAGCTATCACTAAGGATCCCAAGTATATATAGCCAGAGAGAAAGAAGGGAAATGCTTTCCTTCCAATATAAATAGTGGACTTTTAACAGCTTTATTGTACTTGTTAATTTGAAGTAATGAAGCAGAAAAATGACAAAGCAAAAAAACAAGAGAGAAAACGCAGAGTCTAAATCGAGCAAAATCTTATAGCTTGGCTTTAATTCTCTTCACTCTCAATTCAATCTTCATCATACTGGTTAGAAGAGCCATTTATAATTCTCATTTATGTCACACTAAGATTTCCCTCAAGGTATAAATCTTGAAAAATGGCTAAATCGTTTCAAGAGAAGAATGAGTTATACAATTATATTACAGAGCCAGATGCTTATGGCTCACATCCATAATCCTAGATACTCAGGAAAATGAGATCTGAGGATCACGGTTTGATTTCACCCCAGAAGGGGAAAGTCCATGAGACTCTAATCTCCAATTAAGCAGAAAATATTTACAAAAAGTGGAGATACAGCCTTGAGCTAAAAAGGATAAGGGACAGTACAGAGGGCCTTGAATTCAAGTCCCACTATATACATATATATATATATATATGGCAGCATAGTAACCTTTAGCCCACCTTAGCAGGCTTCATTAGAGCCATGTTAATTGTATAAACTATCAACCAGAAGAAACATAACCAATACAATGTGTAACATAGAAACTCAAAAGTTTTAATTCCACAAAGCTAACCAGTTTTACTCTCCTATGCAAAATAGAATTATGGGGCCAGGAGTTTGGCCTAGTGGTAAAGTGCTTGTGTAGCATGCATGAAGACCCAGGTTTGATTCCTTGGTACCACTTACATAGAAAAAGCTGGAAGTGGGACTGTGGCTCAAGTGGTAGAGCACTAGCCTTGAGAAAAGTCCAAGGACAGTGCTCAGGCCCTGAGTTCAAGCCCTAGGACTGGCAAAAAAACAAAAGGCAAAATAGAATGAACAAGCCTGGCACTGGTGACTCACACCTGTAATCCTTGCTACTCAGGAGGCTGAGATTTGAGGATCATGAATCAAAGCTGACCCAGGTAGAAAGTTCCCATGAAACTTTTATCTCCAATTAACTGCTCAAAAACTGGAAGTGGTGCTGTGGCTCAAGGTGGTAGAGTGCAAACCTTGAGAAAAAGTTCAAGGACAGTGCTCAGGCCCTGAGTTCAAGTACTACAACAGAAGAAAGAAGAAGAAGAAGAAGAAGAAGAAGAAGAAGAAGAAGAAGAAGAAGAAGAAGAAGAAGAAGAAGAAGAAGGAGGAGGAGGAGGAGGAGGAGGAGGAGGAGGAGGAGGAGGAGGAGGAGGAGGAGGAGGAGGAGGAGGAGGGGAGGATCAAGAAAATCTAATCTGTTCAATTAAGAAAAATATCCAGTAAAACACTATTAGTAAAATTTTATGCAGTCACTTTTATTGATTAAATTACCAAGTACTCAAATGGGTACTCATGTCTCAATAGCATATAATACTAGCTACTTGGAAGACTGAGAATGGGAGGATTTAATAAACTTTCCTGGCAGGAAAGTTTATTAAACTCCTTCAGAATCCATAGGTTGGAGAGTGGTTCCCGCCTGTTACCCTAGCTTTGCAGAAGGCTGAACTATCAAGGTTCTAAGCCAGCCTAGACAGAAAAGTCCACGAGACACAAGAAGCTGAGCATGGTGGCATATACCTGTTTACTCCAGCTATATTGAGAAGTCTAAAGTAGGAGCATCATCATCCAGGTGCTTGATAGGGCAGAAAGTGGGATCATAAATTATTTCAGACATGTTTATATAAAAGGTATTCCTCATTAACTAATGTTTTTTGAGATATCAAGAGCATCCCAAAGGAAAACTGTATGTAGAAATTTATGACACAGGACATATCATGCTGTTTAAATATCTATTGAATCCAGCGCTGACGATTCCAAGTATTTATTTTCTTTCTTCTCTGTTCTCATAACCTTTCCATGGGGACACAGAATTGTGCTTATCCTTGCCACATTTGCATCTAAAAATGTTAGGAATCTGTACTCTATTTTTAACTAAGACATTTTTGCCTAAAACATTCTTCCAAACATTATGCCCTGAATTCAAAGAAGAAATTTTGGAGAGCACATGTAGGTTTTCCTTTCAGAGGTTATCAGAAAGCCCAGAAAGAATGACAGTATGTGGTCTACTGAAAACTTATATGCAGATTCCTTTCCTATAGATGCCTTTTTCCTGGGTGGCATGTCTGAGTGGGGGAATTCTCCCCATTAAAGCCCTGGTTGCTCAATCCTGTAATCGTAGCTACTCAAGAGACTGAGGCCTGAGAATCACAGTTCAAAGTTAGCCCAGGCAGGAAATACCAATTGCCTACCAAAAAGCCAGAAGAGGATTTGTGGGTCAAGTGGTAGAGTGCTAATCTTAAGCAAAAATGTTGAGAGACAGTGCCTGGGCCCTGAATTCAAGTCACGGGGCGCACGCACACACGTGCTCTCTCTCTCTCTCTCTCTCTCTCTCTCTCTCTCTCTCTCTCTCTCTCTCTCTCTCTCTCTCTCTCTCTCTCCCTCCCTCCCCTCCCTCCCTCCCTCCCTCCCTCCCTCCCCTCCCTCCCTCCCTCCCTCCCTCCCTCCCTCCCTCCCTCTCTCTCTCTCTCTCTCTCTCTCTCTCTCTCTCTCTCTCTCTCTCTCTCTCTCTCTCTCTCTCTCTCCTTCCATGGTCTATGATATAAAAATATTTTGCATCATTAAGCTTCCAAATCAGAATCTGGCTTGAAGGTGTGACTCTTCTGGAAGCTAAATTTCAAATACTAAGTCATCTATTTTTTAAAAAATCCTATAAATTGGCAACAGAAGATGAATTTCAGAGATGTATATTTCATTTAAGATTTCACTTACCAAACCAACCCAGTAAACGATGATACGGAACAGCTGCAGTTCCCCCCACACAAGAGCACAGAACGGTCTTAGTGAAGAGCATAATTTAGCATCCTTGACATCAAAAGCAATTTTAAACACATAATTCAAAATGCCCATTGACAGCGGGTCCCTCTGGCTGGGTATTAATCTGTCAGGATGAATCTGGAAACATCAATGTCTCTCAATTAGAGGCATAAAGTTTAGAATGAGAAATAAAATCAGGAAGGCACAAGCAGGGCACAGTTGGAGAATTGACAAGTCTGAATAATGTGGAAAAAATCATAAGTTAGAGGAAAAGGCCTAACAATAATATAAAGCTTCAGGTTAGCATAGCCCCTACCCTGGAGGGATCAGAGTCCCACAAACCTTTATCTCATGAACCCCTCTGCTGCCTGCTGTGGTGGCCTTGTCAGGGAAGGTAGACAGCCATCCCTGGAGATCTGTGACCATCAACACTCAGTGTGGGAGCCCATTGTGGGTCCTGTTATTTCTTTTCTCTTTTCTGTAATAAAGTGTGAGATTAGTGCTAGAGTCACAGCTGGAAAGGTAATGCCACATCAGTTCTTAAACCAATTTATCCCTTTCCCCAACTTGTCATACTACACAGATAACTATCTAAAATATTTCCATCTACAGGTACATTATTAATGGCTGAAACTGTGTCTCTGAAAGAGAGTTCAAAGACATCAAAAAAAAATCTGTAACTACTAATTAGAGAATTGCTTAACTACATGGGATGATTTCAGAAAGAGGGTTCACTGTGGGACTCGTTGGTTGCTCAACACACCAGACATTCAAACATTTAGATTTGGATTTTGTTGGTTTTTTTTTTAATCATCTGTTCTCAGGACCTTGCAAACAGGAAAAAAAAGATCCCACTTTGCTATTGCTTTTACCAACTTTTCTGAAACTTACATTTACTTTACATGTCTGTTTTTATTATATTTCAGGGGAAAATAAGACTTTCTGAAATATGACTGCTTTCCAATAATATCTTCTATAAATACAACATATTAAATCATTCAAATGTGTTAAACTATATGCAATTCATCTTTCCCAAGGAAGAAAAAGACATTGGACCCTATTTCTGCAACCCAAAACTCTTTTATGATAATAATTTTATTATATTGGAAGATTCTAGTATTCGGTAAATATTTCTTTGATAATCTGCCCAAATATTTTATCTGCCACTTCAAATTCTCTGAAAATTAAGATCCTAAACTCCATACACAGTGAAATTTTAAATCAGACTTGCCTTCAAAATATAACTAATTTTGAAGAAACAAAATCAATTTTGTAATTGCCTGGGGGAAAATGCACTTTGATTCTAGGTTATATGACTGAAAGAAAAGAGCCAGAGGAACACTTTTGAAAATGTTTTTATATGAAACTACTGCCTTAAATTGTGAACATAATTGATATCTGCATAGACTATATCAACACCCACATTTTCAGGACAGATATCCTTTTCACCAGTAGAGAAATGAACGACTGTTCCTTTGAATATATTCACAAAGGCAAGCCTCTGTGCAGGTTTTAGATTCATACAAAAAGTCTAATTAATATAAGAGGCTACAAATGACTGCCTTTTCCAGATGTTAATTATTAAGTCTCTTGAGCTCTGAGTGTGGTCCAGGATATCTTCAAAATTTAAGGCCCCATTGAATATAAACTTCTAACCCATGGGATCCAAATCTACATTTTCAACATGAATCAAAAGTGACTTCTATGCACATAAAATTTGAGAAAACACTGGGTTAAAATAGCAGCAGAGATTGCAAACAAAATGAAAGAGACTGAAAATAACTGAAGTTTCTGCAGCAAAATAACATATGGGGCCCAGCCCATTTTTTTCTACCAAATCACCAACATCTGTTTCTATTTCCTCTCCCCTAGTTTCAAACCATGCCTTGGTCTTTTAAGTCGGTGAATAGAACTTAAGAATAGCCCAGCATTGGCTTCCCTTCTGCATTTTCGGTAATGACCTTTTCTACCACGACTGAGAAGTGAGATTTTCCATTATTCAAAGGAAAAAATGATTGCCAGTGATGAGCTCAGTTTCTCCACATACTATCTGGTGCTCACTCTTCTTGAGTTTAATTAATTGCCTTTCTTTCTTCCCCGTGACATACTAATGTCATAAATGGAAACAAAATGCATTTGAAATCTTTCTGTGTCTCTGTTTCATGGCCTTCATGCCTTTACACTAGGAATATATCACTGAACTCTTTTGCAAATATTAAATCCTAAGCCGAAACTATAAATAAAGGCAGTATCATTTTTCTGGATGTAAGTGGATTCACAGAGACATTTGACAGAAGCTTCCTACTGGCATTGAAATATAGAACCAATAACTACCTGGAGAGCTTCTACAGAGTACAGGAGTTCTCAATGTCACCCCCAAACCATTCAGACACAGTGTTGTGCAAAATGATTTCACAGGAAATAATTTTACATGCTGGGCTTTCTCATTAGTGTTTGGGGCCTGGCGTTGTTGGTTCATGCCTGTAATCCTAGCTACTCAGGAAGCTGAGATCTGAGGATTGCAGTTCAAAATCAGCATGGGTAGAAAAGTCTGTGAGACTCTTATTTCCAAATAACCACCAGAAAACCAGAGTGATGCTGTGGTTCAAAGTGGTAGAGCACTGGCCTTGAGGAAAAGAGCTCAGGGACAGTACCTAGACCAAGTTCAAGGCTCAGGACTGACAAAAAAAATATGTAGGGCTAGCTATGTATTTAAATAGTCCTGAATTTCCAGGAATGTTTATTATTAAGAATAAACATTTTGACCAAGTACTGATGGTCTATGCCTATAATCCTAGGTACTTAGAAGTCTGAAATCTAAAGAATGTTGTTGGAAAGTGTGAAAGAATCTTTTCTTCAACAGCCAGAAAAATGCTAGAGAGAAGATATGACTCTGGTGATAGAGTGCCAGCCATGAGTGATAAGGTATTCATGCTCATGCCATGATACCAACACAGAAGGAAGAAGAAGATGAAAAGAAGGCAGGGGAAAAAAAGAAGAGGATAGAGGGAAAGAGGAAGAGGAGGAGGAGGAGGAAGAGAAAGTGGAAGAGGAGGGTAAGGGGAAGAGAAAAAGGGTTTGAAATATGCCCACCGTGTTAGGTAAGTTTTGGTTAATTTACAGACTGCCAATTCTTACTCTCATGATTTATCATAAAAAGTACGTCTAATTGCAGAAAAAGCCAATAGGTCACAGACAGATTTGTTCCAAAACAGAGCAGAAAGCCACGGTGCTCTACTTTTTCATTTATTTGTGAATCAACTGTGAACCAATTTGTGAAAGGAAAACTTGACTAACTCACCAAAAATGACACTTTCAATCACATGACTATTATTTACTCTGGCCCCTTCCCACCTATCACAATGTCCCATAGGAAAGGAGGGGAAGGATCCTTTGAGATTTCTGGTGTACACAGCTCAAATCAACTCCCCATCACAGATTCCTAATGGCTTCCAATTCATGGATCTCAGAGTAATAATTTTTTGTAATTTATTTTAATGTCAGGGTGATGTACAGAAAGGTTACAGTTACCTACATAAATAAGGTAGAGAGTGCATTTCTTGTCAAATATTCTTACTCCCTCCCACATTTTACACTTCTCCCCCCAAGCCCCTCCCCAACATTGTAACATTCATTTCCAACATTTCTTGTGAGTATCACTATTGCATTAGTTTACCTTTGTTCTTTGTCTCACCATTTTGTCGTTTCCCTTCCCTTCCCTAATTTAGGTAAACATATATACAATATACCAGGTACCAAAATCAAATACAGTGACAACAAGGGTTAAACCATAAGGGGAAAAGATGAAAAAAAGGAAATAATTTCACATGCTACCTTAAAAGCAATAACCACAAAAAAGTCTTGCTTCCATATCTTGGAGTTCATTTTGCTTAGCATGATCTTATATGGGAATATGTACATAGTTATTGATCTATTGCAATCCTCTCCAATAAGTTTGTTTTACACTTCCAATGCTTCTAGCACTGATCCTTTTGCGTTCTTCTAATCTTTCAGTTCTGGCATACATTTTCTTCCTTCCTAATTCATCTTAACTTCATGCTTATCCACCAAAACTGTTCATTCATCAGGGCCTTCCCTTCTCCCCTGCACCAGTATCTTCTGAGAAATAGACTAGGTGAAATCTAATGCCAGAACTATGTTAAACTGAGATATTGGAGTCTAAATCCAACTTACAAAGACGTATATTAAAGCATCCTCTGTACTGTACCAAATGATTCCTTAATAATTTCTCAATTCTTGCTGGGACTTGAAAGCCATTAACCAGTGCTTTCATCCATGGTTGGTCAAGTTCCTTCCTTGTCCCTTTCAGTGGCCACTGCTCACCTGATAATTTTGGCAAGTTTACTCTTCAGACTCAGCAAACTGTGCCTTAAGGAAATGGAAGGAATAACAGATGATCTGGAATAGTAAAGAGCTCAGCAAATTCTCCCTTTAAAAAAAAAAGCAACAATAAAACTGATGAATTTGTCAAAAGTAAAGAATGGGGATGCTGAAAATAGAATAAAGGTATAAAACAAATGGAGGTGTATTGTTGGAGACTGCCTCTGGGTCTCTTAACTTGTTGCCTAGGACTTTTAATATGATAGGCTTAGTAATGCTTTAAGTTGCCTTGATCTGTGTTAAGAAACATCTGCACTGCTATCTTGACAGTTGATTTGTAGACCATTCTGATTTACGTTAAAGTAATGTTTGAAGTGTTACCTCGACAGGTTGACTTGCTCCATCTCCTGTCTTCCCAAGCTCCCTTTCCTTCTTATAATTAGACTCTCACAAACCCCTTTTCCTGCCTATAATGAATCTTGCAAAATTAAAAATTCCGCTGCGCTAGCCCCTGCTTGAGAGCCCTATATAAACCCCCTCTGACTTTCAATAAACAGACCTCGATCAGAGCACTGTCTTGGTCTCATTCTTTGTGTTTGTCTATCCCACTCATTTAGGTACGGTTCCCTCTCGGGTCTCAGTTGACTGAACCCCGCGGGCCAGGGCAGTGTATCTACACAAGAAAAGCTACTGAAAGTCAGTAAGAAGTTCTTCGTGGCATTTGAGCCTCCTCCTTCCCCTCTCTCCAGGTAAATCTAGCTAGGTAGAAGGAAGGGGCCTCAGCCAGAAAGGGTGTAGATTGACCTGACAGTCAACATAGCCCGGAAGAGTCCTTTACATTGTCAGAAACAGTGGTCATTTGGGTGACAAACAAGGAAGATGGCCAATGCAGACTGGCCTGAGGTTACAACAGTTGTGATGGAAAGACATGGATAGTCAGATTCGACGTAAATGCAAGGGGACTGCGGCAATTGGAAAATCTTGACACGCTCCCACATTTGTCTGGAGGTCTGGATGGTAGTAACCTTGTCAGAAGCCATGCTCATACTAAGGAAGAACATGTTACTGCTGGATGAAGGTGAGACCTTGTGCGAATGGAAAGCCAGGAACAAACACTAAACTATCCAAACTGTAAATGCACTCACCCAAATCATGCAAAGATGCATGAACAAAGACTGTCTTAACCACTCCAAGCCAGTGTGTACAACCTGGACTGATTATCAAGAGACCACGAGGAAACTCTAACAGGATAGCAACCACTCTGAAGTCAGGCTTCACAAATGAAATCACTTAACAAAAAAGAAAAGAGGCTGTGCAGAGTCAGCCAAGGTCACACATCTGGAAGAAGAGAAACCTCACAGTCAGTCTATTAAACAACCAAACAAATAAAAACTAAACTAAGGACTGGGAGTGTGGTCTAGTGGTAGAGTGCTTGCTTAGCATGCACGAAGCCTGGGGCTCTATTTCCCTGTACCACATACACAGAAAAAGCCAGAACTAGTGCTGTGACTCAAGTGGTAGAGTACTATCCTCAAGGATAACTATCTCAAGATAACCCAAGGACAGTAGCCTGGCCCTGAGTTCAAGCCCCAGGAGTGGCAAAAAAAAAAAAGCTGGATATGAAATTATCATTTGAATATGGGATGTAAAATTAAAAAATTAAACTAGACTATATTGTTAAAATACCCGGTTTTCAACAGAACTTGAGACATGTAAAAAAAACAATGTGGCTCATAGGAGCCACACATTTAGGAAGAAAAAAAGAAAAGAAAGGAAGAGTGGGGCAGGAAGAAAGACAAGGAAAATCACCTACTAGGGGTACCAGATGTTGAACTTGGAAGTAAATGTCATTAAACTACCTGTTTAAGTAAGATTATCAACCTAAAGAAAAATTGCATTTATAGAGTATGATAACTATAACCTATAAAATAATGAATATCAATGATTTCAGTGGAATACTGTTACAAGAAAGAAAAGGACAAAAAAAAGCAAAGGGGAGATGGGAATGGGGGGGTGGTAGAAGGCAGGCAGGCATGCACTATGTAAAGAGCCTAGAAAGTTCCACTTTCATCCCCAAAACAAGAAGAAAATGCAAAAGTTGAAAGTCAACAAATACTGTTAGATTCATTGCTAAACTGAGGTTACAAGGCAAACTGCTGTCCCAGATTCTAGACAGACAGAGGAGTGCAGAGAACCATAGTTTAGCAAGGGCAAAAGCCACTGGAGCCAAAAACTGAATGATAAATAGCTAGATTCTGTAGGCTAGCATAAGTGTAAAAACTCCTGGAAAAGGCCTACCTGGTTCCCACTGAGAAGATCAGAAATAAATTCCCACATATTCTAGGACATTCTAGGAAAAGAAGAGTAAACACTTTAAACAAAAAAGTATACCTAGAGCATCTTGTTTCCCTTTGTGGAGGCCTACTCTCAAGGAAAACAATAATAGTTCTTCCTTAGCCACAAGGGTACAATCTAAAACTGGAAGAGATTCATAGAATCAGAAGATAGCACTGAACCTTGTAAAGAAACAGTCTTAGATGGTTTCATTAATGGAGACTGAGAACATAGAAAACTCTTCCATAGGTCATAGCCCATACACTCAGGCTCAGTTTTAAAATATTGGAGATTCCAAATGGATAAAAGACCTGGAGGTAAAAGCCGACACACTGAAAACTTTACAAGAAGGAATAGGAGATACACTAGACCTACTTGGCACAGGTCAAAAGTTTCTTAATAAGGACCAAGAATCACAACAAATCAGAGAAAGGCTGGATAAGTGGGACAGCATTAAACTGCAGAGCTTTTGTATGGCAAAGGACATAGCTAGTAAACTAATTAGGAAGCCTACAGAGTGGGAGAAGATCTTCACCAACCACACAACGGACAAAGGCCTCATATCTAAAATATATCAACAGCTCAAAAAATTAAATCACTCCAAAACTAATCTCCAAAGTAACAACCATCCCATTAAAAAATGGGCCAAAGACTTAAAGAGAGTCTTCTCTGAAGAAGAAACAAAAATGGCCTACAGACACATGAAGAAATGCTCAGCATCTCTGGTCATAAAAGAAATGCAAATCAAAACAACTCTAAGATTCCACCTCACTCCAGTTAGAATGGGCAGGATCAAGAAAACTAATAACAACAGATGCTGGAGGGGATGTGGCCAGGAGGGCTCACTACTACACTGTTGGTGGGAGTGCAAACTCGTTCAACCACTATGGAAAGCAGTATGGCAGTGCCTCAAAAGACTAAACATAGAGCACCCCTATGACCCAGCAATTCCACTACTTGGCACTTACCCAATCATCCAGAAACAAGGACATACTAAATCCACTAGCACAACAATGTTCATTGCAGCACTATTCACCATAGCAAAGATATGGAACCAACCTAGATGTCCCTCAGTTGATGAGTGGATCAACAAGATGTGGTATATGTACACAATGGAATTCTATGCTGCTGTCAGAAAGAATGACATTGCCCCATTTGTTAGGAAATGGAAAGACTTAGAAAAAATAATATTAAGTGAAGTAAGCCAGACTCAAAGGAACTTAGGCTCAATGGTTTCCCTCATTTGTCATAATCAGTAGAAACCTTGGGCTCTCCTAGCAGAGATTTGCAATAGAGCAAAACCTTGATACAAAAGGCCATATAGTAGGACGCTAAATGAAAGGATATCTAGAATATAGAAACAAAAGCCAGGTAGTGAATGATTGTTGTTCTTAAGGTCCTATGTTATCTCTCATCTCTTTTGCTGTCCCTTGGTTATCTCATATTGTTACAGTATCTCACTTTGTTACCTGATATATCGGATATATTTGCATTTGGTTATCTGAAATTGGATAGGGAAGGGGGGAAAACAAGATGAGGGGTGGGGGTGGGGGGGAGGGAAATGGGGACCAAGACATGTGAAAGGGTATCAATGTATGGGAATTAATGCACCATCTATCTGGCAAATATCATGTAACCCTTCTATTAATTACAATAATAAATATATGAAAAAAATAAAATATTGGAGATTTATTCATAAGATTATAGAATATTATCCCCTACAGTATCACACTCCACATCAACAGTGGAAAATATACAATTGAAAGAGTTGAAAGAAACAGGCTTTAAGGAGGAGGTTCTATAACAATTCAAAGACAACAGGAAAGGGAACAAAAAGGCATTAAAATAAATTTAAACCTCTGACACCCATCACAACTACAAACACTAAATACACCTAACTTTCAGCCTAAAAACAGAAGCTCATACTGAAGTTCTGTATATGTTAATTTGTAATATATGACAATTCCATATCTAATCTTCAACATATTAACATATCAAGAAATAGCAATATGGAGACATAAAACAATTCTGGAGACATCAGAAAACCTCTTATATGTGACACGTATTTATACAATTATCAGGAAAAAATTAAATAAACAAGATTAATATGCTGAAAGCTGTAATGCTCAACATGGAAGACCAGATGAGTAATATAGTTAGAGGGAGAAGAACTCCAAGGATTGAAATGAAATGGCAGGAATAAAATGCATTATATGGAGAATGCCTTTGATGGAACCATTAACTGAACAATGGTCAAAAAAGCAATCAGTCTAAAGATATTTCTCTACAAATTTCCCAATAGAATATAGAGGGAAGAGGACGAGGGGAAGGAGGAGGGGGAGAAGGAGGAGGCAACGGAGGAAGAAGAGGACGAGGAGGAATCTGTACTTAGGCTTATCATATTCATACTACAGAAGATAGAATATAAAGATAGTCACAAGACAAAGAACTCCAAAAGAGAAGAAATGAGATAGAAGGGAGCAAAACCCCAAGTCCTCTCAAAAGCACACCTCCATTGCACCATTTTCTCCAGTAAGCTCTCATTATGGACAGTTTGCACTACCTTCTGAAAAGAACACCAGCACTCAGAAGACATTTCACATCTGAAGGAACACTAGAACAACGAATCGTTTGATCAAAAATAAAGTTTAAAGCAAGGGGAACTGCCGGTGATACAGATAGATACAGGTCATGGAAAAAGAGATTGAATCTCTGAGAAGTGGTAAACTAACCTAAGAACAAAGCATGAAATTATATGAGGCAAAATGATACAGAGTTGTAACAAAAAGAGGTAAATCCATCATTATATAAAGTCTTTACCACATCTCAGTCAGTAGTTGACATGCATGCCTAGCAAGAATATAGTTGAATGGAAGAGAACCATCAAGCAATATCACTTCATTGACATTTACAAAATACTTTACCCAACAAAAGCACGATACAACACATTTTCCTCAAGTTCACATAAAACATTCACCATGTAGAGCACATATCACATCATTAAACATGCCTCGATGTTTAATGTAAAAATCACATGAAATATGTTTGTAAACCACAATGATCTTAAACCAGAAATCAATAATAAAAATGAAGCCAAGGAATTCCAAAATATCTAGAGGCTAATATAAAAATATAATCTTAACTTCATATACATCAAAGAAAAATTCTCAAGAGAAATCTTAAAAGTAGAGCTAAATGGAAACAAAAATAAAAATTTTCAAAATGTGTGGGCTGCAGTGATAGAAGACTTAGAGGGAAATTATAGCTCAGAATATATGTATTACAAAAGAAGAAAGGTATAAAATCAATAAATCAATGATCTAAGTTACCACATTAGGAAAATAGAGACAGAAAAGCAAAATTAATAACAAAAAGTACTTGAAAATGAGAAAACAGCAGACAAAAAACATCCATGAAACCCAAAACATTTTAAAATAACCAATAAAATTGATATCTTTAGCCAAAAAAGCAAGAAAGAATAACTTATATGCCTCTCTCTGAACTTCACATGAGGGACCAGCTTTAGGTGAATATCCACAAGCATCTCAAACAAATGCAATGAAACCCAGAGCTAGAATCCAGAAGTAATCAGTCATCTTCATTAACTGTCCCTTATCCTTCTTTAATGGAACAATAGGTGATCCAGAAAAAAACTGATCAGGCTACCAAGACATGAGAAAGAGTATCAATGTTTGTGAAGTAATGCACCTCCTATCTGGTGAATATAATGCAACCCTTCTATTAATTACAATAAAAAATATGAAAAAAGAAAAAAAAACTGATCAGGCTGTATGGCTTACACCTGTAATCCTAGCAACTCAGTTAAACTGAGATCTGAGGATCATAATTCAAAGCCAACCTGGGGAGGAAAACCCATAAGACTCATCTCTAGCTAGCCAGAAAATGGCAAAAGCAAGTGCCTTTCCTAAAACATTATCGTCTCTAAAGCCTAAAACACATTGTATATTTATTTCCTCAACATAAGTGAAAAAAGGATCATCTGAAGCAAAATATTCGAGGATTATAAATTTGGTGAAAATTCTTTCCATATATGAGATATAAGTTGAAATAAATTATTGATTTCTTGGCACTAATGCTTGTTTCTAGCACTTGGAAAAAAATGGCACTTTTCACAATGTTGTTTCCAAAGACTCGATTTTTATGGGAACTTTTGATGGCTTTAAGAAACTTCTTTGGACACACTTGGAATTTTAATTTTAAAGAGATTTAGTGAAATGACTGGTAAGGCTGCACGTCGGCCAAAGGTGACAAGGACTTAATAATGTGTTTTTTAAGTAATGTAAAACATGTATAGAAAAGCAATAAAGCAGAGGAAAACTAATTCGAATGTGTTATATCCCCATTTGAAAATGTTCACAGAATGGCAGCAGGCAAATTTAAGCCTTCTGGTATAACTTAATAGAAAGCATCAGTGTTTCAGAAGTTGATGGTAGACAAGTCAGAAGAAAGCTAGTTGAGTCTAAATATTTCCAAGAAAAAAAAAGATAAATGTTAATTTAGGGCAAAACATTATTTACAAATTTATGATCAATGTAGAAATAGAATAAAAACTATTAGAATGTATTATCTAGGATTGTCTTAAAGAGCTAAATGACTTACTCTAATAAACTGTATATTTTAGTATGGTTCTTATTTTCTAAAGATACTCAATGGGTTTGAACATTAAATATATTGTCTTCAAAGGAAGCCAGACCTAGCTTTGAAGCCTATTTCTACCAGTTCCTAGTTGTTTGATCTTGACAAATTTTAATGAGTTTTACTGCTTGAATTCTTTAAAATGAAATGTAAAGCATGAACTTTTTATAAATAAAAAAGCAAAAAATGTATAAAATATTTACCATAGTGTCTGTACATCATAATGCTTAATACATGCTAACTACTAATATTACATGTACTGAAACTAATAAAATTCTTGCTCACACTCCCCCAGACAGTATAGTCTTCTTGTCATCTGCAGTGGACATCTTTTAGTTATGCTCATTGACTGTCATCTGTACATATCTGTCTTCTGAGTACAGGTGTGTGATTCAAAAATGGTATTCACCAAGACTGTACAGTTATGGCTGAAACAAGCAGCCTATCATACCAACAATTGAATGTATACATGTAAAACCAAGATTCAGAAGGGACCTATGAGAAGGAGCAGCTTTGAATAAAGAGACATTTTAGCCAGGTACTGGTGGCTCATGCCTGTAATCCTAACTACTCAAGAGGCTGAGATCAGAGGATCACAGTTCAAAGCCAGCCCAGGCACTTGAGTCTGTGAGACTCTTACCAACTAACCACCAGAAAACTGAAAGTGGTGCTTGTAGCTTCAAGTGGTAGAGTGCTAGCCCTGAGCCAAAGAGCTCAGGGACAGCACCCAGGCCCAGGGTTCAACCCCTACAACCAAAATGAGAGAAGTAGTGGTGGGGGAGGGGACAAGGGGAGGGAGAGATTTTTTTCTTCTTTTGTGTGTGTGGGAGAGGGATGGGGCCAGGGAAAAATTTAGGCCCTTATACTTTCATCTTATCTTTTTCACTCACAGCTGGCACTTTATCACTTGAGCCACATCTCCAGTCTGTCATCTTTCTAATAAGTTAGAGAATCTCTTAGATTTGCCTCTCCAGGATGGCTTCAAACAGACATCCTCAGACCTTAGTCTTCTGAGTATCTAGGACGGCAGTTGTGAAGCACCAATATGCTCAGGTAAGACAGACATTTGTGTGGTGGAGAGCATGGTTTTAAAAATCAGTAAACATGGGCCAGGAGTTTGGCCTAGTGGTAGAGTGCTTGCCTAGCATGCACAAAGACCCGGGTTCAATTCCTTGGTACCACATATACATAGAAAAAGCCGGAAATGGTGCTGTGGCTCAAGTGGTAGAGCTCTAGCCTTGAGAAAGTCCAAGGACTATGCTCAGGCCCTGAGTTCAAGCCCAGGACCAGCAAAAAATAATAATAATAATAAAAATAAAAATAAAAATCAGCAAACACATTCGGGCCTTGACAGTAGCAGTGGAAGGCATTCTAATTTGTGGCCAACACCATGTGACTCTAAGTAAGGCATAGGTAGCAGATTTCTTGTCCAGAAACTGTTCTGAGAAACTCCCTCACAGTATTGGGTGGTGGAGAGAAGTGTCACTGATCACTGATAATGCTTAATAAATCCCTCCCTGGTTAAAATAGTTGGAATGAATTCTGTTGTTTGTAGTTTAAAATCCTAACTAATACAATGCCTAATGAAGAATTAACCTCATCAAGTCTATCTGGGTACCAATGATAAAGAATTAATGTACCTGACCAATGGAACTATAACTCCTCTATACAATAAAATAAAAAAAAAATTAAAGACTATCTATTTGACATCTATCCAAGGAATTAAGAAAGTCTCCAGCTATGCAAAAAATGATATTCTAGGAAAGCACATAAAAAGAAACCAGATTTATACACAGCACAAAAGAAGCCCATTAGAGTTATAGGTTACAAGAGTTTATGAAGAAAAGCAGGATAGGATGCTAATCACTCACATCTCCCGGCCCACACTCGAATGCTGACTCTAGTGGAAGGAGTTTTGAGAAAATACTGAAGGAAGTCTTTGACATTTTCTACTTAAGAGCTTGTTGAACAGAACACAGTTTTGTGGCTGAAGGATAAACTTCTACATGACTAGAAAATGAAGCACTCTTTCTCATTTGGAGGGTTTTCTGCGTGGTGAACAAGCAGAGTACATTTAATATCCTTTGACCAGCAAAGGATGAGACAGGACACGGCAAGGGGAGTTTAGCATAATCAAGAGATGGTGCTGGAAATTTTCAATTGTACCTTTCACTTTTGCAGGGGCATGAATACTTTCTAAATTGTATTTTTTCCCCAGAAAGCTTATTCAGTAAAAGACACTTCGTTATAATAAAAAAAGAGCCGCTTTAAGCACTCTCCTTTTGCAAAACAGTTCTCAGTACAGGGTAGAAACTAGCAGGATGAGGTATAAAGTCTTAGAATACCACTCTTCTTTGTGTTTAAGTTTTACCCTTCGGCAAGAGATCATGAAGAAAAACAGGAAGATCAGGAAAAACAGTAAGAGAAAGATCAGATGGCTGTAAGAAATTGTGATTGTCTTAAGAATATTCAAAGGAAAAGGACGTGTGTTGGTAGAGGATTCTGTTCCTTCGTTCATTCAGCTAGTCTGGGTTCTAGGCTGAGAGGTGCAGGGGCTTCATAGAACTGAGACAGTAGCTCTGTTGCTGCAGGGTATCATGAAGAACAATGATCCAGCCTCTCCTGTGAAAGTCCCCACTGTCCTCTTCAGCTAGGTGCATTTGCCTACATGTGGTGACAGGGAAAATCATTAATAAACAGAGTTCTAACCGAAGTAGGTCAAAGATATTTTGTCTGACAACATGGCCCAGCTTTGATTTAGTTTCTAATCAAAACCGGGTCTAGTAGCTGTGTTCTTTTCTAAACAAGTGGCCTAAGCAATAGTAACTTATGTAAGAAAGAATAAGTCAGGAAGGAGCACAAAGCAGGAAGACTATGGCAGTATTTTAGAACTGCAGAGCCTTCATTCTGGTCTTCCAAGCACAACATATATTTAGGAAACTTAAAATATGTACATCCATGGAAACTTGCTCTGTGGATGCATGAATACTTTTTTTCCCCGGGTCATTAGAATGACCCGGGAAAAAAAATCTGTACTCTTTCTACCAGTCAGTAATCTGATAACCATAGATTGCCAGATAGCATTTTCTTTTAAGAAATAGACGATGACAGCAATTCCACTACTTGGCATTTACCCAATCTGCCAGAATCAAGGACATACTAAAGCCACTAGCACAGCAATGTTCATTGCAGCACTATTTACCATAGCAAAGATATGGAACCAACCCAGATGTCCCTCCGTTGATGAGTGGATCAACAAGATGTGGTATTTATACACAATGGAATTCTATGCTGCTGTCAGAAAGAATGACATCACCCCATTTGTAAGGAAATGGAAAGACTTAGAAAAAATCATATTAAGTGAGTAACAAAGGAACATAGGCTCCATGGTTTCTCTCATTTGTCATAATCAGTAAGTAACCTTGGGCTCTCCTAGCAGAGATTTACAATAGAACAAAACCTAGATACATAAGACCATATAGGATGACACTAAATGAAAGGAGCTCCAGGATAGAGAAACAAAAGCCATATAATGAGTGATTGTTGTCCTTAATGTACTATGTTATCTCTCATCTCTTTTGCTGTCCCTTGGTTATCTCATATTGTTACAGTATTTCACCTTGTTATCTGATACATTGTATATATGCTTGAATGGTTATTTGAAATCAGATAGGGAAGGGGGAAAATAATATAAGGGGTAGGGGTGGGGGAGGGAAATGGTGACCATGACATGAGAAAGGGTATCAATGTATATGAAGTAATGCACCTTCTATCTGGTGAATATAATGTAACCCTTCTATTAATTACAATAAAAATATATGGAAGAAAAAAAAGAAATAGACAGGTGAACAATAATATTTTGAATCAGAATTTTGTGCCTTCTATATGTGTTACTTTCAAAAATGGCAATAAACCCCAGTTCAACCCCAGTTGAACCTGGGGTTCAACTAAACCCCAGCATGTGATAACTGAGGTCTAAAGAAACTGCCTATGAGTCTAATATGCTCTGGTTGCTCCAGTATGAGAGCCCAAGGCGACAGACATGGAGCCTGAGAAGAAATCAGGCATCCTGCTTCTTATGAAAAAAATCATGAATACTATAACACAACAACCCCTAGTTTAAAAAGCCTTGAGCTTTGGCTGTCACATACTACTGAGATGATGAATATATTTCCAGTGCTAAGAGGAAAAAAATGAACAGGAAGTCAATCAAATACTTATCATCTGTCATATGTGCATTTTGGAAAAACAATGGATGATGTACTTAGTGTTATTTAAACAGACGGTGACATGAGTCAATTTTCTTTAGAAGCATCAAAAGTAAAGAAACTACAGGACTCCAGTTCTCAGGCCTGTAATCCTAACTACTCAAGAGACTCAGATTTGAGGATCATAGTTCAAAGCCAGCCCAGGCAGAAAAGTCTAAAGATTCTTAGCTTCAATTAACCACTAAAAAGCCAGAAGGGGAGCTGTGGCTCAAATGGTAAGGCCCTGGCCTTGAGAAAAACTCAGGGTCTATGCGCACTCTGAGTCCAAATTCAAACCCCAGGATCAGCATTAAAAAAAGAAAAGGAAAAATGAAAAAAAAAAACCTTCCAAGTAAATAATGATTCAAATGTAGAACTCCTTAATTTTACGCTTACTAGTTAAAAATTGGAAGTATTTGATAAGGAAAAGCTTCTAAAATATATGATAAACCTCAAGTAAGAAAAGCCAGTGTCAGCCTCTGAGGGGCTGTCTTTACACACAGATTTTTGTCCTGCAGAGGGGTTGCATCCTGAAGAAGTTCTCAGAGTATGACGTGGTGAGTCCTACCATTGTGTTAGTTTTTAATAGGGCCACAATCTTAAGACATGTAGTAACAGTTTTTATATGGTAACTCAGCATAAGCATTTAATCTCAAAAGGAGCCAAGCACCATTCTGGAACACAGGTGGTCATCGAAAAATTTCACAATGAGGACATGAGCCCAGGAACCTGAGCACCATATGCCATACAGATGTGAGGTAATCTGGAAAGTGGCACATCTGTTTCCTGAAGAATTTGTACATGTTGGGACTAAGCCTGACCTCATCACACCCAGAGAAGAGGCATAGCATGTCTACAAAACCCAGGATGCTCAAGCTACAAAAATACACCTAAAATCTAAGTTGAGGCTTTGGATCTGGGGTAGAAACTAGTCATATGAATCAGGCTCAACTTTATACAGAACCTCTCCCACTCCCTAGTTCCTGGGGGCCTTGTGCACTAACACAGCTAACGGAAGATTCCTCCGCGGGACATGTTTCCATGCTTGCAAGGACTTCTGCAAAGTTCTGCATCTTGATAGGAAACAGTACTTAATCTATTATTGAAAGACTATAAATTGTGTGGGTCAATACTGATTTGCTTTATATCCAGAAGTCAAGTATAGATAGGCTTACCTTATTATCATCTGACAGAATGGCCCAGAGCCAAGCCAAGGAAACATACTTGTGTGGTCCAATGAGATATTTTTTGTATCTTCTTACTGTTCCTTCCATAAAAGATTTCCCCAACATGGGCTGGGAGTTTGGCCTAGTGGTAGAGTGTTCGCCTAGTATGCACAAAGACCCGGGTTTGATTCTTATTTCCTCACCTTGGATTGTGACTGCTATAAAGATGCATCTCACCCAAAATTGCACCAAATAATCAGGTGAAGCTTTAAGTGAATTTTTCAGGTATCTTTTCAGGTGAATGTTGCCCAAGACTTCTTCCTCCTGTTCTAATTTTCCTTGGCACATCTATACACACAAAATCACATACACAAAATTCCACTTAGGATGTAACTGTGGAACCTAAGATTCAAGGATAAAAGAGGAGGCAAATATATAAGGAGATATAGTATACACAGATTCAACTGTGGTCTGCTTTGGAGTATCATAAGTCATTTATTATATTATGTCTCTTGAAAACATACTGAAAAGTATTTATAATTAGTTCTGTAAGACAAATGATATGTATATTTTAAAGTCTAAAAGATCATCTTCATGTGGCCTATATTTTTCAATATCTTTCCTCTGAGTTATCCAGTAAATAAGAATAGTTCTATTTAAAGATAAAACCATGATAAATATGGCTCTTTTAGTTTCTAATGAATATAATTGAGAAACTGCACAAGATAAATATAAGTTCCAATGAGGCTTTCAAGCAAGTACAGTTAATTAGCTAGACTAATAGAGGGAAGATAGGCCATATATAATCTACACCATTATATCATCCGAAAATAATTTATATTTGCCTTATTTGAACAGGTTCACTTTTCTATTTGTCTTTGCTTCGGCAAATATCCAACTCAGATTTCCTTCTCTGGACACACATCAGCAGACACCAAAAAGCCAGATAGTCACTAAATAAACAGGACCACTTGTATGCATATCAATTGCCTTTGGCCTCGGTGAATGTCTAGAGTCCTATATAATTTATCCTGTGCCAACATGTGTGTGTGTGTGTGTGTCTGTGTGTCTGTGTCTGTGTCTGTGTCTGTGTATGTCTATGTCTGTGTATGTTTGTGTGTATTTTTAATCAGTGTGATTACTTGTAGATTAATAGGCACATTCTAGTTTTCACAAATGAGGGAAACCATGCAACCTATCTTTTTGGCTTGCTTACTTCATTTAATATATTTTTTTCTAAGGCTATGTGCAAGAAACAAGAGATATTTCTTTCAGTTGCTGTTATCACTGTTTCTGCTTTTTTTTCCCTTTTGTCTTGTTTGCTAGTTTGCTTGTATTTGGGAGGGTAAAGGGCACAGAAAAGATGGAACAAGAGTAAACAAGTATAACAATCGCATTTGGAAAATGAACACTACACTTTGTAGGTGGAGACAGGAAAGAAAAACTGGGAGAGAGTAAGGGGAGTCATGGTTCAAAAAGAATTGTACTCATTATCTGATTCAGATAGCTGCAGCCCGTCTGTATACTAACTTCACAGTAACAATCAAAATAATTTGAAAAATTAAAACAAATGAGAGAGACTTCATATAGAGTTTTCCATGCCAAAGGCATGAAGCAACTTGCTTCATGCGGATTAACAGGAATTGGTAATGCTTCTCATTAGTGCTTTAGTTAGAAATATTATACAACTCCAAGAACAGAAAAATGATTTAGTCACTCTGGATTCCAAGCGAACCATTCTTCTTTCAATCAGGCAATACCACGAATGGGAATACAAAATTCCCAGAGGATAACATCATCTTTTACTTCACTTTTTTTAAAGATAGTAGTAGACTACAAATGGAAGATCTGACCTGTTTTGCATGAGTATAAAACTTTTAGCAATTTTTCAAAGGTTAGTGAGAAAATATTTCCCATGGCTTGTTGTGGCTGTTGTTTTACTTATTTACATGACATTTTGGGCTACAATGGAATGCTGAAATTGAAATTAGAGACTTTGAATGAATGTAGTCTACCAGAAAAGCAAAACTGACAAAGTAATGTTAATATTGACAAATTTAGACCTCGACATATTGCAATGCATCATAGTCAGAAAACAAATCCAAGACAAACTTTGGAAAGCCAAAAAAAAAAAAAGAATAAACTCAAGGAAAAATTTTAAAAGGGAATTACTGAACTAACAAGTCACTCTTTAACGGCTGAGAGACTCACTTAATGGTAGAGTGCTTACCTACCATGCATGAAGCCCCAAGTTCAATTCCTCAATACCACCCACACAGAAAAATGCAGCTAGTTGTGCCATGGCTCAAATGGTAGAGCACTATCCTTGAGGAAAGTTCAAGGAGAGTGTTCAGTCCCTGAGTTCAAGCTCTAGGACTGGGAAAAAAAAATCACTCTTTAATTACAAAAACAGCAAACAAAGTTAAGCACCTATCTTTATATCTTTTAAACTTTACACTGACAGCATTGCAGGGAATATGTAAAGTGGATAAAACATTTATATGGCCAAGCAGATTATCATGTTACAACATTTACATCTTGGTAGAAAATCTAACACCATCAAGCATGGCACAAAGACACCAGCCTTGAAGAGGACAGTCATGAGAGGATATATCACCAGTGAAGATTAACCAACTTCTCCCTCTCTACCCCAGCATCCTCTCAGAGTGAGGATCACTCTGCCCCAAATTGTGGTACAGTTCACATATAGACTAGTTGGATAAAGGCCCAAGAAACAGAAAAATATCAGTATATTCAATATGACTTATCCCTTCAACATAATTCAAAGTATTAGCATGTAAGTAGTAAATAAGGAAGCCAAGTCTACTCTCCCAAAATTTTATAGCCCAGCATTTTCTTTTATTTTCTTTCTTTCTTTCTTTCTTTCTTTCTTTCTTTCTTTCTTTTTTTCTTTCTTTCTTTCTTCCTTCCTTCCTTCCTTCCTTCCTTCCTTCCTTTCTTTCTTTCTTTCTTTCTTTCTTTCTTTCTTTCTTTCTTCCTTTCTTTCTTTTTTGATGTGTGTGTATGTGTGTGTACCAATATTGAAACTAGAACTCCAGGCCTGAGCATTGTCCTTTAGCTTTTTGGCTCAAAGGTGGCACAGTTTCACTTCTGACATTTTTTGGGGGGGTAGTTAATTGGACTTTCCTACATCAGCTTGTTTCAAACCTTGATCCACAAATCTCAATCTCCTGAGTATCTAGAATTACAGATCACTGGTACTCTTTTTTTAATCATATGTTTATCAAATTCATACAAGCTAGTTTCATAGACTCAGTACCTTGTTTACTAGAAAATAATTTTATCAGATGATATCATAAACATTCCCACCTTATAAGTGAGCTTATTAGTCAAAGCCAGTATAGATGAGGGGCAGAGGGAAGATTAATTCTTAGCATGGGTAAGTCAATGAAAGAGGCAAAACAATTACATTTTTAGACTACAGATTTGAGCTTTTGAATTAAATAGGAGAACAATTGGAGCAAGAAGCATGCATAATTAGGTAGTCCCATCAAAGTGTGGCCTGGTTGATCATTATCTCAGTTCTGGTTTTGCAAGCAGAACAAAGAAGTTGTTGTGGTTGTCATGACTTTACAAGAAAAAAAATCTGGTTTTCCTGCTCCAGTGTGCAGTCTCATCATTATAGGTAACTGACCTCATCTGGAAAATAGTCCATTCTGCAAGGCTCTAGCATTCCTTGGGGATAGTTTTGATCTCTTATCATGAAAATATAATCAATCAGTCCTGTCCTTCCTGAAACCCAAGATGAAAAACTCAGGGAAGTAAGAGGCATTTGCAATGTGAAAGCAGATCTGCTAAGCTTTTAATCTATGTTTAGTACATTTACAGGCCCAAGTAAAGGAGTCAATGCTTTTTCGCAAAAGCAATTTTAGGTACCTGTTATACATTTTTGTCTCCTCTCACCATGGTCACAAAAGAATATACTATAAAAAACAGCTCCCATCTTCACAGAGATAAAATACATGCGCCTAGCTCTATTTGCTGCCTCGCACCAAGGAAACAAATCCATAAACAAGAAGCAACATGTTTGCTGGAAAAGAGCCACCACATCCCTTCCCTTTCTACTCAGAAGATAAAAATCTCCTTTTCAGCCCCCATAACCAGATCTAATAAGAAGGGAACTGTACGGTTCAACCTAGCCATGTGGTTGCATCACAAACCATTACATATGCTCTGAAAGAGACTATTGAGGTGAAACTGGCAAAGATAATAAATAGTTCTTTTATGTTAGAGAATCTGGAACACACTGAAGAAGTAATAATAAGTATAAAATGTACAAACAGAAATACTAGAATATCTGCCAGGAAGACTAGCCACTAGAAGAGGTAGAAAGTCAACAGAGGACTCACGGAAGTGGTGACTCTTAAACTACAACTTGAGAGATGCTTAGCACTAGTTGTTCAGGATCAAGGTTGTAGAGTAAAGTCCTTGACAGGGAGTAGAAAATTTGCAAAAGTCCAAACCAGGAAGATCATGAGACATAGAAGTGAAGAAGTTTTCTGCTAGATGCTACAATCAAGATCAACTTTAAATGGTATTACACTAAATTAACTAAGCCAGATACATAGGACAAATATTGTATTGTTTGCTGGGTGAGGTGGCTCATGCCTGTAATCCTAGCTATTCAGAAGGCTGAGATCTGAGGATCAAGGTTCAAAGCCAGGACTGACACTAAAAACCATGAGACTCTTATCTCCAATTAATCACTAGAAAACCTTCAGTAATACTGTTGCTCAAGGGATAGGGTGGTAATATTGAGCTGAAGAGATCAGGGACAGCACCCAGGCCCAGAGTTCAAGCCTCACACTGACAAAGATAAATAAACCAACAAACAACCAAAGACCAGAGAATGTGACTTGGAAAGTTGATAAGTCTATTAAGCTATTTGTGTTTGCTAGCTGTAGCTTATAGATGTTAAACTCCTAGACCTTCACATGGACTTAGAGATATAAGAACCATCTTTCTGGCCCATTATAGAAGGAAGGATAGCACCCAAGTCTCACATTCTTAAGTTAAAAATTGAAAGGAAACAGATAGTAAATTTACATTTTGAAGGGGAGAGAAAAATTGCAATTATAATTTTATTCAAGTGCAAGCTTTGAACAAAGGAAGGGTCAGGGGCTTATGGATTATGGAAGAAATTTCACTACTGTCTCATGTATTTGAGTAAGATATATGAACAAAGGCTATTTGGATCCAAGTTAACAACAATAACAAAAGGACTGTTCCTGTTCATTTACAGAAAAAAGCTATTAAGAATGTATTTTCATTGTAAATCTCTGCTAGGAGAGCCCAAGGTTTCTACTGATTATGACAAATGAGGGAGACTATTGGGCCTATGTTCCTTTGAGTCTGGCTTACTTTACTTAATATGATTTTTTCTAAGTCTTTCCATGTCCTTACAAATGGGGCGATGTCATTCTTTCTGACAGCAACATAGAATTCCATTGTGTATAGAGACATTAGGCCAAATAGTACAACACTAAATGTAAGGACCTCCAGGATAAGGAAACAAAAGCCATATAATGAGTGACTGTTGTCCTTAATGGACTAGGTTATCACTCACCTCTTTTCCCATCCCTTGCTTATCTCATATGTTACAATTTTTCACCTTGTTATCTGATATATTTTGTATGTGCTTAATTGGTTATTTGAAATTGGATAGGGAAGGGGGGAAATCAAGATAAGCGGGGGAAGGGTGGGAAGGAAATGAAGACCATGTCATGGTATCAGTGTTTGTAAAGTTATGCACCTTCTATATGGTGAATATAATGTAATCCTTCTATTAATCACAATAAAAATTATTTAAAAAATAAAAAAGAATGTATTTCCGCAAAAAAATGTAATTGAAAGAGCAGAATAAAAAGCAAAATGAAAGCTAAATAAAAATAACTGGTAAACTCATTGGCATGCACAACTAAAGATTATGTGCAAAAGGAACTTGCAATAAAATTTAATTTCGAAAGAACATACAAATGAGATGAACATAAGATATGATGGTGATATGTGAAAAAAATTGATCCTGGGCTCTTACAGCAGAAACATTCTCAGATCTCTTATAGAGCTTAGAATAGCTATGGAATGTGATGAATGGAATATGGTTTTGAATTAGGTGTTCAACTGTAAAAACACAAGGACAGTAAACGTCTTCCAAATCAGTAAAGAAATAAAACTCAAACAATGAGGGGCCCAAAAAGAGAAGGTCAAGAACAAGCAAAAGCAGATCAAAAATCTTAAAAAATGTGTTTACTCTTCCCTGTGGAAGGATCAGGAGTAGGCAGCCTACTGAAAAGAGAACACCCAGTGTGGAGACACAACAAGGAGAACTATTTGTTCCATTTCTATTCTGTAAAGAACGGCCTTGTTGGAAGCCTAGACTCCAGTAATACAGTCAACTGTAAGGGGCTAGTATGAGAGGAAAGTGAGCAATAAGCAGAGCATGAGCCCTTACCTCCTTCTAGTGAGTAAGCATGTGTGCCCACCTGTGAACACACAGATGGGCACACACACACACACACACACACACACACACACACACACAGTGGAGGTCACATGTGAGGAGTCTTGACTTCCACTTCCATCATGTTTTAATGAGATACCTTTCTCCTTCTCATTCCCCCTTGACAGTGTTAGAGATGCTGAAGGGGAAATCTACATCAATGATCCACCTGCTCGCCTTCCATGATGCACTATCACCATAAACCTGTGAGGAACTTCAATTGTAACACCTGCAAGATCAACAGACTACTACATCCATGCCATGATATCCTACCCAGTACTGGAGAAACAGTGACCAATGCAGCCAATAGGCTGCATGCATCTCAGGGAAGAGTGCTAGGTGAAAAAATAGCCAATCCCCTTCAAGTTACATAATATGTCATCCCATCCTCAAAATGAGAAAGGAGTAGAGATTTTGTCAGGGGTTACAAATGTTGAAAGAGATAGAATGGATGTGGCTGTCATGGGTAGCACAATGGAAATCTTCACCAGTTCAGTGAAAGGCAAGCAACTGTGAGGAACATTATAAAAGAAAAGGCAAGGCTACATGGCTAGGAATATATAATATAATCATAATGACTTCAAATGAGTTTGATTCTGCTTTTAAAATATATTATTACAATAAAAAGATTAAAATTAGACAAAAAGCTGTTTATAATGGACATACCAAAAATGTAAAGTTTCAAAAAATCAAAATTAAAAGAAGAGAATGTTAATATAAATAGTCATTTCTTTTTTCATTTTTTAAGATTTTTTTTTTTTGCCAGTCCTGGGCTTGAGCTCAGGGCCTGAGCACTGTCCTTGGACTTTCTCAAGGCTAGAGCTCTACCACTTGAGCCTCAGCACCACTTCCAGCTTTTTTCTATGTATGTGGTACCGAGGAATCGAACCCGGGTCTTCATGCATGCTAGGCAAGCACTTTAACCACTAGGCCAAACTCCCGGCCCTTAAGATTTTATTAACATTGATTTTATACCACATTTCAAGTGTCGTGTTTAATAAACAAGTATTCAAGAAGGGAATCTCTATATACAATCACTGGTACATAGATTTTAGAACATAATTAAAATTAAGCTGAGTCTTTGTATGTTATAGATACATCTTAATTTATGTAATAAAACATTATAGAGTATGTAACCCATCGCAGATTTTTATGTCTATGAAGTTATGTTTATATCTCCAAGACCATGTCCATAACCTTGGGTACCCAAATATTGAGTCATTAGTCTGTACTGTTTGGATCTAATATCCACATATTAAAGAGACCATGCACCTTTGGTTCCTTTGGTCTTGATTTATCTCACTCAACATGATTCGCTCTAATTTCATCCACTTGCCAACGAATGCCATTACTTTATCTTGTCTGTTGGCTATGTAGAATTCCATTGTATATATATACCACATTTTTATGTCCATTCATCTCTAGTGGGGCATCTGGGTTGTTTCTATCACTCGGCTATTGTGAATAGTGCAGAGGTGAGCATAGCTGAACAGGTGTCCCTATCATATCCTGGGTTATGATGTTCAGGATAGATGCCCAGGAGTGCTATGGTGGGATCGTAAGGAAGGTCTACTTTTAGTCTTTTAACAAATCCCAAACTTTCTATAGTTTTTTTTTGGATTCCAATTCATTTAATTCTGGTTTGATTTTAATAATTTGCTTCCTTCTAGTGGGATTAGGGTTGGTTTGTTGCTCTTTTTCCAGGAGCTTAAGGTGACATATTAAATTGTTGGTTTGCGACTTTTCCAATTTGTTATTGTAGGCACTCAGAGCTATAAATTTTCCTCTGAGTACTGCCTTTGCCGTGTCCCAAAGGAGTTGGTATGTTGTGTGCTCCTTTTTGTTAAATTTCATAAACTGTTGGATTTCTGTTCTGATCTCTTCGATGACCCATTGGTGATTCAACAATGTGTTGTTCAATCTCCATGAGTTACAGGGTTTTCGATGGTGGAGTTGTGTGTTCAGTTCCAATTTGATGCCCATGTGGTCTGAGAAAATGCAGGGAATAATTTCAGTGTTTCTGAATCTGTCCAGGCTTGTTTTATGGCCTAAAATGTGGTCTATTTTGGAAAATGTTCCGTGTGCTGCTCAGAAAAACGTATCTGTGTTGTTGCTGGGTGGAATATTCTGCAGATGTCTGTTAGATCTAGTTGGTCTATATAGTTGTTCAATTCTAAGGTTTCTCTGTTGAGTTTTTGCCTTGTTGATCTGTCCAAAGGTGAGAGTGGTGTGTTAAAGTCACCAACAATCACTGTGTTTCAATCTATGTATGGTTTTAGTGAAAGTAAAGTTTGCTTGATTAAATTCGGCGCTCCGGGATTCGGTGTGTAGATATTTAGGATCGTTATGTCCTCCTGGAGGAAAGATCCCTTTAGTAGTATGTAGTAACCTTCTTTGTCTTTTCTCACTCATTTTAGTTTGAAGTCTATTTTATCTGATATGATTGTTGTTCTTAAGGTACTATGCTATCTCTCATCTCTTTTGCGGTCCCTTGGTTATCTCATATTGTTACACTATCTCACTTTGTTACCTGATATATCGGATATATTTGTATTTGGTTATTTGAAATTGGGTAGGGAACGGGAGAAAACAAGATGAGGGGTGGGGTGGGGGGAGGGAAATGGGGACCAAGACATGTGAAAGGGTATTGATGTATGGGAATTAATGCACCATCTATCTGGCAAATATCATGTAACAATTCTATTAATTACAATAAAAAATATATGAAAATGAAAAAAAAGGAAAAAGAAATCCCAAACTGCCTTCTAGAGTGGCTAAATACTCATTTCTTTAAATCAAAATTACCATTTAGATAAAAAAGAATCTGTACCTAATCATGAAAAGACATGCATTAGCGATATTTAACCATGTATTCTAACAGCATAGCTTGAAAATAATGACAAAACTTAAAGAAGTACAAGAATAAATTATCAAGAAAACATTTGTAATGGGAAATAATTTAATGTAGCTCTCTTAGAAATTAATGAAAATTTTCAAATGCTTTCTGAGAAAATAATAATGGTCATTGGTTTAGAATACATCACATAATCACCACAGTATACCAAGTAGAGATATGTCAACAGCATACCTCAAAACCTGCTTCTCTATAGGTAAGAACTCAGAGTTGCTTGATTCAACAGAAAGCTTCCACTTCTTCCAAGGATGTAGGAAGCTGGAAAAAAAACATTTTCCTTTCAATTAGCATTGTTTTATATTGTTATATGCACATAGCTCTTGGGCCATTGTTATCCTCTCTTAGGAAAATGATCCTTTGTTCTCACTGTGTGAATATTTAGAATGGTATTTAATTAATCATGTCCAAATGTAATTATTTATCTTTTACCATTCATTGGATTTACTTGGAGATTCATAGACACATTCTAGTTATTATTACAAATGAGGAAACCATGCAGCCTATGTTTCTCTGGGTCTGGCTTACTTTGCTTAATATATTTTTTCCAATTCTTTATATTTAAATGATGCTTATCTCAATGAACTCCAAAAATTGGAATGAAAATTTTTTTTCATTAAGACTTGGAGAAAATCTTATTTAGTGAAGTAAGCCAGACCCAAAGGAACAGAGGCTTCATGGTTTCTCTCATTTATATTAATTAGTACACATCTAGGATTCTCCTTGCAGAGGATCTCAATAGCTCAAAAGCTGTATACATACGGTCATACAGGATGAGACTAAGCAAAATGAACTCTAGGATATGGAAACAAGAGGTTTATCTTTGTGACTGTGGTTCTTAAAGTACTATGCAAAATTATTTCTTGTCTCTTTTTTTCCCCTTATGGTTAATACCATGTGGTTACTGTGTCTCATTTTGTTACCTGTTATATTGTAGATACATTTATTTGTTTATTTGAAATAGGGAAGGGAAGTGGTAAAACAAGATGATTGGGAGAAGGAGGAGGGAAAGAGGGACAAAAACATAAAAAGGGCTATCAATGCTTGAGAAATAATGTACCCATTACCTGACAAATATAACTGTAACCCCACTGCTATACATTACCCAGATAATAAAATACAAAAAAATTCATTTTACTGTTTTCAGGGTTTTCTCCTTTTTTTCCTTCAGGTTATTCCCTTTGGGTTTTATTTCTATACCATTGCCTTGATTTGGGGAGGGGAAGGAGAAGCACATAAAGTGTGGGACAAGGGTGAACCAATTCTGCTCTGATACTCACTAGACACTATGTTGGAAATGAACTCTACAACTTGTGGGGGGAGGGGAGTCGAACGGGGAACTGAGAGAAAATAAAAAGTGTGACACTATTCAAAAAGAAATGTACTCACTGCCTTACTTATATAATTGCAACCCTTCTATATATCTCCTTGACAATAAAATTTAAATTTTAAAAATGTAAAGAACATTTTTCCTAAGCCATAAAAATAATACAGGTGAACAGTTGGTGGGGCAGGGCCACTGCAAGGGAGGGAGTGAGGCCTAACACTACATGTTAGAGAGAAAGAGGGGGGAGAGGGAGGGACAAATGGAGGGAGGGAGGGAGGAAAGGAGACAAACAGCCAGAGAGAAGAGGGAGGGCAGAGAGAGGGCAAGAGAGGAACAGAGCAGAGATAAATATATAGACATAAACATGTATACAAATATAAAATAGTGTCTGTGGTGAGAACCCAAAACAGAGTTGATACAATGCTCATTCATAGACTTTGATGAGCCTGGGGGAAAGCAGGTGACCGGGTAACAAAGCATTATGGATTGGAAATGGAGCAGGGAGGTTTTTCACAAGTTGGTCTTTGCACTTGACACTGCTGTTAAAGCATTTTCCCAGTGATAGAATATGAAGTAAAAATGGAACAGAACAGCACAGAGGACATTTCTATTTTTCACGACCAAAGTCATCGATTTGTTGCACTATATCATTAGAAACAACAAAACAAAGAAAATGCAGGTCATAGCAGTCAACTCTGAAGAAAATCTCAAGCAGAATGAGAGGATCCCAGGAGGAGAAACTAGGATATGGTACTCGGGCAGGTAAGGTTTCCAAGGTTCATTTTATAAATGTCCAACATGTCACAGACCACAGAAGAAAATCCTACCACCAAGAGAAGTGAAGCTTCAGTGCTTGTTACCTGACTTGCTTTGTGTGGATTCTCAAACTGCATCAATTTGCTGCATTGAGTATATTTTTACCTACAACACTAACTTAAAAGATAAAAAATGTTCATCCTTGGACCATAACCTTGTTTCCTGTAAACTTATTGCATATATAAAAATAAAAATAAATGCCAAGATGGAGATAAGTTATGATATGGGCACACAAACATCTGTTGCTGTCAACAAGCCTAGTTGCACAGCTTGTTAAAAAGTGAGTCCTCAAACAATTCAAGATTTTTTCCTTGATATAAAGGATTGTCAGCGATAAAACAGATAAATATCAATTTCTGTTTCCTTTCTCTAGGAGATTTGCAACCACTAGAGTGTTAAGAAAAGATACTGACCAAGGTTCACTGGCTGCTGTGAACTTCTAGAAATGAATAAATTTCTTTTCTAAAAATTTCACTTGTAAACCAAAAGATTTCAAGTGCTACAATGTCAGGGCAGAGAGTGTTCAGCTTTATTAAATTTACTATGCTCTGAGGAATGAATATAAGCCTCTTCTAAAAGTTTGCTATAGGTAGCTCTTTGAATGAACATATATTTTTAGTTATGCCATAAATGTCAATTATCATATCATTCCTCAGGCATGAAAACGATCTTAAATATACTCCTGAAATTTCTTTTATAGGAACTAACTATTCTAACTTAGTTCCTTTTCTGTTTGCATCTCTGAGTTAAAGGCATTTATGTAAAAATCAATTGCCACTAAGCAGGTTTCAATTCATTTGTTTTTTCCTATGTTCTGTATACTTTAAAATGTTAATATGTAAAAGAAATCAAAGCATGATGCAGTTTGACTGTATCATTCACTGTAGAGATCTTTCACCTACTGTCTCTCTTAAGAGAGAAAAATCTCAGCTACCTAACAGAAGCATAGAAAACCTCAGTAGACTGGCTTCGAGAAAAAATACTTCTAGACATATCAGAGTAAAAATATTAGAAGAAGCTATCATCTTAAAATGTGATCTGGATCTTGTTTTCTTCTAAAACACTGTGATAAAGCCTGATTCACTTAAAATATAATCAGAATGAACCCTGGTCTTCTGTATCTCTTACATCACTTTCTCTCTTAAATAATTTTTGCCTCCTTGGCTTCCTTTCTCATTAACCTGGACTCTGTGTTCAGTTCTCATATTTTGAGATCTACTTCAGCCATCTGTGGAAAACATCAGTTTCTTTACCATTGCAGATTTCTCCTGTCTCACCTCCTCTTTTAATAACTCTCAAGCATTATGATTTGCTGTCTGCTCTCAAATCCCCCTCCCTCAACCCTCTATTAGAACGGAAGGTCATGAGGAAGGGATTTCTATTGCTAATGTATTTAAAGTGCCTAAAAGTCCTTTGCACATGTGGGTCCTCACTAAACATCTGCTAAAGAAGTAAATTAACAAAAACACATATGAGCACTTACTTATATGCTTTTAATATGGTTGTTGTTATTTCTTTGTCTTGTTTTCCTGGCTGATTGGGCTGGAACAGTGATGTTATTACCTGGGAACTCATTCTCACACCCAGTGAGCCAAAAAATGACTTCAAAAGTGAAGAACACAGTTTTCTGAAGTGGTCCATTAAACCTAAACAGTTTAGGATTTAAAGTGTATGCAATATGTTGGTAATTTAGTCATGACCCTGGACCAGATAGCATCAGAAAAAAAAAGGAAAAAAAGCATCCACACTTAATGTGAGAAAGACTGAATATAAGGGAATCTTGTGGGAAACTTGGGGATTTTATTAAAGTAAGAAGTTGGAAAGAAAATTGTGTGATGTGCCAAGTACATGGCTCATATGTCAAGAAGTTATACAAAGATGCTTTTTAATCAACTGTGTTCATTGGAAACTTTCAGCATCACAGACAAGGGTCCTGGTGGCCATAACAAAAGATCTTTAAATGTGGGCTAATTATCCTATTCCCATATAAAGCTGAGAAAAATGCAGTCCAATTTATTATAACATCTCAACCTCCACCCTTACTAAAAGAAAAAAATAGCATGTATTTCACAGAATTCAGGGCACATTGCTTTCTAATTAATATGGGGACCATATTTTAAATCTCCAGCATCTGCCTCTTAAAAATATTAAAATGGAGTTTCTATTGAGTTTCTTTTATGGATTTTTCCCTTTAAGCTTAATTTAATTTTTTAAGAAGTTCATCTGTCTAGTGGAAAAATATAACTATCTCCAAACCAATGCTTAAAATCTAAAGAATGCCTTTTAATACTCAAACTATCAAACAGATCCTAAGACTGTCATGGGTCAGTTGTAGGTAGCTATTTAAGGGCACAATCTCTTGATGAAAGTTATTCTAGTACTAATATTGTGATTTGAGTAGAGAGATCACATTGAGAACCTTTGTTCCTAAAGAAATTGATGTGAATAAAATTATTTAATTATGTTGCTTGGGTTTAGCTAACTACATAAAACTTTGTCCTAGAACTTGAGCCTATAAAATTCCATTTGCACAAAATACTGTTTCATCTGAAAAATCTAACAAATACAATGCATAATTAGAACACATACCTGGCTAAGGGATAAATGAAAGTGATTTCCTTAGATCCAATCCATTTGAATATTCCATATTCTTCAAGCAAAGAATTTCAAATCCTTTCATACACACACACAAAAAAACATTTTTAATGAAAGTTGCAACAAGTTCAAATGCCAGCTTTCTGTAGTAAGGAAGATTTGATATTAAATGGACTTGAGTTCAAAGCTTCATTCTAAAATTTCCACAAAATGGAATAATTTGTGTCCTAGTTACATAAGTTATATAGTTAAATAAATCTCAGATTTTCCATGTGTAATATGGAGAAAAATGCCTCAATTGCTTGTTTGTACAAAATAGATATGTTAAAATATTCTAGTAGCCAGAAGAAAGAATATATATTTGATAAAAGATTGTAATACCTGTGAATGTTATTTTTATTTGATCTCTTCTTCACTGTCAAGAGACTGCAGTTCTGCTGATTATGAGAGTATCTTTTCCATTTCTATCCTCCATACTTCAACATATCAAATCAATAGATTACATGTATATATTTACATAGCATGATGCATTCCTTGGATACAATAATTCATTTGTCAAAATCATTGGGTAGTTCCTTAACACATACAAAATACAATTGAAATGTCCACATTGTAAATCATAGAACCATCATATTTAAGGTTCTCCACAACTTCCCACAAATTACTTTTTCTGCCTTATCTCCCCAACATATCTGTTGGAGACTGCTTCAAGGTCTCTTAACTTGCTGCCTAATACTTTTAATATGATAGGCTTAGTAAAGTTTTAGGCCGCTTACTTTGTGCTAAGAGACATCTGGATCATTATCTTTATTTACTGGTTGCTTTGCTCTGTGTTTAGAGACATCCGGATGGCTATCTTGACAAAGTTAATCTATAGACTGCTCTGCCTTATGCTAAGGAATGTTTGAATTGTTATCTCAACAGGTTAACTTGCCCCATGTCCTGTTTTCTCAGGCCCTGTTTCCTGCTTACCATGATATTCTTGCAAATTAAAAATTCCGCTGCGCTAACCCCTGCTTTAAAGCCCTATATAAACCCCCTCTGTCTTTCAATAAACGGACCTCGATCAGAACACTGTCTTGGTCTCATTTCCTTCTGTTTGTCTGTCCTACTCATTTAGGTACGGTTCCCTCTCGGGTCTCAGTTGACTGAACCCCGCGGGACGGGGCACATATCCACATTCTACTCAACAAATCTACATTCCAGTCCATTTGATCTACTCAAACATCCACCTACACTGGCTGAAGAGAGCTTCAAAGTGATAAACATAAACAAACAAACAAAAATTCACTCATACCTGTGATCCTTGCCTCTCCGGAGGAAAAAATGAGAAGGATCATGGTCCAAGAAAGTACAGAGATTGCCATATCTTCCTCAACTAATAGGAAGTTGGATATGGTAGTGTGCATTTGTCATTCCAACTATGTGAGTATAAATGGAAGATTGCTAGTCCACAGCAACCTAGGTATATATAACACAAGATACTATTTAAAAGATAACTGAAGTAAAAAAGGCTGGATTGAGATTGGCTCAAGCAGTAGAGCATCTGCCTAGCAAGCTCAAGGCCCTGAGTTCAAACCCTTGTACCTCCAAAAGGAAAAAATATTGGTAAAACAGAAATGCAGTAACTATAAGCCTTTCAAAATACCCATTTTACAAAACAGATGTCTACCTTTGGTAGGTATTTTCAATTCAACTTCCCTCCAGTGTTTCTCATAGATTACAACTCCATCTTGCCACGAAATCTGCCTTTTTCATCATCTTAGGAAGTGGTAAAGTGTGGAGTCGGGATTGTGCAGGAGTAGGTGTTCTAAGCTGGGGTGCTTAGAGTCTAAGCTGGGATGCATAGAATCAAAATAATATCCATGTTACTTACTAGCAACAGAAAGGATACACAGATCTAAGAGAAGTCTTTTGCCACACAGTGGAAGAAGCCACTAAATCTTCCAAGTAGAATGTCTCAGTGCTCACAGACAGGTACTTATATATCCGAAAATGCCAAACTCCCCATGGGAGATGAAAAGTCACTAATAAGAGCTTAAAGGGCATACATTTCCAGATCGTGGCAAAGGTGACAAGAGCAGCCTTTCTCTTGCTTCTCATGGTGTGGCTTTTGATTATCCTTGTCCTGAAATATGAGTTTTGTTGTATGTCTTTAAGTGGAAGTCTACTGCAAACAATAGTAGTGGTTCATTCATCAAAACATTAGTCAATGCTCACTTCAACAGCCATAGCTTCCATAATGGCAGCTCCCTGAAAGTCTGAGCAGGCTCAACACTGTATTATTCCCTGAGAATCCAGGGAGACATTTCAGCTGCTGAAGGCTTACTGCTACACTAATAACTGGTCCGAGCCTTCCCATCTTCGATGCTCCCTCTGCCTGTAACCAGTCTTGTTAACAGCCTGCACAGCCTTTTTGATACAGTTCAATAGATCTCAATCTTTAAGTTCTCCTTCTTTCTCTTCAACAGAAAAAGTTTCTCCTCCTACTCATGCAGTAAATTACAGCACAGTCTCACATTATGGTCTATTTTATACTCGAGGCAATAAAAGACAGGAAGGTTTGGCTTTTGCTTTGTAATTTTATTATTCCTCTGTGGCTTCTAGTACAAGGTCTTATATTTGGGAAACCGTTCCATAAACAAGGGCTACGAAATGAATCAAAACAAAGGTTGTATCAGGAATTAGGGAAGATAATGCTCAGAGTTATTGTTGGACACTGAGTAACAGACAAAGGACAATTTTTTTTAAAAAAGAACTAAAAACATGAAAAATTTAAAAAAAAAAAACCTTCTCAGGGCAGAGAAAATAGAGCAGAGAAGTCAAAACTCTCATGCCATGGTTGGAAAACAATAAATTTAGCCTGGGGAAGAAAGCAATAATAATCACTCAGGCCTCGGAAAAGGGCAAGGGCAGTGTGCTAGGAGAAACTGGACAACTCTTAGGTTAAACAAAATACATGTTTAATCAAAAGAGCTTCAACTATGGTCATGGACTCTTGGGTTTTTTTTTTTCTTTTTATTTACCTCCAAATAGGAAAGTCTTGATAAAAATTGTAAACCTCTAGTCAAAAAGCTCAAAGTCAACTAGGCACTGTTGGCTCAACCTATAATCCTAGCTACTCAGGAGGCTAAGACCTGAGAATTTAGGTTCAAAGCCAGTCCATGCAGAAAAGTCTGTGACTCTTAACTCCAGTTAACTGCCAAAAAGCCAGAATTAGAAGTATGGCTCAAATGGCAGAGCATCAGCCTTGGCTAAAAATGTTAAATGAGTGTGCAAAGCCTTGAGTTTAAGCCCAGAATACATGTGCACACACATGCACATGCACACACACACGCACGCACCAGCTCAAAGTTCCCTCAAATAAATGGACCGTCCCAAAATCCATGATAAATTTTATATCACCCTTACCTTCTAAACATATTATAAGTACCCTAAGGCTAAGAATGAAAACCGCCCTAAGAGTACCTAGTGCCCATAATTAATGCAAGAATTAACTTGAGTCTTCTATTTGAGTTCAGTAACTTTTCTCCATGGTTTATATTGCCTTCTATTTTTCTTTCTTACTTAACTTTCTCTTTCACACTAAACCCCCCCCAATCTTGTTGAATGCCCCACTTGCATGTACATTTCTCCAAAGCATCATTTATAAGTGATATTTATACAATCTCTTCGAAGACTCAGCACATGCATCCAAGATTATACTACACAAATCATTGTTCATGTGTACTATCAAGATGCTCCTTTGAAACTTTTGTGCTTTTGCTGATTGTTAGCACAGCAAAGACAAGGTCTTGGACACACGACACCTGCTAATGTCACTGAAAGCTTGTCAATATTAGCAGAAAATTATAGTTGCTTTTGAATCCGTTTCATCTCACCTACAGGACTGCTTTTCACATCGAATAAGATGTGTGATTTTCTCTCATTGCTTTGTGCACATTGGTCTTTAATGGCAAATGGTTACCCACTCCCCATTGTGTACTATGCACTTTGTAAAGAGTTCCTATGTCTAATTCTTATAAGTACTGACAGTGTGGTCTTCGCTTTGCAAGAAAGCACATAAACTAATCTTTCCACCATCAGACAGCTGGTTAGCATCAAATCCCAAACTCAAAGCCAAACCCACTAACAACAAACATGATTTTTTTTAGTACCAAAATAAAATAATAGCTTAAAGATCCAGTTTAAATCAATAGCTTAAAGATAAAGGCAACTCTTACATACAATTCTAGAATCAGGTGGCTCTGCCTCCTCTAAGACAGAATGAATGGTCTAATGGACTGAGCACAGAAAATTGACTTTATTGGCAGACAGAGCTGAACAAAGCGGCTAGAGGGAACAAAAGGTAAACTGGCCATGTCCGAGCTGCTTTTCTTATAGAATTAATACAGAGGTGAACACCTTACCATACTGACTCAGGTTGACTAGAAACTTCCAGTTTTTAGAATATCTGACCAGTTACAAAGTTCAATTAGACTTCACCGCACTTAATAAGAATACATGATTCTAGTACAGTGCAAGAGCTCAGTTTGTGTTAAACTGTTTTAACACCTAGCACTGCTCACCTGCTAAGGCGACATGATATTTTTACATTAATAAATGATAGCTGTTCTAAACTAGGAAAAAATATTTTATTTTTGTGCCAAAAGAAGGGCTAAGGAAACCTAGAACTGTGATCCTAACACAAGGTAGCCATATTTCAGCCCTCAGCCATCTGCCATGTAGTGGTTTAAAGGAGCATTTATTTTATTCATGGTGCTAAAATTATTTCACTCACAGAAATTTTCAAGACTCAAAAGAAAATCTGCGAAGCTAAATTTCAGAACACACTTCCTGAGAAATCTTTCTGCTACTCTCTTCAGCATTTTTTCTTTTTTTCTTTTTTTTTTTTTTTTTGGTTGGTTGTGGGACTTGAGCGTTCATTGTCTCTGAGCTCTTCAACTTAAGGACAGTACTCTACCACTTAGGCCACAGTGCCACTTCCAGTTTTCTGGTGGATTAGTTGGAGATAAGAGCCTCATGAACTTCTATGCCTAGGCTGACTTTGAACCATGATCGTCCTGAGTAGCTAGGATTACAGGTTGAATCACCAGTGCCCAGCTTCCTTCGACTTTTCTATCAATTCCCCAGACCTTCAATTCTATAAAAAGTCCTCTTTCAAAATTATATAAAAATGTTTAACTTTCCAGCCAGTGAGCCAATTCGGTTCACTCAAGGAAGAAATAGCCCTTTATATATATTTGATTTGCCACACATCTTGCATCACTTGAAAAACCAGTATTAGTTAAGGTAAATATTTAATGACTTTGGCATTTGTAAACAATTTAATTTTGTAAATATAAATTGTAATATATTTTTATTGTAATTAATAGAAGGGTTACATTATATTCACCAGATAGAAGGTACATTACTTAACAAACATTGCTACCCCTTCTCATGTTTTTGTCCCCATTCCCCTCCCCCACCCCCTCCCCTCATCTTGTTTTCCCCCCTTCCCTATTCTAGTAAATACAAATTTTTGTGTATTGCACACTTGGCAATACAAACAGATCTCTTTGCACAGTTAAATCATTGAACATATCCTTATTCAAAGCAGGTTTAATAAAATGATAGTTCCCTGCATTTATATTATTAAACATTAAATCTCTGTTTTTATTTTTCTGGAGAGATATCCTTTATTTCCTCACAGCTCTTTTTAAAAATGGAGTATCTTCATGGAACCAATCCAGATGTCTCTCAGTAGATCATTGGATCAAGAAGATGTGGTACTTATACACAGTGGAATTCTATGCTACCATCAGAAAGAATGACCATTACTAAGGAAATGGAAAAACTTGGGGAAAAAATCGTATTAAATGCAGTAAGCCAGACCCAAAGGAACATAGGCTCAATGGTTTCCCTCATTTGTAGTAATTAGTTCACATTTAAGACTCTCCTAGAAGAGGATTACAATAGCACAAAACCTAGATACATAAGGTTATATAGGGTGAGAAAGGGTCTCTAGGATATGGAAACAAGAGCTTTCTCTTGAGTGATTCTTGTTCTAAATGTACTATGTTATTTCTCTTCTCCTTTATTGCCCTTTGATTAATCTCATATTGTTACTGTATCTGACTTTGTTACCTGACATATTGCATATACGTTTCTTTGTTTATTTGAAATAGGAAAGGGAAGGGGATAAAACAAGATGATTGGGAAGGGTTCAGGGAGGGAAATGAGGACAAAAACATAAGAAGGGGTATCAATGTGTGAAAAGTAATGCACCCCTACCTGGCGAATGTAACTGTAACCCCTCTATACATGGCCTCAATAATAAAAGAATAAATGAAAAAATGATTATCTTCAAGGGATTGTTTAACAGTGAGTCAATTTGAGGGGTAAAGTGCATCTTGTTTTGTTTGTTTTGTCTATCTTAATACTTGAACTCAGGGCCTGGCAGTGTTCCTGAGATTTTTTGCTCAGGGCTAGCACTCTACCACTTTGATCCATAGCTCCACTTCTGGTTTTTAGGTGGTTATTTGGAGATAAGAGTCTTAACAGCCTTTCTTGCCCTGGGCTGGCTTCTAATCATGATCCTCAGATCTCAGCCTCCTAAGTAGCTAGGATTACAGGCCAGTACCTGGCTTGATACAGCTTGATCAGTGTCACCCCTTTATACTATTCTCCTTCATCTTTCCCATTCCTATAAATATATTCAATAGTGCTTCTTTATTTTGTTTGTTTTCTTTACTTAACCTAGACAATTTTAGTCTCATAATCAAAAGATGCAAAATTATTACTGGAAATTTGTGCAGCTTAACTAAACATTATAAAATCTTTGGACCTCAGAATTCCTACCATATCATTATCAAGACCTTAGACAGAGTGCTCTACCCCAAACCACATTTATATATTTTCCCCCTATCCTCAGGACTCTGCCTCCAAAGATGTCTTAGAAGGACAAAGTGGAGACTTATTGCCATAATTTCTCTTAGTGCTTCCCCCCCCCAAAAAAAAGGTTGATAACAGTAACTACTTCCAGAAAAAAAATTCAGAGATAGATTAAAAGAAATCCTATTTTATCTACTGCAGAGTATGTATGGGTCAAATTTTCAGTCAAATGATAGAACCAACAAAAATGATAGGACTTATGTCTATCCTGAACCCACAGAAAATGTCCCTCCTTTCTTATCTGGGCTGCCACAGTGGAACAGAGAACAGCTACTGGGGAGACTCCAATGCAGAACGGTCCCAACACGAGGAAAATTCTAGGCAAAGAGAAAAGTAACAACAATCTGATCTTCACTACACAGATCTACATTCCACGTATGCAAATGTGAAACTAGGAAATAATTAGCAAATCATCTATTTTACTTTCATATGTAAATCTTAATACAAACTCATTCAAAGAAATTGTGCTCATTTCCATGCTGATTCAATTGTGATTATTTCAATACCACACCAAAAAGTACTGATAAAATTTCAGCTTCCATTTTTGCAATTTCAACCATTTTCTAAATGAATAGAAGATTGCTTGGTTACTATGATGTTATGAAATGTAACTTTGAAATTAAGAAGTAAGAGCATGTTGTGCTTTGTAGAGAATGACTGGAAATGGAAATCAGGAGAAAGATGAGCATGAAATATTAAAGTGCTAGCCAACACAAAGATTAGCAAAAGCAAGAATAAGTACCAAGTAAAAGTAAGAATATTAGTGATAACCACAGTGAAACAATTTTTAATCATTTGAAGATGCTTTGTCTCTTGGACATCCCAAGACAATCTACTAAAAAGTAATGGAATAGTAAGGTATGTTTTCAAGAAATTTGTTTAAAAAGTTAATAAGCAAAATCAATAGCTTTCCTACATAGAAATTTCTATTACTTTCACACATCATGTATTTCTGAAAAACACTACCAAAGTCAAGCCCACACCATAAAGTGACAAGACTTCCAAATGTAATGTAAGCTTTATGAATATATTAAACAGGTAGAAGTGTGTCTTTAGTGAGCTGGGTAGGAAAGCAAATGAAGGAAGCATTTGTATGTGCTTTCACACTAACCCCTTAACGCCAGCATATTTGTTTTCCTTAGGCTCCTGAATCACTTTTTCCTACAGTAGAGTTGCTCCTTTATGGAACCTCAAGGTCAGAACTAAGTCCCTTTTGCGCAACCATTTATCCTCATTATTAGATCATAGCCCCGGTAAATATCTTCTTTCCCTAGGGATCATACAATCATACCTTGAAAAGTTAAGAATCAAGGAATTAATTTGTTACTAATGAATCCATATCTAGCAAGTAGATAATAAAGATATCTCATGAAATCTTTAAGGACAGACATTCGGAAAGAATGTCAATTGGAAGAACTTGGGTTAGGGTTTCTTGGAGGCCACTGACACTGATGAGAGCCCAAATAACAGGGCTGGCATGTCTTTCTTCTTCTCTATGAGTCTTGGAGCTTCTGTAAGTGGAATCTACAACTTCACCTATAGAGAATGGGAGCCTCAAAGCCTATCTCTATGGCAGGGACTACTGCAGTTAAAAGAAAGTGAGTACTGCAACATGGCCTAGTCTTTGGTGGAAAGGAAACATGTTTCATGCTATAGAAATACTGAGACTCAAAGGTCATGCAGCTTCATCTCTATATCCATGCCAGTCCACCTGTTTCACGTGAGTCACAAGTCTCCCCGGGTGGAAGCAGCAGTGAGCTGGACTTCCTAATGACGATGTGGCAATGTCCTGTGCAAACATGTGGTTTGGCATATAATACTACCACAGTCTTTAAAATAATCAGTCACCGCATGAGAACCACAAAGCAGTTTATGAATACATTAATGATCAATGCCAACCCTTTCAGCATTCTTATCCCCCTTGATCTACCTCTTCTCTTACTTTTCTTAATTTTATAGTAAATACAATGAATTCTTGACTGCATTCTCCCTATTTCTCCCCTTCATTTGTCTACCCCTTTCTCCTTGGCCCTAACTCCCCCACTTCTCAAACCATTCCCTGGTGCTTATTAATTGGGCTTTGTCTTTTTCTTTCTAAGGAGTTACATTGTTTATATTCTCCCTAGAATCTATTATATTTCACTTAATGCATTTGAAACCACTTGCACACCACCCAGTGTGCTTATATGCAAATTCTCTCTACCACAAATAAGGAAAAACGGGCAGCATTTGTTTTCCTTATTTCATTTCATATATTTTTCCAAGTCTTTCCATTTCTTTAGGGAATGGTACACTATAACTCTTTCTAATGGATGGATAAAATTCCAATGTGTATCCATACCACATTTTCGTGATTCATTCATTGAGGATATCTGGACTGATTCCATATCTTGGCTACAGAGAACATAGTTTGGCGGGTGACTTTACTGTAACCTTGCTTGTGATCTATTGGAAAATGCCCAGGAGTGGAATTGCTGGGTTATGGAGGCAGAAGACTGGTAACGATAAAAGAGGTTCAACATTAAAGGCCAATGAGGAATTTCAGTTTAAAACAGTGATGAAGCTAGGGATGGTATCACATGTCTATAATCCCTGCACTTGAGAGACTGAAGCACAAGAGGAAAATCAAGAGTTGAGGCCCACATAGGCTATATTAACAAGTTCAAGGAAAGCCTGACTATACAATGACACACTGTCTCAATAAACTAAAACAAGTAAATGATAAATGAAATACCAATCCACACCTATGAAATTAACCAAAATCCAAAGCTTTGACAACTAAATGATACTGATGAAGAATGACAAGGACCTTTATTGTAGTGGAAATGCAAAATGGTACAAGTGCTATGAAAGATAATTTAGCAATGTCTTACATAATGAAAGTCGTACCATAGAATCCAGTGATCACTGGAGGTAGATGAAGTTCTATACTTTTGGCCTAATTTTGCTAGGAACTTAAAATTAGTCTAATAAAATAAAGCCTGTTTGAGAGGGGGGGGGCTAGAGTAAATGACAGAGAGATAGTGACAAAGATAGGCATGAGTGCGAGTTAAGTTCATTCAGATTTTAAAAGATATTTCTGAGTATTGAGCATATCATATCTTAAAGTTGTGACTACCTCCTCCCAAAATAAATTTAGCAATTTAACACAAACTCAGTCTCCAACTCAAATGAGATTTTGTTTTGCAACCTGAAAAAAAAAAAGGTTTTGAAGGTGATCTTGAAGAGTAAAATATTACCCAGAGGACTTAATAATAGTGAGAGGACAAAAGCCTTATTTATTTCCTAGAACTGACCAAATTAGCAGAAGTAAAATATATACAGAATGCCTAGGCTGCAACAAGCATTCAATAAATGTCTTTATAATATATTGTTCTTTATAATATATTGTTATTTCTAATTTAAGTATCCCCAAGGTGGGAAAAAGAACAAAAATGGTCAAAGGCAAAGTCCCTGATTACCAAGTTCCTACAGCAAAGGAAATAAAATTAAATAGCTTAGTAACTAGGGGGAAAAGTAAAAATGCAAGAGACAGGTTTAAGACAAAAGAAAAAAGGTCATATTTGTGTGCTGAGTATATGAGTCTGAAAAGTGTGAGATGTGATTACCTTTTCAGTTCACACTATACAAAATAAATGAATATAATGATAGCAATAAAATGATAGTTACTAAAGGTCACTCTATAAACACAGCCATTAAGATGTAATCAAGACTATCAAGCAACTTATTCAACTTTTATAATGCACTGTAAACTATGATGGTAAGTTAGTTATTAATACTTAAATTCAAGAAGAGTTACTTGACCTGGAAATTCTCTCAAACTCTATAAACACAAATCTGGAAGGTTTTCGATATTGTGTATAAACAATTCTATTAAAATTTCTTCTCATCATGACTTGTCTCTGTTTAAAAAAATGAAAACTTGGGCTAGGAGCATAGCCTAGTGGTAGAGTGCTGGCCTAGCATGCACAAAGCCCTGGATTCCATTCCTTGGAACCACATACTCAGAAAAGGCAGAAGTAGTGCTGTGGCTCAAGTGGCAGAGTGCTAGATTTGAGCAAAAAGCGTCCAAGAACAGTGCCTAGGCCCTGAGTTCAAGCCCTAGGATTGACAAAAGAAATTAAAAAAGAAAAAGAAGCTTCTCCTATTCCATTTATTAAACCTCACAGACTGGTTTAAAACAGTTTCTCAACACGTTTTCTTCTGAGATGCAGATTAAATCAATAACTCTCACTGTCTCTTTACTCCTACACTAAGTTCATGCCAAAGAATTATGTGCCACATGGATTTAACACGGGCATCTTCAGCAACACACCATTTGTTTGTTTGTTTGAAACAGGGTCTTGCCATTTAGCTAAAGCTGCCAAGAACTTGAGATCTTCCTGCATTCATTTTCTGTGCTGGAATTGCAGGCATGTTCCACTATACCCAGCAGAAAGACATTTTAACAATTATCTTCTTAAATGTGTGGAATGTAATAATAGATACCATACTGTTGCTCCAGTTCAAAACTTAAAAGCTATTTGTCCATTCACTACCAATACCCTTTCAAAAGAAACATTCAAGGTGGTGGGGAATGTCAATTTTGGGAAAATGCTAGAAAGACACAATTGAAGCCAAAATATTTTAAGACACTTATCCTAAAGTATCTGAGAACCACTGCCCTGAAAAATGAGTCTGTATAACTGAAAGATGAAGTTCATGTATGTACACACTTGTGGGAGGTTGCATGTTCTGTATGTATGTACAAGTATGTATCTGTACGTGTATGTATGTAGTCTGTGTTGTACATGTAACTGTGTATGTGTGTATTCTTACATGTGTGCATGTTGTATTGAATGTATGGGTATATGTGTATATGTATGTACACTTAGGTTAATAGTAACAGGTATACTCTGCTATTAAAAATAAATGACAATTTTTAATCAATTGCTCACATAATTCACACAAAGCTGTCAATGTATAAAGATCATGTAACAATAAATTCTGGTTCATTTCAAATCTATAATATGTAAAACACTCCATTACTGAGCCCCTGATCTATGCAAACTAACCCTACCCCTTCAGTGACAAAAACATGATTAAAATTATTACTGATGCTCTCAGTAGTCTTGTAGAGGATTACCTGTCTTTATGACATACCCTCTGCCCCAAAGTAAACCAGTGATCATACTCATGAGCATCTGCTTTTCCTTAGAAGGAAGATACGAAAGGAAACCCTTAGCATCTCTTAGGACCTACAGCAACTATAAATGTCTCTCTGGAACATCTAAATATCACAGGCTGGGGAAAAATGACATAAGGCACCTGGTAGGGCCTGAATGTTGACATTTTTAACCTGGGCCTAGTTCCTTCCTCTAAGCATAGGTACATGCATCAGAATTCTGCCCACCTAAGACTGCACTCTTAGAATTTGCCAAAGTACCTAATCCACCACAGCTACTCAACAATCTGTTAAATTAGTGAATGAGTAAGGTAAGTATAAACTCTTCCATCTCTTGGATGACAACTGATCAACTCAGATGTGTGCTGTTAGAAGATTTATAGACAGTAGTAGGAAGAGATAGATAGACAGACAGATAATGCATACATACGTACAAATGCATACATACATAGATGATGGAGCTGAGTGACTTGTACTTATAATTCTAGCTACTCAGGAAACTGAGATCCAGAAGATTTCAGTTCAACACAAGCCCAGGCAGAAAAATCTCTGAGATTCTATTCCAGAGTAACTAGCAAAAAGTCAGGCTGAAGGGATGGCTCAAGTGGTAGAGGCCCAGCTGAGCAAGTTTGAGGCCCTGGCTTCAAACTCCAGTACCAAAAGCAGCAACAAAATACATATATGTGGGGACTGGAAGTTTAACCTAGTGGTAGAGTGTTCACTAGCATCATGAAGATGGGGGCGGGAGGGTCCATTCTTCGGTACTACATATAGAGAAAAGCCAGAAATGGTGCTGTGGCTCAAATGGTAGAGCTCTAGCCTTGAGAAAGCCCAAGGACGGCAATAAGACCCTGAGTTCAAGCCCCAGGACTGGCAAAAAATTTCACATATGTTAGGGGAGGGAGTGGGGGGAGAGAAATGGGAACAAAAAACAAGAGAAAGGGTAGCAATGTTTGTGAAGTAATGCACCTTCTATGTGGTGAATATAATGTAACCCTTCTATTAATTACAATAAAAATAAAATATAAAAGAATTCACATATATGGATATTATTTTAAATGAGAAACTCAGAAAATTTCTACCCACAGAACTATTCATATATAGGAATTATTAAATAAATACATGGAAAGTGTATGCACCTCAGGAAAATATGACAAAAATATGCATTTTTAGGGCCCGGGAGTTTGGCCTAGCGGTTAAAGTGCTTGCCTAGCATGCACAAAGACCCGGGTTCGATTCCTCGGTATCCCACATGCACAACCAAGCCGGAAGTGGCAGAGACGAGACACAACCAAGCCGGAAGTGGCAGAGACGAGACTGCGACGGCGACAGAGAGCGAAAGAAGCGAGCTGAGCTGAAGTGAACAGAGCCCAACCGAGTGGTGGCCGGAGCGAGCGGGGCCGGAGCGAGCCAGGAGCAGGGCCGGGCGGAAGCAAGCGGGGCCAGAGCGAGCAGGCCGGAGCGAGCGGGCCGGAGCGAGCGGGGCCGGAGCGAGCGGGGCCGGAGCGAGCGGGGCCGGAGCGAGCGGGCCGGAGCGAGCGGGGCCGGAGCGAGCGGGGCCGGAGCGAGCGGGGCCGGAGCGAGCGGGGCCGGAGCGAGCGGGGCCGGAGCTAGAAAGGGGGCCTAGCCGGGCCGGAGCGAGCAGGGCCGGAGCGAGCGGGGCCAGAAAGAGAAAGGGGCCAAAAATTAAAAAAAAAAAAAAAATATGCATTTTTAGTTCCTCCCATGGTATCAGTGACTTATACAACTTTCACCCCCATAAAAACTACATAAAAATTGAGAACATCCTTGGAGAACTTTGGAATACAAAAGGAACAAATTTGTGTCCGTCTGCTGAGCAAGCAGTTTCTAATAATTGGATAAGCAACTGTGATGACTGAGTAAAAGAACGAATATTCCTAGGAAACCCAATTTTTTTTAATTAGGTAAAAGGATTCAGAATCATACCTTACATATATATGAGCCCAAAGAGTTTTATTTCAAAGGGGGAAATTAAATGCAGGTTCATGTGTAGGTGTCTGTATTGTAGGTGCCATCTTAGAAGAACTGACAATAGGCGCTTTTATAAGTGTGTTCAAGCAATAAAATATCCTTTCTGCTCTGCATTTTTAGGAGACAATTTTCTGTCTATAGCTCTGGGATTTTCTGCTCCAAAAAAGGTTCTGCATGAGGAAATCTTCCCAGAGGAGTCACCGCTACAAATTTTCCTTAGCAAAAAAAATTTCTTAGATTCCCTTAAAATTATGCCCAAGAGAAAGATTTTTATTCTACTGCTAGTATCCGCTGTGGCAAATCACTCTCAGAGTAGACATTTGAAAAAAAATTTAGAACATAGAAGTAGTGCCAGTTTCTTCCCGTTCTGCAAGCCATTTCTACTGGATCTCTTTTTTCCTTATCATGCCAAAAAATCAACTAAGTATATGTTCCTTTTTTCTAGAATAATTACCAGAGGAAAAAAATAACAATAATCTATGTAGTAACAATGCAAGGGAAGCAGAACACCATTTTATTTAGATTCAAACAGACTAAATCCCAATTCTCCCATTCACTAGCTGAGTAAATTTGATGAAGTTACTTAATTTTACTGCATCTTCTTTATAAAATGAAGATATTAGCAGAACCAGTTCATCCAATTAAATGTAATTAATCTTTAATACACAGCACTTAGCACTACATTATACCATTCTTGTACTTGATATTAGAAAATTATCTAGAGTTGGGCTCTGGTGGTTCACATCTGTAATCCTTGCAACTCAGAGGGCTGAGATTTAGGAATCATGGTTGGAAGCCACCCCAAGCAAGAAAGTGTGTGAGGGTCTAATCTCCAGTTAATTATCAAAAACTTTCCAGAAATAGAATCATGGCTCAAGTGGTAGAGTGCTAACCTTGAGCAAAAGAGAGAGAGAGAGAGAGAGAGAGAGAGAGAGAGAGAGAGAGAGAGAGAGAGAGAGAGGGAGGGAGGGAGGGAGGGAGGGAAGGAGGGAGGGAAGGAAGGAAGGAAAGAAGGAAAGAGGGAGGGAAGGAGGGAGGGAGGGAGGAAAGGAAGGAAGGAAGGAAGGAAGGAAGGAAGGAAGGAAGGAAGGAAGGAAGGAAGGAAGGAAGGAAGGAAGGGAGAGAATGATGTTGATGGTAAAGACATAGAGCACGTTGATGGGATTAAGTGATGGTGATGATGATATTGACAACAAAATACTAATGTCCTTCTAAGTTTGTCCTCAAATCCTCTTCAAAGGATTATGTTGCAACTGAGACTTAACTAAGTCACTTTTAGGGTTGAGACTGAGCTAAATTTTATCCTCTGCTCTGTAACCTCAAAGGGCTTCCTGGGCTAATTAAGGCTATAAACCAGATGGGAGGAAAACTTGGCCTGCATCAGGGAATAGTTATTTCCAAGTACTTTTGCCTATAATTTTCAGACAAGCATTATAATTGCAAAGAAAGCAGAAGCCAGCATAACTAAGCCTGACTTCATGTTCATTACCAGTTGCTATTATCCACCCTTAATGCTCATCCTAGTGCTGGCAGCAGCCCGTGCGGCCTCAGCCGCTAGTTGCTAGGCTCAAGTGCAATGGAGGGGAAAAAAATGTCATTAAATATTACATACTACGCTAATTCTCACCAAGCACTTAGTGCAATGCCCTGTTTCTGGTCTGTACCTGCATAAAGTCCAACTTGAGTCTATGATGTTCTGTAAATAACCTTAGTCAGCTTGACGAATTTCCTTGAGCCTGGATCTGTTGCCATTTTAAAGGTGGATAATGGTAAGGTCTAGCTGATAGAGTTATCAGGCTTAAAGAGACCAACTGTGTTAATCACTTAGCACAGAGTTCACTCACATGAAACACATAGCAGAACTTAGTTGCTACCACATTGTAATAGTCATTCTCTTAACCACCAAAGACACTCAGCAGAACCCTAACAGATTTTTTTTTAAGCCACAGCTTGTCAGAGGGAAAATATTAGGACCTCCAAATTGCCAGAAGAACAAAGAGTAAGCTACAAGAGTTGCATTTTAAATATTGTTCTCATAAACTCAGAGGAAAATCTCATATTTCCTTATAATTAAGATAATAACAATCACTTGAGTTGGCAGTTTGCCTTCTGCAATAAACGGGCACCCAAAAGAATGATCAAGTTTTTGAAAAGACCAATTTTTATTTTACTTATTTATTTTAAAGGAGGGCAGATGGTAGAAAAGACTTGTATTTCTCCAAGTCAAATTTATTGATCTGTTTCTAAATGCATTATCAAACAGTGATGCCTAGTTCCCAAAACTTCATATCAACTGACTCAGCAAGCCAACTAAAATCCCAGGACTTTCATTCTCACTTCTGAAGTGTCTGCTTTCTAAGTCAAGGTAAATTTCTCAGATTCCAATCCTGGGTTTCTCTGTTAACTAAATTGGAAACAGCACAGTATTAAAATGCCAGAGGAGGGGGAAATGGATGTACCTTTCATTCATTTTTAAATGAAATCTTTTTATCTGTCTATTCCCTAGGATGTGCTGTGGTTTGGATGCAGTTAGTACCCACAGGTTAATGTCTTGAAAGTTCAGACCACACTGTAATGGTGCTGACAAGAGAAAGACCTTTAAGAGGCGGGGTTTAGTGGGAAGTGATTAGATGAGGAGATACCACTCTTAGGGATGAATCAATGTCTTCTGTCAAAAAACTGGATTAGTCTCTAAAGACTGGATCAAGTCTAGAACTAAATTTTAAGGAAATAGGTACATTCTTGTGCATTGTTATAAACCCAGTCTGGCCTCTCCCCTCTGTCTAGCTAACCCTGTGACCTCTCTTGCACTTCCTCTTTTTTCACTTGTGAATGGCTCCCGCTAGAAGCCATCAGAGCCCAGCCTTAGGCTCTTGGTGCCTCCAGGACTGTGACCTAAACAAACCTCTATTCTGAAATGCCCAGCCTCCAGTCCTGTTATAACTGAAAAATGAACTAGTGCAGAGCTTTTTCTTTGCTTCACCATTTGTCTTCTAACCATTTCAGATAAGGATAATCTCCAAATTCACTTTGGGAATGACAAAGGTCTGCAGACATCTACAGACAAAAGCCTGTCGATTTGTTAATGTAGTCATTTTATCTTTTCAAACTGAAATATTTTGACATTTCTGAAGCAAATGCCACAAGATCCACAGCACAACTCTATTTTGTTTCCTCTTGCTTGAAGCTACAGTTGAATGTGACAAGTTCCCCAGTTAGAAACTCTTTTTTTTTACTCTAGGAGAACAACCCACTTGTTCTTCTCCCAGCATCTTCCCCTAGGTGCCTTTCTCCTCTGAACACATCCAGCACTGGAAATCTGTCATTTCATGTTCTTTCTAAAATGATTGGAGACCCAGACAGCTGCATAGTTGTCTGTGACAAATAGTCTTTCTGGACAGAGAAATAGAAGCGTGCTGAAAATATTGTTGATTTAAAAAAAACAAAGTATTTAAAACATGGAGCTGTTCCATTGTAGTACGTACACAGTGATAGAAATACGGCCGTTCCATGAAATGGGACTTCAGAGGAAGGCCATGGAAGAAGCAATAGGTAGCCCTCATTTGTCTCCAGTCTCCTAGATCAGGAAAGTAGGAACACTTCAAGAAGCAAAGAAACCTGTTCTCTGGATTTCACAGCAGGTAGACAAGGAAACATAATTAACTAGTAGCCTGCTTCTCTTGGTAAAAATCCCAACATCATACACCAAGACTGAAAAACACTCCCATTAGTCTAAGGAAAAGTTAAAAACTCCATGATCAGTTAAACAGAAGAGGATCAAACATGATTGATGCCAGGTATTTCATACAAACAGGAAGGAACCAGAAGGAATAACACTAGACCTATTAATTTTTTTATTGTAATTAGTAAAAGGGTTACATGATATTTGCCAGATAGAAGGTGCATTAATTCACATACATTGATACCCTTTCACATATCTTGGTACCCATTTCCCTCCCCCTCCACCCCCCACCCGTCTTGGTTTTCCCCCCTTCCCTATCAAATTTCAAATATCCAAATACAAATAAATTCAATATATCAGATAACAAAGTGAGATACTATACCAATATGAGATAACCAAGGGACAGCAAAGGAGATGAGAGACAACATAGTACATTAAGGACAACAATCATTCATTATATGGCTTTTGTTTCAATATCCTGGAGGTCCTTTCAATTAGCTTCACATTATATGGCCTTATGTATCAAGATTTTGCTCTATTGCAGATCTCTGCTAGTAGAGCCCAAGGTTTCTACTGATTATGACAAATGAGGGAAACCATTGAGCCTAAGTTCCTTTGAGTCTGGCTTACTTCACTTAATATGATTTTTTCTAAGTCTTTCCATTTCCTAACAAATGGGGCGATGTCATTCTTTCTGACAGCAGCATAGAATTCCATTGTGTACAAATACCACAACTTGTTAATCCACTCATCAACTGAGGGACATCTAGGTTGGTTCCATATCTTTGCTATGGTGAATAGTGCTGCAATGAACATTGTTGTGCTAGTGGGTTTAGTATGTCCTTGTTTCTGGATGGTTGGGTAAATGCCAAGTAGTGGAATTGCTGGGTCATAGGGGAGTTCTATGTTTAGCCTTTTGAGGCACTGCCACACTGCTTTCCATAGTGGTTGAACGAGTTTGCACTCCCACCAACAGTGTAGTAGTGAGCCCTCCTGGCCACATCCCCTCCAGCATCTGTTGTTATTCGTTTTCCTGATCCTGGCCATTCTAACTGGAGTGAGGTGGAATCTTAGTGTTGTTTTGATTTGCATTTCTTTTATGACCAGAGATGTTGAGTATTTCTTCATGTGTCTATAGGCCATTTTTGTTTCTTCTTCAGAGAAGACTCTCTTTAAGTCTTTGGCCCATTTTTTAATGGGATGGTTGTCACTTTGGAGGTTAGTTTTGGAGTGATTCAATTTTTTGAGTTGTTGATATATTTTAGATATGAGGCCTTTGTCCGTTGTTTGGTTGGTGAAGATCTTATCCCACTCTGTAGGCTTCCTGATTAGTTTACTAGCTGTGTCCTTTGCCATACAAAAGCTCTGCAGTTTAATGCAGTCCCACTTATCCAGCCTTTCTCTGATTTGTTGTGATTCTTGGTCCTTATTAAGAAAGTTTCCACCTGTGCCAAGGAGGCCTAGTGTATCTCCTATTCCTTCCTGTAAAGTTTTCAATGTTAGACCTATTAATTTTTTTAAGGAGAAGAAAGTAAAAAGCCTTATCCATTAATAAAATTTTAAAAGGAGGGTTTTAGTTTTTTGAGTGAACAAGAGTTCAACAAAAAAAAAATCCTAAAATAATGAATTATGCATTCAGAAAAACATAGAAAGAAGCAAGATTACTTTGGTAATGTCTATAATGTAATAAAATGTGCCTTATATTTTCAAAAATATGTAAAAGTTTGCTCCTATCATGTTTCATATTTTTTTAAAGTTTATTAAAATCTATCAGGTGTTGATGGCTCAAATCCATTATCCCAGCTACTCTGGGGGCTAAGATCTGCAGATTGTTCTTCAAAGCTAGACTACTCCATGAGACTCTTACTGCCAATTAACCAGCAAAACATAAAGCCAGAAGCAGAACTGTGGCTGAAATGGTAGAGCACTAGCCTAAAGTCAATAATTCAGGGGCAGTACTCAAGCCCTGAGTTCAAGTCCCAGGACTAGCACAAAAATATATCTGTGTGGTGTGGGAAGAGGGAGTTTAGTTCTCAGCCTCTCTCTAAAGTCACTACAGAATCCTTAGAGATTGTATCAGGGTTGATACAATTGAAATACTATGTCTTTGAGACTGTCTTTTCTGATCCACACGCCTTCATGCATTATACATCTACAAACACTATCTCACCCCAGTAGTGAAACCATCCAGTTCAGCATTCTGAATCCATCAGGGACACAAGGATGTGTCTTATTTCTATGCAAGTTTCAGAGAAACTTTAAGAAGGCAGACTTTTCCAGCAAGAAATAATTGCAATTTGCTATTTACATCTATCCTTGTTTTATTATTATTCCCTAGTCTTGATCTCTACTTTCATCTCAACAGGGAAACCACTCATATCACAAGCTATTTTAACTCACTACACACCACCACAGACCCCAAGACAGGCGGAGTGTTGCTGTTCCTTCTAAGAATAATGTGCAAATCAGCTAACTGTTCTTCCCAGGGCACTTCTTGTATTCAAATTATAATTTAAGACTTTGATTTGTATTTCAAATGATCTCTTGTGATCTTAGAGGAAAGCTTCTGGAGGAGGTGTGAATAGAAAAGGAGATTTTTTTTTCCAAATAAACAATAAATACCTAAATCTTTGAGAAGGCTGAAAAGTAGAGACACATTACATTCCTTATTGATTAGAGTGGCTTTCCATCGGCCCCTCCATGGGATATGGAGAATGGAGAACATTTTCAGGGTAAACCCATCTAAAACAGAGTTTTTGGGGTTTTTTGTTTGTTTGGTTTTGGTTTTTTTTTTTTTTTTTTTTTGAGCTCAGAGCCTGAGCACTGTCCTTGGACTTTTTCTCAAGGTTAGAGCTCTACCACTTGACCCTCAGCACCATTTCTGGCTTTTTTCTATGTATGTGGTACCGAGGAATTGAACCCGGGTCTTCGTGCATGCTAGGCAAGCACTCTACCACTAGGCCAAACTCCCGGCCTCTAAAATAGAGTTTTTGTACTTAATTCAAACTATGCTATTCAAATCTATTTTCTGTTTTTCAAACACAGACATATAAAGTAACACCCTCTGTTAGACTATACACACACACACACACACACACACACACACACACACGTATATATCACTTCAGAGGCAAAAAAAAAAAGTCTAAATTCCAAAGTTGTTTGTTTTTTTTTTTGTTTTTTTTTTTTTGCCAGTCCTGGGCTTGAGCTCAGGGCCTGAGCACTGTCCTTGGACTTTCTCAAGGCTGGAGCTCTACCACTTGAGCCTCAGCACCACTTCCAGCTTTTTTCTATGTATGTGGTGCGGAGGAATCGAACCCGGGTCTTCATGCATGCTAGACAAGCACTTTAACCACTAGGCCAAACTCCCGGCCCTGTTTTGTTTTGTTTTGTTTTGCCAGTCCTGGGCTTGAGCTCAGGGCCTGAGCACTGCCCTTGGACTTTCTCAAGGCTAGAGCTCTACCACTTGAGCCTCAGCACCATTTCTGGCTCTTTCCAAGTATGTGGTACCAAGGAATTGAACACGGCTCTTCGTGCATGCTAGGCAAGCACTCTACCACTAGGCCAAACTCCCGGCCCCTTCCAAAGATTTTTTAAAGGAGTCTGAAAAAGTCAATAGCCTGCATGAATTCATGTCTAAAGATTCTCCAGTTACAGACAAACAATATTTCGATGTCTGCATTCAACAAACTTGTCAGCGTAGCTGAGAGGTTTCCTAACATAATAAATCATGCACTTTAATGAAACAAAGAAAAAAAATAATTCCTGATTTCAACAGAAATACAAATGGCAGGTAGAAAATGAGGACTTCCATATCTCAAAAGCAGTAACAATGATCCCAGGTAAAAAATTAAAGCAGCACGTGACCCATACCATGGAAGAGGCAAGCCGACTGCCCTGAGAACTAGACTGAATCTCCTTGGAGAGTCAAAGAGACTCAGGCATGACTCAGCCCTGAAGAAGAATAGCACAGCCTCACCTTGTACCGATACATCTTGCGTAGGAGTGAATGGTTTCTAGTAGGAGGCTCATCTATTTCTGAACTGTGATACTATTGGCCCATGGTTCTAAAGGTTGTAGGTGAGGAGGAATAATCAGTAGCTGTCCAACAGAAGTAGAACACAGGCCTCATCAGTCTGCTTAACATTTCCTAGGAACCACATAAAAAATAGTTTAAAGAAAGAAGTGTGGGGCCAAGAGTTTGGCCGAGTGGTAGAGTGCTTGTTTAGCCTGCATTAAGACCTGGGTTCTAATAATGCACCTTTTATCTGGCAAATATAACTGTAACCCCTCTATACATTGAAATAAAAAAAAATGTAACTAAAAAAAAGACCTAGGTTTGATTCCTCAGTACCACATACATAAGGGAAAAAAAGATGCCAGACCCTGGGGCTCACATCTATAGTCCTATTCAAAGCCAGCTGGAGCAGAAAAGTTCATGAGACTCTTATCTTCAACAAACTACTCAGAAAAAGCTGGACATGGAATGTAGCTCAAGTGGTAAGAGGTAGATTTGAGCGCACACACACACACACACACACACACACAAACACACAAACCAGAACAGATGCTCAGGGATAGCCCTCAGAGCCCTGAACACACACACACACACACACACACACACACACACACACACACACACACACACGTTATATTTAATCCAGCGAATCCCAAACATTATTTCAACAAGTATTCATTTAATGAATTTTATACTTATTTTAGCCTCATTTCATGTGACTTTATACTAAGCTGTTGAAGTCCAATGGGCCTCTTCATTTGTTCTAACCACCACTCGCTGTGGGATCTGATAGGGTGCAGATGCATATCTACCCATTTCAGAAGGTTCTTTTGGATGGTATTGACCTTGGACATTGAGGATTAAAATGGGAAGTGTAGGAATTGCACCTGGTTGCAGAGATCTCTCAACCAGAAGACCCAGGAGCCATCAACCCTGTGGAACCCTTTTGCTCCTTCTACATGCCCAACCCTGAGGCTGAAGATTCCCAGCAAATGAGAGAAACTCAAATTTCTCTATTTACAAATGCTTACTCTTCTACTTCTCTCAGCGCCTTCAACACCTGCAGGACCGGTCTTGACAAACCTTCAAAGAAGTTCACTTAGAAACAAAGGGTTTTATTTCACCTCAACCTCCATGGTTCCTTAAAAGAGACCATGGAAAACTCTTGGTTTGAACTTGGACTTTCCATTCCCTGTGTGCTTATCTAGCTGTTCCCTGGCAGAGTCCAGTAGCAGAAACCTATAGAAATTCCTCTGTGCAGTTCACCCAGCAAGCTTCTATGGAAAACATTGCTCCTGCTCAGGAATTGAAAGTCAAATACCAGCAGCCTCTTTCCTGTCCTTCCTTAAATTGTATTTGCCAAAAGAAATGACTCTTCCCTAAAATCCTTTATTACGATGAGAAAAATATGGCTGGACCATGTAATTAAGTCACATGTGTGTTGACGTGCTATACAGTGAATAGAGATTTGGTAAATTTTTAGAGTGTCATCAGTTTTGTTTTGTTTTGTTTTTTAAGCACCTGGCCTCTCAACTCAGCTCTGCACATTCTTGCTTAGCTAAGGAATTATTAAGGATATTTTCACTACACCCGATTTTAGACTTAAACCTTGATTGTATGATCCCTCCTCTGTGGGAGAGATTTTATGTGGTGGGTTTGTTTAAAGCAACCTTTTAATGCTGACATTGCTTCAAGGGGAATGAAGTCATTATATAAATCATTCTAAAATTAGATAGGAAGTCATAGTACTTAGCTAGCCACCATGGTATACACCTGTAAACCAACACTGGGAAGGCTGCACTAAGAAGATAGTGAGTTTAAGACTAGACTGAGTGGTAGGGAAACCCACTCTTCCAATAGAAGAAAAAGAAATAAAAGTGTGATATTTATTACATGGTTAAAGTAAATATGGAATGTCCAAAAAAGAAAGAACTGCTTCTGTCAGTTTGAGGGACAAGATCATGGAGAACTTCACAGAGGAAGAGACATTTGAAGATAAGACTTCAGAGAGAAGAAGGATCAGCAAATAACTTCAGATGGGTTTAGGTTAGCATGGCCATCCTTGCGAGAAGGAATTTAAAATGAAAGGGGTGGGATAGATGGATTTTGTACATAAAGAAACGAATGTAAGAAAATGAGAAATTAGGGTAAGTACAAAAGAATAGTATTCCACTTTTGGTCACAATTTTTTTAAATATGTGTGGAGATACAGGTTTTAGCCAAACCTTAACATGTTTTAGTAGAAGTAGAATAGTCATGATTGCAATTCTTATATATCTGATACCTTACACGTAGCAGAGACTTGTTTTACATTCAGAAGCTTGCCTCCAGTGCAAGGTTCTCTCCTCCATATGGTGATCAGAATTTAGTCTCCCTCCACCTGTGGTTGTGCCATTCCACAGAGCAAGAATAAGCTAACAGGAGGTCTACTTTGTACCTTGATAAGCTAAGAATATTTATTACATCCTTAAAAGATTATAAAATGTTTTTAATACACAAAATCTGTGTATTGACCATCTCACAACAGCTTGAACTATTTACTACCTGGCATTTTCCAGACAGTCCTGCAACACTTGCCTTAGAGTGTCTGTGTCTCCTGCATCCCACAAACACAAAGAGACACAACACAGAGCGTGGGGGGAGAGCCTCCAGCCTTTCTTACAAACCTTGTGCACTTCTGCTCTGATGCAGTCCGGTGGACACAGACCATTTTACAAAGCCAGAAGGGGGCTCCAGTGTAGGAAGAAAAGCAAATCAGGTGTTGGTGAATAGATAGCTGTCTCTGAACACCATGTGATAGGCTGCAACTTTTCTCTAGACAATGAGGAGTAAGCCAAGCCGGGAGAGGATTTTGAAGAGAATTGCACAGCCATGACAGCTGTTCCAGATCTCTCCTTGTTGAAGCAAGGACAGCAGCCCTTGCAGTGAGCAGATCCGGTATTCTCCAGAGGAAGACTCAGCACAACTTCAAAGTCAACTGCTTGTCCATTAAACATCACCCCAAGTCTCTCAGCATCATGATTTGCTTTTAAAACTCTAGAAAGCACTCACTGTAGGAAGAAGGTGTGAGAATTTATAAACACAGTGAATTCTTTGTCAGCTGGTATACCACACACATTAATAGCACAGTAAAATTTAAAACTAAATGTCTTTCAGTATTCACAGATAGGTGTGATCTCAGGAGAAACAAGCAAGGAAGTCACAGAGAATTCACTACTCAGAGCCTCTCTCTCTCTTCAATATGCTCTGAAATAAACCATGATGGTTACAATGTTTTTTAATTCCTCTTTCAACAATCAGCTGTGCAACCTTGGGAAAATTTAGGTCTACTTTAGTTTCATCATCTGCAGAAATTAAAAATGCCTTTCTTCTGGGGAAAACAAGATGAGGGGTGGGGGTTGAGGGAGGGAAATGGAAACCAAGACATGAGAAAGGTATCAATGTTTGTGAAGTAATGCACCTTCTATCTGGTGAATATAATATAACTCTTTTATTAATTACAATAAAATATATGAAAAAATGCCTTTCTTGCAAACCATTATGGTTTAATAATCATATACATAAAATAGCTAGTACAGTGGCTGGCATGACACTAGCCCTCCAAACATTTTCTCTGTTGTCATTATTATTATTACATATCCATATAAGGCCTCTTTTATTTGGTTTTGTATCATATAATACTTGTACAAAGCAAGGGGGGTTGTTGTGTATGATAGTTCCACAGCTACATGTTATATATATATATATATATATATTTTGATCATATTCACCAACCTCATTATCTTGCTGATTCAATATAATTCCCTCTTTTTTAAAACTTTCTTGCACATTGTTTTAAATGAATTACATTATTAAATTTTCATGGTTGTTTATGGTATACTCAGTCATTTTCTTCCCCTTCATCCTATTTCCTCCTCTCCCATTAGTTCTCTTCAACAGTCTCCATGTCATTTTCCTACCCTATTTTAAAAGATGCATAATGGATGGATAGATAGATGATAGATAGATAGATAGATAGATAGATAGATAGATAGATAGATAATAGATAATACACTGATGCATACATAAATGGATGGATGGATGGATGGATGGATATTAATATAGACATTTTAAACAGTTCAAAAGATATGTGTCTATTTTTTAAACATTTTTTAGGTTTATTTCACTTAACATGAAGATCATCTTCAATTGCATCCACTTTTATTCATCTTTCTTTCTTTCTTCCTTCTTTTTTTTTGGTCATGCATGGTGCTTGAACTCTTGGCCTGGGTGCTGTCTCTGAGCTCTTCAGCTCAAGGTTAGCACCCTACCACTTTGAGCCACAGCGTCACTTCTGATTCTCTGATGGTTAACTGGAGATAAGAGTCTCACAGACTTCAGTGCCCAGGCTGACTTTGAACCATAATCCTCCCATCGCCACTGCCTCATGAAGTAGCTAGGATTACAGATGTAAGCCACCAGCACCCAGCTTAATTCACCTTTTTACGGGTGAATAATATTTCTTTGTGTGTGTGTGTCTCACATTTCATTTGTTCGCTTTACTAATCCTATAACTTGGCTATAGTGAGTAATGCCACACTAAACCTGGGCATACAAGCATCTCAGCTGTTTGCCAAGTTACATTTCTGTGGATGTGTGCCTGTGGGTGGTATGGCTAGATCCTAGAGTAGAGCTGTTTGAATCTTCTGAGGAATCTCCACACTGACTTCCAAGAGTATATTAATTGACATTTTACAGCTGTCTTACAGCACTGCACTAATATATATTTCCATCACCTTGTCTTCAGTCCTCATCTAGATTTATGGTTTTTTTCTTGATGATGGACCTTCTCACTGAATCTCAGTATTTGGATTTGCATTTTCTTTAGGGTTCAGAATATTGAACATCTTGTGCTGTGTTTATTGGCCCTTATATTTCTTTTCAATTCTTTTGCCCATTTATAAATTAGATCATGAATTCTTTGAGGGATCATTTTTTTTTTAGTTTTCTAGATAGTCTTACTATTAGTTCCTGTTTGCAATGGATGCAGAAACTTTTTCATTTGGCACAATCACATTTGCCATTTCTTGCTTTTACTTTTTGAGCTATTTGAATCCTATTCAGAAAGTCACAACCTGTCCCTTCATTGTCAACTGCTTTCACCAAGTTTTCCTTGAGAAGTGTCAAAGTTTCATACCTTCCATTAAGGTCTTCAATCTAGTTTGAATTGATTTCAGTACAGGGCAAGAGGTAGAAATCCAATTTCAGTTCTCTATATGTGGATATCTAGTTTTTCAAATATCATTTGTTGAAGATGCTATCTTTTCTCCAACACATTATTGATGTACAGACTTCTGTTGAACAGGTATAAAGTCATTTATATCCTAAAATGGTCTATCAATAATATGTAATTTATATAAATTATTACAATTTGTCATTTCAAATTTATAAGGGAACTTTAAAAATTAACTACCTTAGTGAAAAGATATCTGATGTTTTATTCACAAACAAGGTCTTATAGCCATTAAACTGGATATAGTTCAAGATGGGAGAGGGAAATGGGGACAAAAACATGAGAAGGGGTAGAAATGATTGTTAAGTAATGCACCTTCTATCTGGTGACTATAATGTAACCCTTCTATTAATTACAATAAAAAATAAAAGCAATAAGGGGAGAATTATAATTTAAAAAATGGATATAATTCATTTTTCATATACCTTTTCAAAATGTGCTTCTTCTGTGTGTGTGTGTGTGTGTGTGTGTGTGTGTGTGTGTGTGTATGTGTGTGTGTGCCAGTATTGGGGTTTGAACTCAAGGCCTTGTATTTTTACTCCAATTTTGAGGTCATATCTGGTTCTCTACCACTTGAGCCATGCCTCCAGTTCTGATGTTTTGCTAGTGAAATGTACATAAAAATTTCTTTTGGATTTGGATTTGTCTGCTTGAGCCGGCTTTGAACTATTATCATACATCTCAGGCTTCTATGTAGCTAGAATTACATACATGAGCCACAGAGCCCAGTTATGCTTCACTTTTTTTTTTTTTTTTTTTTTTTTTGCCAGTCCTGGTCTTAAGCTCAGGGCCTAAGGACTGTCCTTGGACTTTCTCAAGGCTAGAACTCTACCACTTGAGCCTCAGCACCACTTCTGGATTTTTCTAAGTATATGGTACCAAGGAATCGAACCCGGGTCTTCGTGCATGCTAGGCAAGCACTCTACCACTAGGCCAAACTCCCAGCCCATATGCTTCACTTTTGAACACATTAAACCTAATAAGTCACCGCTGAAAGTTACTACTGCAGTTATTTTCCACAGTGAGATACCTGCAATTAATCATATGAGGAAATAAAAGGTGGTACCTAAGTATTTTGACTATCAAATGCACCTTTTGCTACAGGAAAAAAAGTCAAATGATCAACTTATTTTTAATATGTATTATTAACTTCATAATTAAGGTAGATAGCAGGCATCCCGTGAAGAATTATTGCTACTTTGTACATTTCATGAAGCTGATTCTTCGCCTCTTAAGAACTCCTGATGATTTCTGTCGTCTTTCAAAGTTGAGATAGTTACCATGTTAAAGAGAGCCTCAGATTACCGATTTTGTTGCTGTGGTGGTGGTGGTTGTGGTTGTGGTTGTTGTTGTTGTTTTAGAAGTTACTAGAGGAAGAGCCAGGAGGAAGTCAAGGAAATAAAACAGGGCAAGGAACAAAACAGATTCACTAGATTTTTTAAAATATATTTTTATTGTATTTTATTGTTGGGATGATGTATAGAGGAGTTACAGTTACATTCATCAGGTTGAGATTCACTAGATTTTTATGAGCAAGGGACAACTATAGGAAATTAGAAATTAATCCAGCTGAGACTTAGACGAGGGTAGAAATGCTGGAGCATTTGCCTTCTTGTGGTGGCAAACCTGCAGCTAAGGTATGAACAGTGTCTTCTGAAATCCAAAGGAAGACAGTTTGTGTATTAATATTTAAAGAAAAACAAGCATTATCATCACTAGTACCCATGAAGGAACACTTTTATTCTACCCTTAACTGTACCAGAAATTCTGATCACCCATTTAGTTCAGTGCACACATGCTCGGACGCGTGTTTGTGTGTGTGTGTGTGTGTGTGTGTGTGTGTGTGTGTGTGTGTAGGGAGAGGGAGAGCAAGAGAGAGAGAGAGAGAGAGAGAGAGAGAGAGAGAGAGAGAGAGAGAGAGAGAGAGAGAGTTATTATAAAGAAGTAGAAAATGCAATGGTAGAGGCTGATAACTCCCCAAATCTTCAAGATGTGACTTGAAGCTTGAGATCCAAGAGAACCCACAGGTAATTCCAGTCAGATGTCTACAGGTCCAAGACCAAAGAGAATTAATGTCTTAGAGCCTAAAGAAAATAAAATAAGCAAATGAAGCCATAGTTCAGTAAAAAAAAAAAAAAAAGGCATCTGGTAGGAAGAAGTCTGTCTTGGGGGAGGGCTACCCTTTTGGTTCTATTTAGTCCTTCGGCAGATTGTACATGCTAGGGTAGAGTTACTAGAGACAACTATGATATTGACTTAAATGTCAATATCACCCCAGAGCCCCTTTTAGATACACCAGGACAATATATGTCCAAAGAGTAAAATCTGACACCTAACATCAATGTAACATCTATTTTGTGAATGCAGATAGCTATCTAAGTTGTGCAGAGCTAGAATACAAAATGCTTTTACTGCTTCCTCCTCTCCTCAAATAAATAAATAAATAAATAAATAAATAGTAAACCAGAACAAACAAGCATAAAGGAGAATGAATGTCCATCAGTTTGCACTAAGGAAACATTCCACAACAAAATAGGGTTTCTGTTTTATTTACTCTACTTTGTGCTCAAATCTTTCTGCCTGTGACATTCAACCAGCTAGTTCCGGGCCAGGGGTCACAGGCCTTCAGGGAAAGACACTTATTTCAAGGAGTCTTAAGTGGGCCACAATAGGAAGCAAGGCTTCATAATAAAGCATGTAATGCAAAGGCCAGTGCTTAGCAGATAAACCCATTTTTAGAAACTGTGATCTAAACAGCCCTGAAATTCAAATACTCTCCCAACCCTACAAAAAGATACTGCTTGTAGTTAATGGCTAATGCTTTTATTTGTGATCAATAGGATTTTATTTTCCTAAGTGCTGTTTCTTTACAGTGACCTCTGACACCCCTGTTGAACTCGAACAATCAAGAAAATCCATCGTTCCTCAGTTTCACAATGCATGTTTTCACTGAAAATTGGAAGGAGTGACAAACAGCTTCTTTCATCTGGGCAGATCATGCCATCTCCTGAGACGCCTCACCAAACAGGTGGTATATGCCATATGTATGGATGTTGATAATAATCATGTATTTATTTATAGCACAAATAATATTTTTACCCATAGGTACTTAGGTAAAGGGAGTTGGAGGGGTTTGGAGGTGGAGGAGGAGTGAGGATTAATTAATTATTACCTGAGTGTCAGATAGCAAGCTGACATTAACTATTTGAGAGATGAAAATCAGATGTATAAAAATTTCAGGCCAACCCAGGGAAATAGTTTGTGAGACTCCATTTCAATAGGAGACTCCAGGCTTGTTGGTTCAAGCCTGTTGCCCCAGCTATGATGAGAATCAGTAATAGAAGAACTGTAATCTAGCACAACAAAAAGTAAGACACCACGTCAAATATGAATCAGATCAAAAATGGCTGGAGTATGGCTCAAGCAGTCAAGCACCTGCCTGCCAAGTATGAGGCCCTGAGTTCAAAATCCCAGTACCACCAAGTAAATAAATATGTATCAGACAATAATGGCCCCTCAAAAACTAAATCATTGCTTTCACTAATTTCCATTTAATGCAAAGCATGGAGTGGTTAGTCAATGTTCACTTTCTCAAACATAACCATAAAGCAAAGCTATCTCACTACTGTTTAATACTTTCTTTCTGGAAAAGTTTAACAATTTTCATATTTTTATTGGCCCTCAATTTAAAAATATAAATTTTGGTCAGTCGTGGAGCTTGAACTATATGTCTGAGCACTGTCCCTGAGCTCTTCAGCTCAAGGCTACCACTCTACCCCTTGAGCCACAGCGCCACTTCCAATTTTCTGGTGCTTAATTGGAGATGAGTCTCATGGACTTTTGTGCCCAGATTGGGTTTGAACTGTGATCCTCAGATCTCAGCCTCCTGAATATTTAGGATTTACAGGCATGAGGCACCAGCGCCCAGCTACTTGCTTTTGCCCACTTTTCTAATGAGATAATGAAATTTAATAATGTATAAAAGCTGTTTATATATTAAGCATAAAAAGTTCATTTATATATTTGGTTTCTTGAGTCCCTTTGTATGTGTTCATGTTCCAAAAGTAGGGCTTAAACTCAGAGCCTGAGCACTGTCATTTTTTCAAGATTAGCACTCTGCCACTTGAGCCACACCTTCACTTTTGGCTTTTTGTTGGCTAATTGGGCATAAGAGTCTCAACGACTTTCCTTCCTGAGCTAGCTTCAAATCACAATCCTTACATTATGATTTGAATCTCCCGAGTATCTATGATTACTGGCAAGAGCCAGTGACCATGGCTTGAGTCTTTTCATGAAAAATAAATTGTAAAAGGAAAAAAAAAACAGAAGGAAGGAAGGAAGGAAGAGAGAGAGGAGAGTGAAGATGATAGAAGACAGGAAAGAAAGCCAACCCAGGTGAGGGGGGGGGCTGGGTGGGTAGAGGGGATGCATCTCTTCTGCCCATGGTGTTTTCATACACCACCATGTTGGAAGTCTGTGCAATGCCTGTTGGGGGCAGGCAATTCTTTCAGCTTGTTTGCCAGGAATTCAGCTGAGTTGGAGGCTTAGAATGGCTGGCAAAGTCAAATGGGGAGTTATAGGACTGCTAATAACATCCCTAGGGAAAAGACTTTTCAAAGTGTGACTAACAGCTCAGCATGACATTAGAACTAGCTAGAAATGCAAATTCTCTAGCTCTACTGCATCAACCAGATACCCCAGGGTAAATCTCAACCTGCAGTTTGCTTATCTCCAGGGATGTAGCCCACAAAGGAGAGAAGAGGGTGCTTCAGTTGCCTGGAGGCTTGTCTTCTTTCTGGGGGTTTGGCTTCAGCGAGTCTAGGGTGACCTAGAATAATGTATAGGCCAGATAGTACTGATACCACTGCTCTGAGACTGGCCCAGAGATCCATCACCTGGCCCAAAGAAACCATGGCCCAGTGCTGACCATGCAATGGGAGTCAGATGGGTTAAGGGTTCAGGCTTCCACTTTGGCTGAACGATCCTATACCATTGAGAGTATGCTATAAGATCCCCACAGGGTCAAATGAGAGGTCAATTTGAGTTTTCTGTAGCAGGGACCAATTTAATCACACGCCTTTGTTTTTTCATCTACTACATCCTTCCTGACCTTATGCTTGAATGTTCAGAAATCACTTCCAAAAATAAACAGCATCCCCAAGTTCTTGTTTCTGTGCTTTTGGTGGAACCTGTGCTAAACTGAACCTATGCCATAAGCCCACAACTTTCCGGCCACAGGTTTCAAACATTCCTGAGGTGCTTGTTTGCTAGGTGTGCAGCTCATGTTCCTGTGTCCAGCCAATACATATGATTGTGCTTCTTTGGTATTAGGAACTAATACTAAAGACATCTCAATTTCTTCTAGAATCATCCTCGAGTATGCTTTCTATGTCATAGCATAAACATTTTTATCCTAAATATTCCTTGATACTAATAACAGTAATGTGATCAGATAGAAGTCACCCTGTACAGGAGACTTCTTCTGTAGAGCCCTTGAACGGCTGCTGATCAAAAAGAGGGCAATATCAAGACCCTTTATAAGTTTGCAAGGCCTACTTCTCCCCAGAGATTCTTGCTCTCAAAGAGCATTCTTATAAAATTTCTAAGAGAATTGCATTACACAAAGGTATTCTATACCAAGAAAGAAATACACAAAGGCCAGATAAGGTAGCACACACCTATAATTACAGATACTCGGGAGGTGGACATCAGAAAGTTCATAGTTTCAGGCCAGCCCAGACAAAAAATTAGTGAGACTCAATCTCAACCAATAGTGGCATGTGATAGTATACACCTGTCCTCTGGCTATATGGAGGACTATAGGCTTCTTGTATGGTGGTCCAGGCCAGCGCAGGCATAGTAAACCTAAGACCCTATGGGCAAAAGGACTTAGGCTCATGACTCAAGTATGCTTGAATCTGTCTAGCAAGAACAAGAGCCTTAGTTCAATCCCTATTATCACCTAGAGAGTGGAGTGGAGAGGAGAGGAGAGGAGAGGAGAGGAGAGGAGAGGAGAGGAGAAGGGAGGGGAGGGGAGGGGAGGGGAGGAGAGGAGAGGGGAGGAGAGGAGAGGAGAGGAGAGGGGAGGAGAAATACACAAGTACTGTCTAGAAGAAAACATAGAAAGGTCACCTCCACTGAGAAACAGAGGAAAGGAAAGCAGGAGGAACAAGTTTCCCTGTGAGGTCCACTCTAGACTTTTACACCCTGCTTTTAAAACTGAATTGAAATAGGAGGAGCCCAAACAAGTTTCCCACTAAATCTTACTTTCTGTCTTCTGGCAAGATATTTTTCTTAAACACAGTATGGGAGAGAGAGAGGGGGGGGGAGGGAGGGAGGGAGGCGAAATGAGTATCAACCAGTCTGGGAAGGCAAAATAAAAGAGTGCACAGGCTAGATAGAGGACTTTAGACTCCATGTAAAATAATTTACAGCATCCTGGTGAGAGGTAAGTCATCTTACCTTTGATTGTGGTTTGGGACTAACTCATTTATTACCACAGATGACTGAAAATCCAAAGCATTTGATTTATTGACCTATCAACCTGTTCAAGCCCAGACTAACAGAGAAGGAAAATAGCAATGAGAAAACCATTTATCATTTTGAATTAAACAATTGTTACCAAATCATGAAAATTGTTGGCCTTTTTCAATCTATGGCCAAGATCAATAATAAAAGACCACGCTTTCAGAAGGAGGTAGCTGGAAGACAGACACTAAATCTCCAGCCATCCATGAACTTTAGTTTCAACTTTCAAAGACAATGAGATATGCCATTCCACAGCAAATGACCCAATGATGTTAATGTGATGTGAAATTTGTAACTTGCTGAAGTTAAAACATGGTTTCACAGTGAGAATTTCAAATGTCGTTTTGATTTTTGTCTTTAAAATTTACTGATAAGTATGCAGAAAGAGATACTTTGAGACTTTTATTACTGTATTGCTTATTATTGCTTCTGTGTTTAAAAAATCTGCTTATTGCAAGCTGGGTACAGTCAATTTGTGCATATTGGATTTAATTTTCTAGTAAGCAAATAAAAATGCCTAAATGCAATTTACAGATCTTTTTTTTTCAAACACTGTGTATGCACTCAGATTTCTAGTGCCATCTAAATGACCCTTTGCTGAAAGGATTTCATTTTGCAACTTCTAAAATACATACAGAACCCATTAGGTGAAAGAAATGTAAGTTGTAATTTATATAGGAAAGAAAATGCTCCAATCATAACCCAATGATTTTATATAACCAATATGTTCCTAGCTTCATCAGCCTGACTACAAAATGAAGTCACATTTTCTTTTGCATGCCAAAACTATTATCTTCAGCCTTTTCTTAGTTATAGATACTGACAACTACTTCTACTGCCTCCTTCAAATAACCTTCAGCTCTTTCTGAGACTGTCCTAGGCGGATGTTAGCTACCTGTGCATTCAGGGACAAGTCCCTTACCTTAACCCTTCCCTACTAGTGGCTTTGTCATTTAGCCTCTGCTTGCCTATGGCCCACCAGGTATCAACAAAGCAGGTGATGTGACTGTCCTCTGCTAATCACTGCAGCTGCTGCTAGTGTACTGGCCTTTTTGAAAGGACCTGGTACAGGTAAAGACCTGCCCAAAATGTCAGCAATCTGTCATTAAACAAAGTTATGTGTATTCTAGCTTACTGCAAGAAGGGAAAACACCAATAGAGTCATCTCTGTGCCTTAGAAGACAGGGATATAAGCAGGGTATTGGTAGGCTCTGGGGGCTTGGATTATGTAGTTTAAAGCCTGCTCTTCAAAGTGGGGAACTGACAGAAGAATTGAGCAAAGCCTCTGACCTCAGACAGGATTCGTGGCTATCTAAATGAGTCTGAAAGTGAATCTTGATTAGGAAATTGTTTCAAAAGCAAGCCCTTTTTTGCCCTACTAAGCAGACTTCTGTCTCTGACAAATTGATCAGTGGGAATTTCCTGAAGCAATCAGGTTATTTATCTGTATGCACTCTCATTTTTCCTCACAAGGATTTCTTACACTGATAAGTAAGTCAGCATAAGGGAACTAGAACTTCATCTATGTCTTGGTGAAGTGTTGCTGACACCAAAGGTCTTGGTGACCTTCTCTACCTATTTGACAGGCTCAGCCCTGCATAAATTTTAAAGACAAACTTCCTGTCTACTCCAGAACTATCCCATTTGCCCAAGGAAGTCCCTTTCCTTCCATCAAAGCCTCTGACAAATTACAGACAGAGACAGAGAGCAGAGATACATTTCCCCTTGCAAAATTCAATATCCTTTCATGACAAAAATGTTAAGCAAACTAAATTGACATGTAAGGATGTACTTCAAAAAAAAAAAAAGGGACAGGGGAAAACTGGGGAACAAGATAAGAAGGCCATTTTTACTTATATTCAACACAGTGCTGAAAGTCCTGGCCAGAAGAATTAAGAAAGGTCTCCACATTGGAAGAGAAAAGCCAAATTTTCATTGTTTGCAGATGACCTGTTCTTACACATAGAAAAATTCCAGAATTCCACCCAAAAAATGCAATTAGAACTAATAAATGAATTTAGAAAGCTGCAGCATATGAAATCAATACATAAAAACCATTAGCACTGTTGTGTGTCAAAAGTGAATTATCTGAAATAGAAATCAAGAAAACAATCCCACTTATAATAACTACAAAATATGTCTGTCGATAAATTTAATCAAGAAGGTAAAAGAGCTCTACAATGCAAATTACTGTAAAACATTGCTAAAAGAATCTGAAGAAGACATAAAACCATGGAAAACCATTCTGTGTTCATGGGTTAGAAAAATCCATATTATAATTAGAATACTTTTCTGTATCAATTGAAATGACCGTGTAGTTTTGGTCCCTCATATATATTGTTTATTGATTTTCATATACTGAACCATCTTTGCACCCTCAGGATAAACCCTACTTAGATATGATGAATAACCTTTATAAAGTACTGCTGGATTTGGTTTTCTAGTATTTTATTATCATCAAGATCCTATAATTTTAGTTAATTTATTTGCTTATTACTTATGTGAGTCCATGCTTACACACATGTTGAGGGTGGCTATTTGTCTCTTTGTGTGTTTATCTGATTTTGTTTCAGGGTAATGTTGGCTACATAGGATATATTTGGAAAAATTCCTTCCTTTTCACTTTTTTTTATTACTAAATCAAAGTTGGTGTTAGTTCTTCTGTAAATATTTGGTAGAATTCAGCACTGAAGCCATCTGTCCATTTTTTGGGGGGGGGCTGGGAAGATTTTTTAAATTATTTATTTAATCTTATTACTTGTATTTGGTCTGTTTGGGTTTTGTATTCATGATTTGGTCTTAGCAATATGTATGTCTCCAGAAATTTCCATTTATTCTAGATGATCACATTTGTTACTATACAGTTGTTCATGATAATCTCTAATGAACTGTTCTATTTCTGTGATATCAACATTGTAACATCTTTTTTAACTGTGACTTCATCTATTTGACTGTTTTTCTTCATCTAACGAAAAATTTGTCTATATTTGTTTATCTTTTATAACAGTTCTCTTTTTCTCTTTCATATTTTTTAGCCTTTTTTCACTAATTTCTGCTTCACCCTTATTTATTTCCTTCTAATTTGGGGTAGTGTCTGTTCTTATATTTCTAGTTCTTTGAGATACAAATACTATTTATCTCAGACCTTTCTATTTCTTTTATTAATTTTTCAGAGAACTTTTTAATTTAATTTTATTGTCAACTTTTTAAATTTAATTTTATTGTCAAAGTGATTTACAAAGGGGTTGCAGTTACACACATAAAGTAATGAGTTCATTTATTGTTAAACATTGTTAACCCCCCCCCTCATTTTTCTCCCAGTTTCCCTCCTGCACAAGTTCCTTTCTATTTCTTTGACTGGGCATTGGTTTTGGGTTTTGTTGTTGTTGTTGTTTTGTTTCTTTTTTGTTTTTTTGTGGGTCATGGGGCTTGAACTCTGGGCCTGGGCACTGTCCCTGAGCTCTTCAGCTCAAGACTACCACCCTACCCCTTGAACATTAGCCCCACTTCCTGTTTTTTAGTGGGTAATTGGAGATAAGAGTCTCACATTCTTTAGTGTCTGGGCTAGCTTTGAATCCTGATCTTCAGATCTCAGCCTCCTGAGTAGCTGACCGTGCCTGACCTTGGCACTGGTTTCTGTAAACTTCTTTTCAAGTATCTTACCTTCTTATCAGATATATTGTATATATATTTGTTTATTTGAAATAGAATACGGAAGGGAGAAAGCAAGATGAGGGGAGGGGGTTAGGGGAGGGAAATGAGGACAAAAACATGAGAAAGAGTAGCAATGTTTGTGAAGTAATGCACTTTCTATCTGGTGAATATAATGTAACCCTTCTATTAATTACAATAAAAATATATTAAAAAAGATTTTCTTGCATCCCAGAGGTTTTGGATTGCTGAGTTTCCTCTTCCATTTCTTTCATGAAATTCTAAAAATTTCTTCTTACTTATTCAAAACTAAGTGGTTTACTTTCCACATAATTTTATAGCTTCTATAGTTGTCTTGATATTGCTTTCTAGCTTTATTGCACTAATGTCAAAAGGGATAGTTGATAGGATTTCAGTTAATAAAAAATATTGTTGAAACTTTTTTTTGAGCATAAAAAAAAAAAAAAAGAGTCTCAGGTCCTTTTGTGCCTGGGTGCTTTGAACCTTGATCCTAACATCTTAGCCTCCTGAGTAGCTAGGATTACAAGCAAGAGCCACTGTGCCCTGCCTAAAAGGACTATCTTATGTTACTCCTTCACTTTCAGTCTATATGTACCCTTAGAGGTGAAGTGAATTTCTAGTAAGCAATAACTGGTTGGGTCTTTCTCTACTTTTTTATTAGGAGGCTTTCATCCATTCACATGTATTGAAATAAAGTCTTACTAAATCTATTATGTAATTTTCTTTCTACTCTTATTGTAGTTTCTTTTCCCTCTTTCTCTCTCATTGTTTATGGTGATTAAGTAAGTTACTCTAATGGAGTGTTTTTATTCCTTGCTTATTATATTTTGTTTTTCTATTACAGGTTTGTTTTGGATTATAGTTACCATAAGTGTCAGAAAAATAAATGTTTTGATTATAAGAAGCTACCTTGAAATGATAGCACCTTAAAATTATCAGAAATAAACAATAGAACAAAAGAAATTCACTGAAAACAAAACACACCAGCTGGGTTCCATTTTTCCATACATTTTGAATTTTTTACAGTTAATATTTTTTTTTACCAGTTAACATCTTTCTATACTGCTTGTCATGTAACATATTAATGCAACCATGAATTTTTTAGTTTACATGCCACATTATGAATGATGTATGCATACTGGCTACAATACTAAGAGCATTCTGAATTTACTTGTCTAATATCTCTTACTACTATATTTTTTGCCTACCCAGTAATATCACTTCCTCTCATTTTGAAGAATTTCCTTGAAAAGCATTTCTTGGAGAACAAGAGTAGATCAAAGAATATTTTCCAGCATGATATCTCCTCCAACCATGTACAGCTCATAGCCTTGAATCAGCTTTCTCCAGACAGGTAAGGAACCTGAGAATGTGGGGCAAGAGAAAGCGATCATTTCTAACTAAGGTAGAATCTGAGAGAATTGGTAAAGTGTTTTCTGTGGGCTTATACCGATTTGGCCATAGCATTTTCCCTCCACTTTACAACCTTGAATGGAGTTTTGCAGGGAGAACCAAACCATTTTTAAAATCCCAAATACTACGTTCAGTAATATTTAAAAGAATTAGACCTCAATTATGCCTCATTATATAGTCTTGTGGTTGTATTTGTCCAACTACAAAGAAAAATCTGATGTGCCGAATATTTTATAAGGTATCAACATAGAATAACTACGGAGTAATTTAAGCTTCATTGCAATCTGGATTATTCTATGTAAATCTGTTCTGCTCCTTTTGATGTGTTGGATACTGAATTTTCACGTAGTGGAAGATACTGCTCCATTGTTTCAAGTTAGGACGCATTCCCAGCAATCAAAATCCCTAGTACATTTCCCTAAATATCACTAAAATCCTTTAAACACCTGATAGATAACAGCCCATCAAGGAATTCAACTGAATATAAACATTTTTTAAAACACCAATTACTGAATTATTAAATGTTTAAGGAACTCATTAGGGAGTGTATTTGTATGCAAGATTCAGTGATACTAAACAATATGAGATATAAAATAAATTTTCTTTCTGTGGGTTTACTGTGTGTAAATAAGCTATATTATTAAAGGCACTAAAGAATACAAAAGCTTCCATCTAAATAGACAGCGCTAATGGAGGCGGGAGGTAGGGGGTAAACGGGGGAGGAGGCATTGGACAGGAAAAATGGCAAAGGAACTGAGAGCAAGCAGCCTCCCAGGGGTCCCTTTGTGACAATCCCACAGAGGCATGCTGAAGCCACGTGGGTCACACTCCAAAGATAATCACTTAGGTTTGTTGTTCTTTTTTTTTTTTTTTTTTTTTTTTGCCAGTCCTGGGCTTGAGCTCAGGGCCTGAGCACTGTCCTTGGATTTTTCTCAAGGCTAGAGCTCTACCACTTGAGCCTCAGCACCACTTCCGGCTTTTTCTAAGTATGTGGTACCAAGGGACCGAACCCGGGTCTTCGTGCATGCTAGGCAAGCACTCTACCACTAGGCCAAACTCCCGGCCCCAGGTTTGTTCTTAATGTACTATTTCTCTTCTCTTTGGTTGCCTTTCAGTTAATCTCATATTGTTACTGTATCTGACTTTGTTACCTGACATGTTGTATATAAGTTTAGTTGTTTGTTTGAAATAGGAAAGGGAATGAGGGAAAACAAGATGATTGGGAGGGGCTAGGGGAGGAAAATGGGGACAAAAACATGAGAAGGGGTATCAATGTGTGAGAAGTAATGCATTTTCTATCTGGTAAATGTAATTGTAACCCCACTATACATTACAACTTAAAAAAAGGAAAGATAATCACTTAGGGAACAAAGAGTGGAGCACTTTGATACCCAACCTTCAGTAACTTTTGTTCAGGCTACCTTTGAGGTGAATCAGTTGTCCAAGTAATTCTGACTCCCCATGCACTCTGTCTGGTCCTTCATTCCAGAAGTGCTAGCTGCTGGTAATCCACATACCCAGGCTGAGCACCACTACCTCCAACCCCTCCTGGGTGCTTTTCGTGTCCTAATACAGAACTGATGCTATGAGAGAGAAAACAATTTGTCATTGGGTGAGTGGGGTTCAGTCACAACTAGCAAAGCTTCTTACTATCACTACTGTTACTTTATGATTTATGTCCTTACAGCTTTCATTTTCGGAACCGGAAATCCTAATCATTTTTGTTTTTGCTCATATAAAAATACTCCATTGGCTGGATTCCCTCATTCGTCGTAATTAGTATAAACCTTGGACTCTCCTAGCAGAGGTTTACAATAGGGCAAACCCTAGATACATAAGGCCATATAGGATGAGGCTAAATGAAAGGACCTCCAGGATATGGAAACAAGAGCTATACAATGTATGATTATTATTCTTAATATAGTATGTTATTTCTCATCTCTTTTGTTGTACTTTGGTTATCTCTTATTGTTACAGTATCTTACCTTGCTATCTGATATATTGTATATATGTTTGTTTATTTGAAATAGGATAGGGAAGGGAGAAAAGCAACATGAGAAGGGGTAGCAATGTGTATGAAGTAATGAACCTTCTATCTGGTGAATATAATGTAACCATTCTATTGATTACAATAAAAATATATTAAAGAAAATAATAATCCATTGGGGGGCCAGGAGTTTGGCCTAGTGGTAGAGTGCTTGCCTAGCATGCACGAAGACCTGGGTTTCCATTCCTCAGTACCACATACATAGAAAAAGCTGGAAATGAAGCTGTGGTCTGAGTGGTAGAGTTCTAGCCTTGATAAAGCCCAAGGACAGTGCTCATGCCCTGAATTCAAACCCCAGTACTGGCCAAAAAAAAAATCCATTGGCTCATTGTGAAAGGGGACAGGTTGTATCTTGCCTTTCTACTCTTTTAAAGAATCAGAACCTATCAGGACACTTCCAGGAAGGCAAACAATGCAGTTTTGGACAGAAAGAAGGAGGGTATCTCATACTGTTTCCATGCTTTTGTGAGTCCCCTACCTTTAGGTTGGCTATTTGGGCTAGTTTGAGCCCACTCATATGGTCTCTAATGCTAAATGACAGTGAGTCATTTGCCTTAGCCAATTGCCCTAAGACCTTTTTCAGGTTTTGTGCAAGAAAAGCTCATCCCAAATAAGTACTCCTCCGATGCTTTCTTTTTCTTCTGATCTGGGGTTTGAACTCTGGGCCTGGATGCTGTCCCTGAGATTTTGTGCCTTAGGCTAGTGCTCTACCACTTGAGTCACACCTCCACATTCATATTGTGTGTGTGTGTGTGTGTGTGTGTGTGTGTGTGTGTGTGTGTGTGTAATTGGAGATAAGAGTCTCAGACACTCTTGCTTTAGCTGGCTTGGAACTGGAATCTTTGGATTTCAGACTCCTAAATAAATAGGATTACTGGTACCAGTTCTCTTTCATCTTTAGAAGCTGCTTCATTTGGGAAACTTTCTCTCCTGGGTACTACAATAGCATATAGTAGGACCCAGTATCATGTGACTTCTTATATTGTTCTCTAATTGTCTTCTAGATCTATTCTCTATTTATTCCACCATGTTGAAAATAAGGACTATGTGTTATTAATGCATGTGTCATGATTGGCATATACATAAAAATTGTTAAATAATATCCCATGAGAAGAAAATATCCTGAATTATCATGCATGATACAAAACTCTCTAAAAATTTTGAACCGAATTTATGTTTCACAAAAGTAGAAATCCACAATGATATTCAGGCAGCAAAGAAAACCTTTCATCCACCTTGAAACATGGAAGGACATGTGTCATCTTAGCTCCTGAGGCAGCATCATTCCCTATAACAACTAACAATTTGCATAACTCCTAGAAAGGAATTGGACCCTTGCCCTCTCCTGTCCCAGATATCCTAATGAAAGCAAATTAAATCAGTGCAGCAGATATTACTGTTCTGACCCTCTTCTCGTACCTCTAACCACAGGTTTTGTTATACTGACACACACATGAGCCACAACCATGGCTTGCCAATTTCATTTTTGTCATTGTTGTTGTTCAAGAATAAGTGTTTCCCGACATGCCAGATTGCCCCTGAGTGCAGCACAAATCCAAATCTGAAGATTGTGTCAACATGCTTTATCTTCTCCATTTTCATGGGTTGATCTTAAACAGATGTTTCCATGCTGGAACACCAAGACTGTGTGGAAGACCCAAAATATATCAAGGTCTGTGGTGACACTCTGAGTGTGCCAGTTCCAGTCATTAAAAAAACACACCCAGAAAGTCAAACAAACTCTGTTCATAAAATAATTTGTTGCTAAATATTTCCCATGGTGATGACTTTTATTCCCACACCCAGCCTGGTCAATGAAAAGGGTATTATTTTAATTATAAATGCTCTTGGGATCTTCTCTCTCCATTTGAAAGAGAGACATTGGACTCTCCTAGGCTTCGCTCAATTCAAGTCTTCTATATGATGCTTTTAGTCTCCCAGGGGTCAGTGGTACAGCACCCATCTCTGCTTACTGTATTTGCTTCTGCTTACTATGTCACACATGCTGATATCCCAGTCACCAAAGCAATGAAGGAAGTCAACACTCTGGGAAGGGTAGAAAGAGGAAGGGGAATGTTTGCTGCACAGTGAGCTAACCTACCACAAGTCATTGGAATAAAATCTCCAGTGCACTGGTTTAACACCTGACGGTCTTTCCACTTTAGTCATTCAGACAAGAATGCAAAGAGAGGGACGTGTAGCCCGTGTCAATAATAATACAGAAGAGCAAGTAACTCATGCGTATCATTCTAGTTATTCAGGAAGCTGAGATCTGAACATCAAGGTTCAAAACTAGCTTGAACAGATTAATCTGAGAGACTCCTTCTCTCAATTAGCCACCAAAAACCGAAGTGGGGGTGTAACTCAAGTAGAAGACCACCAGCCTTGAACAAAAGACCTAAGGAAGAACCCTTTAGCCCTGAGTTCAAGTCCCAGTCCAGACAAAGAAAATCATCATCATTATCTTCATCATCATCATCATGACAGTACTAATAACAATTGCAAACACAAAATATGATGGGGCCGGGAGTTTGGCCTAGTGGTTAAAGTGCTTGCCTAGCATGCATGAAGACCCAGGTTCAATTCCTTGGTACCACATACGTAGGAAAAAGCCAGAAGTGGTGCTGAGGCTCAAGTGGTAGAGCTCTTGCCTTGAGAAAGTCCAAGGACAGTGTTCAGGCCCTGAGCTCCAACCCAGGACTGGCAAAAAATAAAAAATAAAAAAAAACACAAAATATGATCACACTACAGTAACTTATATCTCATGAGAAACAGAATTCAGAGTTTCTCCTATACAAAAACTTCTCCATGAAAAACATGATAAGGGATACCAATGTTCAAGAAGTAATGTACCCACTACTGATGAATGTAACTGTAACCCCTCTATAAGTTACCTCAACAATAAAATACAATTTAAGAACAAAGAAAGGAAGAAAGAAAGAAAGAAAGAAAGAAAGAAAGAACGAAAGTTACAGTTCTTTAACCCTGATCTTATTTCTTCCTGTCTCTCATTTCCATCCTTATGCATTCCCACTTCCAAATGGATTACAAGAATAGCTCTTAGTCAATGTTTTCATTAGTTGCAGTAATAGAAATGGTTTAGTTTTTATTTACATATTTCTTATCATGTTTAAGTAGCTGGACAAAGGGATTTCAATTCAACCTGTTAGTTTGAGTATAGATGCATCTTGATCTTCCTGTTCTTTTCCATCTTGCTTTCTAGGAAAGAGGTAAGCAGAAGGAAAGTAAAACAAGGGTGTGCTATCATTACAGCAGGCATGAGGATGCATTGTCTACCCTTCAGGCAGAGAAGCTGAAAGCTCTAAAAAGACAAAAGCCCAAAGCCACACTTAATCACCATTTGAGCCAAAATGAGATGTCAGATCATTGGAACTTAACAGTGCACACAAAAGGAGACATTTTATTTGATGATTGAGTTGTTCCTCCCCCAAATTTTATTCTCACAAAACATCCAATTTCTATTACATGCTGAGCTGCCCTCAACAACCTACCTTTGAGGGAGACAAGGGTGTGACATATCATAGAACGAGAGCTGGAGAAGGAAACACAGACCCAGATCTTGCTCTTCCACCTGTTTGGCCTCAGTTTCCTTTCATTGTCCAATATCAGCTGCCTTTGCAGTATCAAGACAAATTGCAGCAGGATCTGGGTTGAATTAAAAAGCACAAGAAGACTTTGGATCCTGTACCAGAGATCAGTGTACCTCAGACAACATCTCAGATCGAGGACCAGAAGTTGTGAATCCAGAATACAACTTACATATGGAAATCATCTGTTCTACTGAAGCTGTGGATGAAATGAGCCACCATGGAGAAGTCTGGAAAGCTTTAGTAAGCTCTTCAGAAATGTCCAAAAAAAACACTTCAGAAGAGGCAGCGAAAGCCCAAGCAATGGCTACCATTAAGAATTACCAGAAGGGCTACTCTTTCACAGTACGTTTCTTTGGAGAGAAATCAGAAACCCCTCATAAGGGGTACAAAGAGAAGGGCTGAATGCCAGCAAATGAAGAAGAGGCCCCATTATGAGCTTTCTGTTCTATGCAATAAGGAATAACACTCAGAGGAATGCTTATGAGAACTACTATAATATATCCATCTGCTAAACCCAAACAGCTCCTGAGAAGGGTCTCCAGGGAGCTGAGAAGAAAGGATCAAATAAGAGGCTTGAGGCTAACAAGAGAAAGTGAAGAACAGAACACACTAAAAAGCATCATTTTAAACAAACAACCAAACTTGGAATTTTACAGCACAATTGGATCCCTTATATTAGTTTCTTTCTGTCAAAAAAAGTTATTTAACTAAAGTGATATTATCAACATATGGGTTAAAAGCTCAAAACTAAAAAGTTACTTTGAAATCAAGTGATATTGCTATTTATTGGCAGTAAATTTTTTTTAAAAAAGGTAAGCAATGTAAGAATTACATCAAAATATAAAATGTGATTTGTTGCCATTCTTAATAAATATATCTGAGATGGTTTTTCCCCCATTAGGGAAAGTAAGCCAGACACTTTTTTAAGTTATTAGATATTAAGACTTAGCATTTTGCTTTCCCCAATGGGGAAATTGGGAGAAGATGATATTACTGTGCACTCATCTCTATGTTTTATAAATAAATTAGTATAGGCAAAAAAAACCCTCCTGAGTCATTATAGAGTCAGTTTGTTTGCAAAATTATATGCATTCGCACACAATAATAACGGAGCTTCTTCTAAAGACACATTCCAAGCATCAGCTAGAACCCAGTAGTAAATAAAACAAGCCAAAAACTGCATTGTAACTCAAAGGTGCCCATTTTCCAAGAGGCTTGCCAACTCAAAGAACACCACTTAATAAGTCATTTGCAGGTGGCCACTAGACATCACAGGCAAGAGAGGTTGATTACTCTCACAGTAAAATCTTCCAGGCTGTGGCTTTACCTTGATTTGCTGGTTTTCTTCCTGCTCTTTTCCCCTCAAAGCTGAGCCATTGTGGAGTCCTATGTTCCTATGTTAAGGTATGTTGACTTGCAAAGGCTGCAACTCAGTTTGGTTTTACCTGGGCCTGAGTAAAATATTCCTACTAACTGCAAGTGTTTGGCCACATGAAGAAAGGCACCTTATCAGTGCATTTTAGCAGATCTGAATACCCAGGCTGTCACTTTGGGAGTGCTGAAGAGAAGATTATTATGAGCAGCTAGGAACAAACATACCCCAAAACTTGCCAAGTGGTCATTTTATAAAAATTTAGGTATAGAGACTTACTTAAGTTATCAATAAGGCAAGAGATAAAATCTAAAAAGGAAATTTGGTTATATTTCCTGATTTCATGGGTTCTTTTCACTCCAGTGCTTAATAAGGAACAGTGGCTTACAGTTTATCTAGTGAAGTAAAACCTTATGAAATGAAATACTTTGTTCGGGTTTTTTTTTTGTTTTTTGTTTTTTTAATATTAGGGTTTGAACTCGGGGCCTTGCAATTGTTAGGCAGGAGCTCTACCGCTTGAGTCACACTCAAGCCCTTTTTAGTCTTACTTATTTAGTTAGGTTCTCTAACTTTTTGTCCAGGTGATCTTAAATCTCTATCTTCCCAGCTCTGCCTTCTGACAAGCTGAGATTATAGTCTTGAGCTACCATGCTTAGCTTCAAATATTTTTCCATATATTTATTATTATAATTAATAGAAGAGTTACATTACATTCACTAGATAAAAGGTGCATTACTTCAACAAACATTGATACCCTTTCTCATGTCTTGGTCCCCATGTCCCTCCTTTCCACCCCCCGCCCCTCATCTTGCTTTCCCCCTTTCCTATCCAATTTCAAATAACTAAATAAGTATATATACAATATATGAGATAACAAGGTAAAATACTGTAACAATATGAGATAACCACAGAACAGCAAAAACGATGAGAGAAAACATAGTACATTAAGGACAATAATCAATCATTATATGGCTTTTGTTTCCTTATCCTGGAGGTCTTTTCATTTAGCATCATACTATATGGCCTTATGTATCTAAGTTTTGCTCTATTGTAAAGCTCTGCTAGGAGAACCCAAGGTTTCTACTGATTATGACAAATGAAGAAAACCATTGAGTCTATGTTCCTTTGAGTCTGGCTTACTTCACTTAATATGATTTTTTTCTAAGTCTTTCCATTTCCTTACAAATGAAACCATGTCATTCTTTCTGACAGCAGCACAGAATTCCACTGTGTATAAATACCACATCTTGTTGAGCCACTCATCAAATGAGGGACATCTGGATTGGTTCCATATCTTTGCTATGGTAAATAGTGCTGCAATGAACATCATTGTGCTAGTGGATTCAGTCTGTCCTTGTTTCTGAACGATTGGGTAAATGCCAAGGAGTGGAATTGCTGGGTCATAGAGGAGTTCTATAGTCTTTTGAGGAATCACCATACTGCTTTCCTTATTGGTTGAACGAGTTTGCACTCCCACCAACAGTATAGTAGTGATCCCTCCTGGCTACATCTCCTCCAGCACCTACTGTTATTAGATTTCTTGATCCTGGCCATTCTAACTGGAGTGAGGTGGAATCGTAGAGTTGTTTTGATTTGCATTTCTTTTATGGCATTTCTTCATGTGTCTATAGCCCATTCTTATTTCTTCCTCAGAGAAGACTCTCTTTAAGTTTGGTCCATCTTTTAATAGTGTGGTTCTTTCTTTGGAGATTAGTTTTGGAGTGATTCAATTTTTTGAGCTGTTGATATATTTTACACATGAGGCTTTTGTCTGTTGTATGGTTAGTGAAGATCTTCTCCCACTCTGTAGGCTTTCTAGTTTGCTAGCTATGTCCTTTGCTTTACAGAGGCTCTACAGTTCAATGCAGTCTCACTTATCCAGACTTTCTCTGATTGTTGTGTTTCTTGGTCCTTGTTAAAAAAGTTTTGACCTGTTCCAAGGAGACCTAGAGTATCACCAATTCCTTCTTTAAAGTTTTCAATGTATCTGCTTTTACTTTGAGGTCTTTGATCCATTTGGAGTTAATTCTGGTGTAGAGTGGCAAAGAAGGATCCAACTTTAGTTTTCTGTAGGTGCTTAATCAGTTCTGCCAGCACCACTTGTTAAAGAGGCTGTCTTTCTTCCATTCTAGTTTTCTGGCTCCCTTATCAAAGATAAGATGGCCATAGGTCTATGGGTTAACATCTGGGTCTTCAGTTCTAATCCATTGGTCTTCAGGCCTGTTCTTGTGCCAGTACCAAGCTGTTTTGGTCAGTATAGCTCTGTAATAGTTGAAAGTTTGGTATTTAGATTCCTCCTGCGCTGTTCTTTCTGCTGAGAATTGTTTTTGCTATACAGGGTCTTTTATTATTCCATATGAAATTTTGGATTACCTCTTCTATTTCTTTAAAGAATGACATTGGGATATTGATGGGTATTGTGTTGAATTTGTAGATAGACCTTGGCAAGATTGCCATTTTCATGATGTTAATTCTTCCAATCCAGGATCATGGAAAGTTTTTCCATTTCCTCGGTTCTGCTTTAATTTTCTTTCTCAGGGTTTTAAAGTTTTCATCAAAAAGGTCCTTTATATTCTTAGTTAAGTTAATTCCTAGGTACTTTATTTTCATTGAGGCTATTGCAAAAGATGTTGCTTTCCTGATTGTTGCCTCGTTCCTCTCTCTGTTGGCATATAGGAAGTCGTTTGATTTTTAAGGGTTAATTTTATACCCTGCTCCTTGCCAAAGTTTTGAATCAGCTCCAGCAATTTGGGAGTGGAGTCTAAAGGGTTGTTTAAATACAGAATCATGTCATCTGCAAAGAGGGAAAGTTTCACTTCCTCTTTTCCGATTTGGATCCCCTTTATGCTTGCTTCTTACCTTATTGCTCTGGCTAGGAATTCTAGTACTATGTTAAAGAGGAGTGGAGAGAGTAGGCATCCTTGTTTTGTTCCTGATTTCAGAGGAAATGGCTTTAGCTTTTCACCATTAAGTATAATGCTAACTGTGGGTTTGTCATACACAGCCTTTATTATACCGAGGAATGTTCCATGGATTCCTAGTTTCTCCAGAGCTTTTAGCATAAAGGGTGTCGGATCTTGTCAAATGCCTTTTCTGTATCTATTGAGACAATCATGTGATTCTTGTCCTTGCCCCTGTTGATGTGTTGAATTATATTGACTTGTGTATGTTGAACCAGCTTTGCCTCCCTGTGATGAATCCTGTTTTATCATAGTGTATAATTTTTTGATGAGTTGCTGAAGACAGTTGCCAGTATTTTGTTGAGAAGTTTTGCATCAATATTCATCAAAGAAATGGGTCTATAGTTCTCTTTCTTTGATGAATCTCTGTCTGGTTTGGGGATGAGGGTTATAGTGGCTTCGTAGAATGAGTTTGGCAAAGAGCCTTTGTTTCTAATTTCATTGAAGAGTTTGAGGAGTATTGATGTGAGCTCTGCTTTGAAGACCTTATAGACTTCAGCTGTGAATCCATCTGGCCCTGTGCTGTTCTTGGATGGGAGACCTCTTCAAATACTTCTTTAATCCCTGAATTTGTGATGAAACAAAATATATAATAATTACCTTTAAGGAAAGTTAAACTAGAACTATCTTGAAAACTAATTAAAGGACTACTAGCAAACATTTTAGCTGCCTTTCTAGAGAAGTTCTACTACAGAGTAATCAAATTAATTAATTAAACTTTGTCTTAATAGAACTTCTCTAGGTAGTAAATGGGGAGGGCAGCATAGAATTTAAACATTACAATTTCAAGTATCCTTAATTTAAACATTGCAACCTTAAACCTTTAATGAAATAATGAACAGGCAATAATAATTAATGGGTATCGGGGTAGTAAAATAGAAATGGACTTTTTACACTCCCTGATAGAGGAATATGTCCCCAAGTTTCTAGTTCTAGCAACCAGTTAACAAAAAAAAAAATTGCAAAAGACAGGAAGAGCCGGGCACTGTTGGTTCACACCTGTAACCCTGGCTACTCAGGAGGCTGAGATTTGAGAATCGAGGTTCAAAACCAGCCCAGGAACAAAAGATCCTGAGACTTTTATCTCCAATTAACCACCAGAAAACTGGAAAACTGGAAGTGGTGCTGTGACTCAAACTGGTAGAGCACTAACTTTCAGATGAAGAGCTCAGGGATAGTGCTTGGACTCAGAGTTCAATCGCTATGACTGACAAAAAAAAAAAAGACAGAAGGGGTGAGCAACATCAACAGAGGCAGATCACAAAGACAGAAACTCGATGGGAGAAGCATAGTTTCTTAAAATAGATCATCAGGTAGCATAAGAGACAAGAGGGAAGAATTAGGAAGGAGAGTTAAGAAAGGTTTCTATATGATTCATACAGTGATATAGTTAGTGTCTTTCAAAGGCAGACAGTGACAAGTCACTAAAGTCATTAGAAAAAGTGACTTAATTCATTAGCCAAATGGAATCATATAATGAAGGAGCCAATAGAATCATAAAAATATTCAATTCATTCTATTAATTCATAACATAGAGAAAGGGAGCAAAAATAGAACTAGAAAATATCAAGGCAGTCAGTAGATTTAAACCCAATTATATCAATGATTACATAAAATGTGATGGTCTACATATCCTCCAGGCAAAGGCAATAATTTTTAGATTGGATACAAATACAAAATCCAATTATAAGCTGTCTAAAAGAAGTCCACAATAATCAATTAAAGGTTTAATAGAGTAAAATGATAGACCATGCAAACACGAATCAAAAGAAAATTAGAGTAGCTACATTAATACCAGAGAAAGCACTTATCAGAACAAGGAAATTTATCTGAGATGAACAGAACTATTTTGTAATGATAAAGAAGACATGACAATTATACATACAGATGTACCTAAAAAGAGGCCTTTAAAAAGTGAAGCCAGAACAAAGAGGAGAAACTGACAGTTGAAAAATTACATTCAAAACTGATAGCCCTCTCTTAGTACTTGATATACAGGGTTAATACACAGGAAATTAGCATGAATGCAGAAGAAATTAACAATGACATTAAACTACTTGAGGCAAATAAAATCATTAGAATGCTTCAACCAGCAATACCAAAATATACACTTTAAATAAACATGGTATATGCAACAAGACAGACTGAATTGTAACCTACAAGTGCTACTGGCTCATGCCTATAATCCTAGCTACTCAGAAGTCTGAAATCTGAGGAGCAAAGTTCAAAACCAGAATTGGGATAAAAAGTCTATGAGATTCTTATTTCCAATTAACCATCAAAGATCCACAAGTTGCAGCTTAAATGGTAGAGTACTAACCTTAAGCAAGAAAGCCCTTAGTTCAAGAACTGGCACACACACACACACACACACACACACACACACACACACACACACACACACCAATAACAGCAACAACAATATCAGAATATCCTCAAATATGTCAGAATTAAGTGACACATTTTGCAGTACCCTGTGCATCAAAAGAACTGGAGCATATTTTGAATTGAGTGAAAATAAAAACATAACATATAAAAGCATGTGAAATGTAGTTATATGCCTAAAGATTAATTTATAGCATTGAATGTTCATGTTAGAAAAGAAGAGCAGTCTCAGATCAATGACATAATCTTCTACCTTACAAGAAAAGGAAGAGCAAATTGAATTCAAAGTAAATAAACAGGGGAAAAGATAAAAACAATAATGAGCATAAATCAGTAAAATTGAAAGCAAAAAAATAATAATAAAGGAAAAGCAATGCAACTAAAAGCAGATTCTTTACAAAGATTATCAGGCTAGCTAAACTGCAACAAGATTGATAAGAAAAGGAGATGACACAATTACAGTTCTGGAGATAAGAGAGAAGACATCTCTTAAAAGCAGTTAAGGAATAATAAGGGAATATTTTATGTCACTTCCATAAATTCCTTGAAGGAAACTATCTATAAAAGCTGAAATATATAATATGAACATGCCTATATCTACTAAAGAGATGTAGTTTTGTTGCTTGAAGTCTTTCAACAAACAAAATTTCAGGCTCAGAGAATTCTACTGGGTAATTTTACCAAACATATGGGAAACAAATATCATCATTTGTACACAAATCCTCCCAGAAAAGAGAATTGAAGGAAATACATGCCTATAAAGTTAAGGGCCAGTGTTACTCTGGTACAAAGGCTGAGCAAAAGAAAAACATGATCATGAACAAAGAAAACTCCAGACCAATTTCCTTCACAAAGCATAAATAAGAAATGTTATATCAAACTGTTCATAAACTTCAAAGAATCAAAACAGAGAGAATATTAGAGATGAAAAGACTATAGATATCTCTCATACAATGCATTAATGGTGCTCACTTAGAATGCCAAGACCTGAGAGACCAAGGTGAAAGGATGACATGCTGGAAGCCAAGCCCGATAAAGTTAAGGAGACCTCATTTCAAAAGAAAATGTAAAACAAAAGGGATAAAGGCATTGTTCATATGGCAGAGCACTTGTCTAGCATTATGAGGCCCTAGGTCCAATGCTCAGTATTGTCAAAAAGTAAAAAAATAGACACGTCAAAGAGAGGGTATCAATGTTTGTGAAGTAATGCATCTTCTATCTAGTGAATATAATGTAACCCTTCTATTAATTACAATAAAAATATATGAAAAAATAAACATGTCAACTGGCAACTTAAGTGATCATGTTTGTTTGGACTCTGGGTTTTAAGAAATAAAAGAAAGCTGGGATTTGGACTTGCTCACATAGTATCTATGGCTAATAAGATCCACTGTCAATTTCTTCCACATAATAATGCTATTTTGATGGTCTTGTGGGAAGGGAGGTAATAGACAAGCACTCGACCACTTGAGTCATGCCTCCAGCCTTTGATTATGTTTGTTGAAGAGTCCTTTCAAAATACATACTGAGCCAAATACAAGTGGTTCATGCTGTAATCCTAGGAACTCAGGAAGCTGAGATCTGTGAAACATGGTTTAAAGCCAGCTGGAACAGGAAAGTCCATGAGACTTTTATCTCCAATAAATCACATACACACACACACACACACACAAAAAAAAAAAAACAAACAAACCTGGAAGTGGCACTGTGGCTCAATGTAGTAGGAGTGCTAGCCTTGAGCAAAAGCACTCAGAAACAGTGTCCAGACACTGAGTTCAATACCCATGACCAACAAAAATTTTGAAAAAAAAATTTTAAAGATGCCTACTAAAATTGTCTATATGACGAAAAAACTGATTAAATCACATCAGCTCCAGCATTTTCTGTGAAATAGTCTATGTAAGAGGGAACAAGATGGGTGTATGGAAACATTTTATTACTGTTGAAGCTTGGTCCACTACACTCTTCTCTCCGCTTTTACATGTATTCAAAAATACCCATCGCATCATTTAATAGTAGCAGCTTAATGTAAAGTTTGAAAATAAGGGAATCAAAGAACTTCTCCCAAAGAGATCCACCCCATTAAGAAACAGCCACACACCTGCTGAGCTATATAGATTTTCCTGCTACCTGAAAAGAAGTCATTGAAAATCTCAGCACCAAACATTCTCCTCCTCTTTCTAGTTTACCATAAGAGTAGTTCAAAGATTTCATATTACAAGGCTTTTTCACAAATGGTGGTAAGTTAAGACTGTCTTTCGTATTGATAATCCCATGTTCCTATCCCAGAAATGTCATGTTTCAACTCTTTCTTCATTTATATGCTGCTGAGTATTGAACTCAGCAGCTAGACAAATGCTGTACCCCAGAGCTACAGCCCCAGCTCTAACTGGTTCTCGTTGATCCTTATACGAAGCCAGGCACTGCAAAGTTTCAGGCTAGAAATTTTAAAATGAAGAGTATCTAGTATGCAATATACTCCATAAGACATGCCAGTTCATTGGGAGATACCATGTTAAGACTGTAACTGAGAAAACAGGTTCGATCATGTATTCCTTTAACTATGTGTCATTATTTAAACTATTTGCTTATAAAAATAGATATTATGTATGTGAATCAATGCACCTTCTATCTGGCAAATGTCATGTAACCCTTCTATTAATTACAATAAAAATATATGAAAAAAAAGTTAAGAACTCAAAAAAAAGAAATTTTAAAAATGTAGCTACTAAAAATTCAGTGAAAAAATAGATATTATGCTAAATACTTTTATTCTTTTGGATTTGTACATCACAGGTAACAAATTATTTTCTATAAAAAGCTACTTAATAGATATTTGGGGTTTGGCAGGCCATCTGATTTCTGTCATATACTCTGATGGGAAAGGGGAGGTCTGGGGGTAAGGGTTGCTTTCTTACAGTCTTTTTAAAATGTTTGTAAAATGAAGAGAAAGATGATAGTTTTTGGCTCACTCAGGAGGCTGAGATCTGAAGGTTCTAGTTCAAAGTCAGCTGGGGCAGGATAGTCCATGAGACTCTTATCTTCAATTGTCAAACTAAACACAGAACTGTAACTCCAGCGATAAGAGTATTATCCTTGAGCAAAAAACAAGCTTAGGACTTAGGGGAAACACCTAGCCCCTGAGTTCAAGCCCCAAGAACTGTACCAAAAATGGGGAAAGAAGGAGGAAGGGAGGTGAGAAGGAAGGATAAAAGTTCTTTCCTCTCAGGCTTAAAAATGCAGAGAACTGGCTGAACTTGACCTATACATGTGCCAAACCCTGGACTAGACCATGGCATGTTTCATTTACTTTCAACTGGAACATCTCAACTAAAATGACTGACAGAATACATTATGCCATACAGTACTAATCACGAGGAAAGCAACATCATAAATACTTCATAGTTGCCTTCTGACCACTGTTCCTAGCAAAGAAAAGTAAAAGTGATAGCCTGACCCATACAACTTGATTTGTGATCATATGGTTGTTATAATTTTATGACAACTGCATTCATTCCCTGACTACCACAGTTGATAAAAGAACTAGATTAACACAATAAAATGCGTTTGTCTTTTCAAGGCAGATAGGAAGTTAGAAAATGGTTTTCACAATCAAGTATTCTTAAAGCAGAAAAATGAAGGCAAGGATTCTATTTAAGCTTTCTCTCTGAATGAACCACATTAAATTATTTTACTTTGATGTTTCTAAACTCAAATAAGTTGTAATAAATTTAATAAATTATTTTGTTTCTAAAATCAAAATAAAATAAAAAGGTTTTCTGTCTTATCCCTGGAAACTCTGATCCCATCCCTCATTAGTCTCCAAAATCCCATTTTTCCTTAGGAGAGTTAGAATTACTTAGCAAAGTGTAATAAGAATGAAATGTTACTCAGGTCTCTGGTTTCTAAATCAATTTTAAAGATCCAAGCAGGGACAGTCTTAAAACCAAAGCATTTTTTTAAAGCTTGGCTTTCTAAAAGAACAATTTTAGAATCCAAAGAGAAGTGAGCCTAGGTTTTATGCCCTGTACAAGTATTTGGGGGAAGAAGAGAAGAGAGCAGATCAAAGCAAAGGCAAATTTCCTGAGCTAGCCTGTCCAGGATGAAAGAGAAATGGAAGGGGCTGTGAGGAAGGGAAGTATAGCCCCAAAGCAGTCATGGAGGAAGTGACAAATTTACTGGCAGATATCAGGCTGGCCTCTGACCACATGAACTCTTCTTCAGCGTCTAGGGACCATGGAGAGAGAGCGCAGTCCCACTGTGGGCAAGCAATCTGTCACATCAGGACTCCTGAGCATCATTTGTTCCCAAACTCATTTGATGCATACTTTCCATTCATATGTTCTCTAAGTTCCCTTAGCCATCACGCTGCAAAATCCTGTGTCCACTGTGGACTTGAGAATTTGCTTTGCACACCCCAAACAGACAAGAAGATACAGACTAGAATCCCCTGAGGCCTCTTTCTCTCCATGTACACACCACCCTCCAGGAGAGACAGTTTTGATAAAACAAAAACACCGAGAATCATCTCTAAAACTCAAAGTTACAGAGATCCAGCCAGTTACCAAGCTGGGACTCAGGTCCAGGATGGTTTTCCTCCAAAGCTATTGCTTTTAACTTTAGCCTAACCCTTGCTCCTCCCTATTCATTTCAGGTCTAAGTTTCTAGAACACTTTTTAATTAAAGTTCATCTGCCTGTAAATAAGCTTAAGAAAAGAAATTTTCTTTGCAACTACATACAAAGCCCCTCATGTGCATTCCTGGGTCCACTGAATTTTTTTGTATGTTCTAGCTCACCCAATATCCACAAATATACAACAGTATGCAGTGCTGGAGGTGGGAATTTGATACTGACATGACCTAAGTTAGTTAACCAATGTCACCTGGTTGGTGAGTAGCCAATCTGGCTACTGCCAATGCTATTGCTCTTTTATGTTGCAACAAATCTGAACACATATATGAAACTTATGAAAACAAAATCACATACATTTTTTGTGCCCGTCCTGGGGTTTGAATTCAGAGCCTGTTTACTTCCTAAGACTCTTTTGCTCAAGGCTAGTGCTTTACCATTTGAGCCACAGCTTGGTTTCTGGCCTTTTCTGAGTAGTTTATTGGAGATGAGAATCTCACAGACTTCTCCTGGGCTGTCTGCAAACCTTAACTCTCAGATCTCAGTCTCCTGAGTAGCTAGGTTTACATGAGCTGCCGGCACCCAGCAAATTGCATACATTTTAAGTTCACTATTTATTTTTGCATACATTTTAAGTTCACTATTTACTTCATGTCAAATAAATACTTGTCTATTAGTCTTCACTTTCTTATCCTGCAACTAAATATAAACTTAATTTGATCTTCTTACCATGCTGATCCTTTCACATAACTTGTTTTATTAGATTCTTGACCTTAAACATTCATTTGTACTTAATTCTCAGCACAGGATTCAGACACATAATGAGAGAAGAAACAGACAAGTGAGTCGGGAAAGATAAAAAAAAATAATTGATTGAATTGAGGAATAAAGACAATTGTAAATAGCTGCTTAGTATAGGTAGATTTCAAAAAATAGTAATATTAAATAGTGGTCTAGGATTTTACAAATCAATTTGTAGCATTTTCTAGTAAGGTAAATCCTATACTATTTTCTATGGAAAATGTCAGTTAGCTCTAACTTATAACTTATTTGACTAAGTGAATTCTAAGAACTTCCAATTGAAGCCCAATCAACTTTAAATAGCCTTTCCAAATAGCCATACATCTAAAGCCTTGCAAAATTTCCTAGCCCAGTTCAGAGCTGCTGAATCAATCTGAATATTATATTTTCAGGAAATCTTTGTGGGCCTTATTTACTACTTCTTTGTTAAATAGCAGCTGGCTTATTGAATAGGAATTCTGCATTTCTGGTGATGATATCCATGGATTTTATTCTCTGCTATGATGAATATGCCATCAACAGGTTCTGAGGTTTTTCAGATTTATGAGTTTATAATGTCTGTTGTTTCTTGGACACATCCGCGAAAGATTTACAAAGTAATGGCAAACATAGAACCAGGTTAGGCAGAGAAAACCCAAATTCCTCTCCAGAACAAATGAAACACATTTTCTCCATCTGAGTTCACTGAATCTGCATAAGCAGATTTCCACAAAGCAGTGAAATAATTACTAATCCAGTGCAAATAACAGAAACAGCCTTCCTGCTGCAGCCCCAGGGCCTTAGCTGCTTATCTACTTAAGTCTTACCCTTAGGACCATCTTTTCCCCTCTGGGTAAAATCATCAGGCTCACGACCAGGAAAAACCGAAAGAGAAGAAAGCTGCACTCTACTGTTTAATAATAGATTTATTTGAAAACTGTTATGGGGTCAAGAGGAGGGGATTCCACATCCCTCCAGGTGGGGCTTCCACGTCCCACCAGAGTCCACCACACAGAGACAGTCTCCTATAAAAAGGTGAATTTATTGGGGAAGTAGGTGGTGAACTGACCAGCCAGGGGAAATAGATGGTGGTGAACTGACCGGCCAGGGACACAGTGCAGACTCGGGAGCTGACGCTGTGACCCTGATCGGCTCTCACGCAGGGTTTTTAAGGGCAAAACCCATGCGGTCGAACCTGGTCACACAGGTGACCAATGGGGTCACAGTCCAGTGTTCATATTTACCTATCACCTTAGTTGGAATTGGCACGCAAATTGGGAAAGTCTCCACACAAAGCCGGGCCCCTCCCCACCCAAGCGAATATCCCTCCTCATGGGGGTGGGGAGAAGGTCAAGGTTGCCCCTCCCTAGAAGGGCAAAGGTGGCTAGGCTGTACCACATATCCCTCCTCATTGGGGGGGTGGGGAGGTCAAGGTGGCTGGGCTGTACCATTGTTGACCTTCCACAATAGGGTGGGGGAACTCTTAGGCATTCTGGATGGCACCAGTCTCTGCTCCCCTCAACAAACTATCACTCTCCTAGGTATGTAGTAGTCCTCCATTCCTTCTGGACAACACCAAAAACAAAGAGAATAAATCATCAAGATTTCACTATTTCATTTCATCTCAAAAAATTATAAACTAATCTATGTCACATCCAAAACTTATACCAATCAATTCTCAAAATAGCTAGGAAAGCAGAAGACAAAGGCCCTACAGATATGGCTGGAGGTGTCTAGCCATTATCACATTATTTATCACATCATTTATACTGTATCTTTTGGGGGGATAACAAACAAATGTCATGTGATGTTAGATTATTACTATGGAATCTTTTTAAAAGAAAATTTAGAAAAAATAACCACTGGAAGAAAACCTCATTAATCATTTGGAGTGGACAAATTAAACTACACCAATGGGACTGTTAGACCAGGTACATTTTTGGAAAACAGTTCTGAGTTATCTAAGTAAGTACCTGCTGAAGCATGGGCGTGATACAAGAACTCAAATGCTTTCATGTTAGAAGCTGTGGCTTCCTCCACTATGCCACATAGTGACTTTGTAGTCTCATCTGGATTTACCTTGAGGAAAGTTAAAGACTCAAGGCATATCTGATTTGACTTTTTATCTGTCCATGAAGTTCTATGATTTCATATAAAAAATGTGAGATAATTATATTGAACTTTAATATGATGCACGCAGAGAAACATCATGGAAAATTTAGTATGTAAATTGCAAGGCTTTCCTCTTTACCACAAAATTGACAGCTTCTAATTTACATAAGATTATGAGTCTTGAAAGAGAGGAATAAGGAAATTTATCTTTCACCAAAATGCATACGCTAGCCTGAAACACCCTTGGAATTTCATACCTGCTTGTATGTGACTTGAAAACCTCAACTCTGAGATCCCAAGAGGCTGGTCTAGGTGTCCTTTTAGTAATTCTTTCCTTATGTTCCTCCTCTTCCTCTTCCTCCTCTTCTTCCTCCTCCTGTTCCTCTTGCTTCTCCTTCTCCTTCTTTCTTCCTCCTTTCCTTCTTCTTATCCATTTTCTTTTGTAACATGCATTAATTACAGAAAAAGATTTCCCTGTAGTGTTTTGGATATGCATTTATTATATTTGGTCCAAAATAGCATTTTTTAGTGCATGGAGTTCTCCTGAGAAGCATTATCAATAAGTGTTTTAAAATGCATGCACATAAGCACACACAGACCAAAGTTCATTTAGGAACTGGAACTGGCCATAGTATATTTGTTATTGTTTTAAGATTGTTGTTTTGTTTGTGTATTCGTTTGTTCTTTGCTTTTTGCTTGGGTTTGGTTTTTTTCGTTGTTTTTTTTAGCTACTGTGCCTAAACTTGCTATTCATTCTGCTGTACCACCAGCATCAGACCACTCATTTCTGCAGTCATTGTAAAAGACCAGAAAAATAATTACAAGAAATACAAGAGGTATTTATGTTGCTTTTGATACTTCTTCTATGCCCAAATTCTACAGAAAAATCTCCTCTGTGAAAGGGACTTTATGCCAACAAAAACATGTGACATAAAACATGGAACTGGGCCAGGAGTTTGGCCTAGTGGTAGAGTGCTTGCCTAGCATGCACGAAGACCCGGGTTCGATTCCTCTGAACCCACATACATAGCAAAAAGCCAGAAGTGGTGCTGAGTCTCAAGTGGTAGAGTGCTAGCCTTGAGAAAGTCCAAGGACAGTGCTCAAGCCCTGAGCTCAAGCCTAGGACTAGCAAAAAAAAAAAAAAAACCATGGAACTGCCACCAAACACAGGGAAGACTGAGGCCATGGGAGAAGCAATGAATGGCCTTCCCGGGATATTCCAAAGCAACAATCAACCAATCTTAAATGACCAATGACCTTACCATTGACCTTGGGTGGGTGGAGAGCAAAATCTATTCTTAAACTACACTGATGGGACTGTAGGACAGGATTCATTTTAAGGTCAGCAAGATAGCTTTGTAAAACTATTTGACCTTCAATGATCCTTGAGACTCTTGCCCTATAGATAGGAAGGCACAGGTATTTAAAAAGTCTGACAGGAAATTCTGATACACAAAACACTTGAGAACTGCTGAAATACACAGAAGCCATAAGTTTCTAGAGAATGGGCTCATCATGGAGTCTTCCAGGGTACTGAGTTTCTGCAACTGCCTTATGACATTCAAACTTTAAACCTGAAGACAAGGAAGATTTTCAGGAGTTCAGTGGAGTACCAGGATGCCTATTTGTCCAAACAACACCATCAGGTATGGCTATCCACATGTAACCATTCACACATCCGTTCCATAACCTGGTGAGACAAATGAAAATTTATTCCGAGAGAAAGATGGATCAAGATGGTAACTATCCTTTCTGGATGTGGTGGCACATGCCTGTAATCCCAGAATTCCAGACACAGGGGCAAAAGGATTATAATTTCCATGTCAGCCTGTGCGGGCACATCAGATCCTGTCTCAGAAGGACAAGGGCTGGGGGTAGGAGTAGGTGGAACAGCAGTACACCATTTGCCTAATATATGTAGATCCAAAGGTTGGGCTTGACTCCCCACACCACACAAACTAACAGAAGTCATAAACTATCCTGGTTTCTGCTGCCAAAATAAATAGGTAATTTTCTCATTCTTTTTGGAAGTATTTCAATATTTAAAGAATGTAGAGTGTTAAGAAGTGATCTGGGTGACATGATTCTGTACTAAAAGAACCCTATAGACTCCACTCTCAAGCTTGCTGAGCTTATTCAAAACTTTGGCAAGGTAGCAGGGTATAAAATTAACCCTCAAAAATCAACTGCCGGGGCCGGGAGTTTGGCCTGGTGGTTAAAGTGCTTGCCTAGCATGTATGAAGACCCGGGTTCGATTCCTCGGTACCACATACATAGAAAAAAGCCAGAAGTGGTGCTGAGGCTCAAGTGGTAGAGCTCTAGCCTCGAGAAAGTCCAAGGACAGTGCTCAGGCCCTGAGCTCAAGCCCAGGACTGGCCAAAAAAAAAAAAAAATCAACTGCCTTCCTCTACGCCAACAGTGAGAGGAACGAGGCAACAATCAGGAAAGCAACTCCTTTTGCAATAGCCTCAATGAAAATAAAGTACCTAGGAATTAACTTAAGAATGTAAAGGACCTTTTGATGAAAACTTTAAAACCCTGAAAAAGGAAACTAAAGCATAACTGAGGAAATGGAAGAACCTCCCATGCTCCTGGATTGAAAGAATCAACATAGTGAAAATGGCAATCTTGCCAAGGGCTATCTACAAATACAACGCAATACCCATCAATATCCGAATGTCATTCTTTAAAGTAATAGAAGAAGCAATCCAAAATTTCATATGGAACAATAAATGATCCCATATAGCAAAAAAACTTCTTATCAGAAAGAACAGCTCAGGAGGAATTTCAATACCAAACTTTAGACTCTATTATAGAGCTATAGTGACAAAAACAGCTTGGTACTGGCACAAGAACAGGCCTAATCTTTGATAAGAGAGCCAAAAAAGTAGAATGGAAGAAAGATAGCCTCTTCAACAAGTGGTGCTGGCAGAACTGGTTAAGCACCTGCAGAAAACTAAAGTGGATCCTTCCATGTCACCCTGCACTAGGATTAACTCCAAATAGATCAAAGACCTCAAAGTAAAAGCAGATACACTGAAAACTTTAAAGAAGGAATTGGAGATGCACTAGGTCTCATTGGCACAGGTCGAAACTTTCTTACTAAGGACCAAGAATCACAACAAATCAGAGAAAGGCTGGGTAAGTGGGACTGCATTGAACTGCAGAGCTTTTGTATGGCAAAGGACATAGCTAGCAAACTAACTAGAAAGCCTACAGAGTGGGAGAAGATCTTCACTAACCATACAATAGACAAAAGCCTCATATCTAAAATATATCAACAGCTCCAAAAATTGAATCACTCCAAAACTAACCTCCAAAGAAACAACCATCCCATTAAAAGATGGGCCAAAGACTTAAAGAGAGTCTTCTCTGAAGAAGAAACAAGAATGGCCTATAGACACATGAAGAAATGCTCAACATCTCTGGTCATAAAAGAAATGCAAATCAAAACAACTCTAAGATTCCCCCTCACTCCAGTTAGAATGGCCAGGATCAAGAAATCTAATAACAACAGATGCTGGAGGAGATGCGGCCAGGAGGGATCACTACTACACTGTTGGTGGGAGTGCAAACTTGTCCAGCCACTATGGAAATCAGTATGGTGGTTCCTCAAAAGATTATAGAGCTCCCCTATGACCCAGCAATTCCACTCCTTGGCATTTACCCAATCGTCCAGAAACGAGGACATACTAAATCCAATAGCACAATGATGATCATTGCAGCACTATTTACCATAGGAAAGATATGGAACCAACCCAGATGCCCCTCAGTTGATGAGTGGCTCAACAAGATGTGGTATTTATACACAATGGAATACTATGCTGCTGTCAGAAAGAATGACATCACCCCATTTGTAAGGAAATGGAAAGACTTAGAAAAAAATCATATTAAGTGAAGTAAGCCAGACTCAAAGGAACATAGGCTCACTGGTTTCCCTCATTTGTCATAATCAGTAGGAACCTAGGGCTCTCCTAGCAGATTCAAAATAGAACAAAATTTAGATACATAAGGCCATATAGTATGATGCTAAATGTAAGGACCTCCAGGATATAGAAACAAAAGCCATATAATGAGTGATTGTTGTCCTTGATGTACTATGTTATATCTCATCTCTTTTACTGTCCCTTGGTTATCTCATATCGTTACAATATTTCAAATTGTTATCTGATATATTTTATATATGCTTAATTGGTTGTTTGATATAGTCGAGGGAAGGGGGGAAATCAAGTTGTGAGGGGGCATAGGGGAGGGAAATGGGAAACAGGACATGAGAAAGGGTATCAATATTTGTGAAGTAATGTACCTTCTATCTGATGAATATAATGTAACCCTTCTATTAATTACAATAAAATATATGGAAAAAAAGAAAGGTTTACTAGAATTTAAAAAAAAAAGAAGTGATCTGGGTGTTTCTCCCACTTTTTGATACCATTACTTTTGTAGTGGAAATCAATCTTAGGAGTCATATATTTAGGATGAAATCCTTGCTCCACAATTTACTAATTGAATGACTGAGTCATTTGTTCATTTCTTTTCTAATACCAGTTCCACTAAGGCAAAATCATGAGAATAGTAAGTGAAGAAAAGATTCTTGTATGACTGATCGGTCTGGGCTGTCTACAGAAGGGTATGTCTTGTTGGGAGAGAAAGATGTTAGTGATAGGGAAACCCAAATTGTGATAGGTAGAGATGCTTGTCAGGATAGTGAATACATGCTCTATCATTTGCCAGGGAAGCTGAAATTGGAAATAAAAACAAACTGTCTCATCATCTTGAAACAATTAAATCTGTGACTTACACAATCTCTGCTCTGGCCAAAGACACAACAGAGAAGTAGGAAATGTCCTCAGAGCATTTAAAAAAGCATCAACGAGGTGGACATTCCATCTGTAAACAGTGAAAAGAGTAATCTCAGAAGCCAAGACAAACCAATAGACCTAGAGAACATTAGCTTGAGATATGTCAGAAATATCCCTCTGTGCCCATAAAATTTGGACAAAGACTTCAGGGAATGGAGAAGCTGGAAAAATGCAACTTAGCACTTGATGCTGTGAGACTGATTTTTGATCCTATCAAACTAGTCACATGTAAGAAATTGTATTTCAGTTATACATAAATTTTCTAGCACAAGCTATGAATAGCTACTTAGTACCTTTTGTTTTAGGAACTGCTTCTCTCCCCCCATCACTATCCAAATCCAGTCCTGCCATCGTAATAGAAAATGATTCCACTGGCCCCAGAATAGCTTCCTGGGCAAGATGGTTAGTCAGTGTTGGATGACAGTGACAAAAATACCTGGGGGAAACTATTTAAAATGGGAAAGGTTTATTGGGACTTGTGGTTTCAGTCTGTGATCACCTGGCTCCATTGTTTCTGGTCCTAAGGTGAGGCACCACATCAACCAGGAAACAGATGGGAAACTTGCTCAGCTCATGGTGACCAGAAAGCAAAAAAGGAGAGTGCCCAGAGAGGAAGGGAAGGCACAAGAGATGGTCCCCAAGAGCACAAATCTAAGGACATACTCCCTTCATCTATGTTCTGTCTGATAAATCTCCATCTCCTCCCCAAATGCCATCAAATTAGAATGAATCCACTTCCTTAATCACTTCCACAAAGCCCCACCTCAGTAGATTGGAGTTGAAGATAAACAAGTGAGCCTCTGAGGAAACGTCTCAGATCCAAATGACTGCAAGACTAGCTAGAGGATTCGTAGATCCCTGCTCCAGGTCTTTTGGACTTGGAACAATAAAAGGTTTAAAAGTACTCCCTGGTGGTTCTGTTTTCTGAGAGAAGTCTGTATGAAGTGGGAGACAGAGGTAGAGACTTAGCAGCACTGCCTCTCCTGTTTCCACCTCCAGGTTTGTCTTCCCAAGAGTGTCTCTAAGGGTCTTTTGATGTGAGAGTTTCCACTCCCTTTCCTTACATGGTGTGTAAGCCATTCACTAAGTTTCTGTAACATCCATCACACAAAACTTTCAACGATTGCTTCCCTAGCAGTTGATCTCACTCTCTAAGCATTTATCTAGGTGACAATAATTAGCATTGTTTTGACTTGTCTGATTTTTAATCTCTATCTAGTAGTGTTTACAGACATCTGATCAAAGGTATCAAGACAATTAATGTACTTACTGAAATGCAGCACCATGTTGAAGAAATGAACCCTACAACTGTACATCCCAGCTTTGAATCCAAGCTCCATGTACACAGTGGACTCTGGACATGCCTCCTACATCCCCTTCAGAACAGTCTAGGGATTGGAATGTTGCTGAGAGACTCCTCCCTGGGAGCTGGTCTCTGCTCAGGAAAGCTGCCTCTCCCTTGTCACCATTTCTAGGTGAACTTTGCAAACTCTCTACTTCTCAGTTCTGGAAAACAATGTAGGGACAAAGCCTTCTCCAGAGCCCTGCATGAGGTTGATGAAACCCTTGTTGATCCTTCTCCTGCCTGTAGGGGCTTTTAGTCCTAGGTCCCTCCCGACCCGCAAGAGGGATAGGGAGAACACACCGCCCCAAACAGGACCAGGACAAAGCCAAGAAAGGAGAGGACTGACTGACTGCCCGCACCCAGCCCTCCGTCGCTGGAGGACAATCAGACATGTCAGGGAGATCCATCAAGGCAGGAACTCTCTCATTCAGGAAATCTCCTCCAGCTAATACCTGGTACCGGAGCCTATCAGCACAAAGGTGGGCAGGACAGGGAGGTCCACGTGTTTACTCTCACTATAGGTCTCAGCAGGGAGTGATAAAGCAATAACACATTCTTACCCAATGGTAATCAAGTCTCAGCAAAAAGTGATTCACAATACTGACGACATAGCTCAAAGTTAGGCATGGCGTTCATCCATGACAGCTCATTTCTTTGTGTGCTTATCCTACTCAGTGATGCAGATTCATGAGCCAGTCTGACCCTGCACTTGGCTCCCAGCACCTGCCCATTCTTATTTCCTGCTTCCTGAACCAACATATGGATTCTTTGGGCATCCCCAAAAGACTTCCTATGTGCAAATTCCATGCCAGATTCGACTTTATCGGCCAGCCAATCTGCAACAACTCACTTGTAAGATCCAAGAAGTCACTCAATTTCTCTGTCTCTATTTCCTCATCTATCAAATGGGAATAATAATATTATATTATGACCTATATTGCAGTAAGATAATAAGAATTAAGGTAGTTTTATATATTAAATTAAAATGTGTAGGGAAAAAAGCACCTTCATTCTCAGCAATTCTTGTATTTAGTATTTCAGAGTTACATTAGTCATTGCCACACAATAGTGAGTTGATTCCAACTTCCCTTATATAAAAGTTAAAGTAAGTATTAAGATTAAACAGGTTTCCAGGGAACACCAACTTTGAACACAAAGGAGTTGGATCTTATGAGGTCCGGGATTCAAACATTTCCCTCTGACTTGGTTCATGTCAAGTTCAAGTATATAGGCCTTTAGGGCTCACAGAAGGCAATTCATCTATTGACTCAAGTTTGTGCCTGAGAGTTGGTGCTGAGGGAGTTAGCACAGAGTTTGATTTTTGCCAATCTGTTGTTTTTATAAGTGGTACTTTGTACTTGTGCCCAGAGGTGCTGGTGGATGAGTGTGTTGCTATAAAACTAGACATAAAACATGTGAAATGGAGCCTAAATCATAAATACAAAAATTCTAACAGCAGGTTAGATTTTATTACTCTCATTTGTCTCAAATTGACAGATAGCATTGCTCTTGGCATGCCTTTGTGTGGCATATGCAAATCAAAGGTAAATATATGCCCAGACAATTAAATTTTGCTCAATTGTGAGGTCAATCTTGATAACTAAGCATTGCTCATAACCCTTCATGACTGTTTTATTATTCTATTAGGAGAGATAAGTCACATACATTTGTGTTCACACAGAAAGTGGGTCACTAAATATTACAGTGAATGCTTCGTATGCCAGGCACAAGACAAAAGTAGGGAACCTTTTATGAAAAGACCCAAGATCTGACCCTGCCAGAATTTACCTTATTTGTAAACTATCATTGTCAGCTAGGAGTCTTGATGTAAGGACAGATTAAGGAATGAAGGAAGTAAAAGTGGCTTGGACAGGGATTGAAGTTATTCTGAATTCACTCTAGCTATACAATCCTGGTCTAGCACCATGTTTTTAAAGGCTGTTTATAAGTCAATAACTCCCAAATATGCATTCATATCCTCTCCCAGGAAAGATGTATGGTTTTATTCACACAAAAACCAGCATCTCCTCTAGGTCTATCTAACTCAAAAATAGCACCAGCCTTCTGATGATTGCCCAATTTTTTTTTAACTCGATGTTACTTTTTCCCCCTATGCTCAGTTAACCTCCAAATATCTAATGAATCTGTGTGCTACATTCTGCCTTCAACCCCAGCACAAGCCCCAGCCTCACTCTCTTCTTCTATGGTGGTCCAACATCTTCTATAATGGATTTCTTACTGTTCTTCAAAGCCCAGTGTTCTGCTTTCCACACTAATCACACCCTCTGTTCCTGCCCCGACATCTTTGTGTGAGCTCTCATCTTGGCCTAGATTGCTGTATCAGTGGTCCCCAAGGCAACAGGTCTTGTGATTCAGATCTTAGTGTGTGTGTCTTTTTCTCAGTGATGCATCCTCCTACCACACAAACTATTGACTAATGAAGGTATTGAGAACTTTTACCATTTCTCCTTTTCAAATGGTTTTGAAAATACATTATTGTTGTCATATGGGTTTCCACTATGTGTTTATCAGATTGCTTACGCTTTGTCTTCTCTATCAGCAAAATAAGAGAACAGACCCTTTGCTTTGCTCTGTCTCCCACCAAGGCCTGGTGCCAAAAGTATGTGTTTAGTATAAACTTATTGAATGAAGGAATGAATAAATGGATTAATGAATGTCACTGAAGATTAGAAAGCAAGCCTGAAACAATACCAAGCTAGATGTCAGTGACTTACACCTCTAATCTTTGCTACTCTGGAGGCTGAGATCTGAGGATCATGGTTCAAAGCCAGCTCAGATGAGAAAGTCTGAGACATTCTTATCTACAATTAACCACCACCAATCCAGAAGTAGAGCTGTGGTTCAAGTAATATGGTACCAGCCTGTAGTAAAACATCTAAGGGCTAGTGTCCACACTGAATTCAAGCCCTCCGGTAATGACACACAATAATAATAATTAATAATAGTAATAGTTGCAAACAATAAAAATATAATAGAACAAGATCAAAAAGATAAAAGCATGTAGGTGTTGGATAACATATAACTATGTTCTGGCCACCATTAGTCACTTTTATTATTTAATTAAATCTAATCATATCTTTCTGAATTAAAGTATGCTTTGATGATTTCAAATTTTTCAGTTGAAGAAACCAAAATTCAAGGAAGTTAAATTTTCACAAGTGAAGACTATTATGCAAAAGTCAAATGACCCTGAATTTAGCCACTTGCATCAGAAGACAGCTTTTCATCCATTTCTCTTTTCAACCAGTAATGAGAAATAGGCACTCATGATCAATTTTTTTAATCTATTCATCACTGGCAAAGACTTTTTATTCCAATTAGACTTTATGCAAAGAATCTATCAAGACTATGCTCTTTACACTAATCAAGAGGTAAGAGATTTCTGTAGTGATAGAAATGGAAATATATACATACTTAGCCCTGTATGAACACTAAATCTGTGTGTTTGTCTGTCTCTCTTTCACACACTCTCTCATTCTCTTTGTCACACACACACACACACACACACACACACACACACTAGCTTTATTTTGGAGGTTCTTATCATATCACATAAAAGCCTATCTTGTAAAAGCTAAAGAGGATGAGGAATGACTTAGCTCTCTGTGTTTTATAATCTTCTTTTGCATATGATTCCAATGTGCCTATGTTTCCCACCTTCTTGGGAAATGTGGGAAACAAGTGAAAAAAATACCATTCTCCAAAAACGAATTTCATTGCTTCGATGGAATACAGCAAACACTGCAGCTTTTAACAAATAGTATCATTTTTTTTTCTTTTGGCCTCTGAAGTATGAAATAAGGGGATTGTACCAGATCGCCTCTGAGATCCCTGCCAGCTCCAGTCTCCCAAGAAGTCACAAGCAGAGTGGGAATCACTTGTGGTGATTTTCCTTTGTATTGATCAATTCAAATCTACCTACTATTAACAAGTGAGATATGATTGACAGCAAAAAAAAAAAAAAAGAAACATCCACAAGGAGCTAAGGTAAATCCTGGAAATTTGCCTGAAGAACCAGGAGCTGGGTGTCTTTTATACTTTGTTTTCTCTCAAGTTGTGGAGCCTTTGGGCTCAAACTCCTCCTTGTATATTTGGCTCACTCACAATGACATCAAGATGCAAGCCTTGCAAAGAAGATAAACTGGATCTCATCTAGGAAGGGTACCAAGTCCTGCTCACAACAACTGAGACAGCTATTGAAGCAGCAGAACAAGACCTTTCACCGGAGTCAAGGTCACTACTATTAGAAGGAACAATTGCCAACCTCTACAGGGCTGGCTCAGGTTAAACGACACCCGATGTCATAACACCGAGGTGACTGTTGCCTTTAGCTCCAAAGCCTGGACAGGTCTTTGAGTTAATATAGGATTGGGGCCTCAGCAAGAGAACTGACACCTGGGGAAGACTCACAATTTAAGTCATACATCCTCCATCCCCAACAGGATTTCCTATGAATACAATTCCTACCTCTGTGACAGGAAAAATACAAAATCAAAAGGAAAGGCCCTAAGAATTCCAAATGTTCTGTCCATCACTAAGCAGGCAACTGTTGAAATTGTTTTGATGTTTATAAATCTCGTCTCTTACCTATGGCATGGAATCCTTGGAGGCATGAAGAATTAATATTTGTTCTTACCCAGTCTATTTGTCATCTCAGGCTTTTTGTCCAGGCCTCCTAAGCCCCACACAAGGTAGGTATTATTCTTACAGTGTAGGTAAAAAGAAAAAGGCTTTCCCACTATCATCAGGTAAGAGTGGAGAAAGGTTGGTGCTAAGATTTGAGAATAAACTAGCATGACTTACAAAGCTATGTTCTTGTATCACCACATGCTACCTTTCTGTGATGTTGGTCCTTGCTTTAAAGGTCACAGACACAAAATGGCAAGGAAGAGCAAGGTGCAGGACCAAGCAAGCCAAAACCCAGAGGTGTAGCTCAAGTGAAAGAACAAGCAAACCAAGCAAGTACTGTATCTTGAGTTCAAGCCTTTTAAAATAAAAAATAGTAAAACTTAAGGACTCAGACATGGGAGTGCCAGAAAGGCCTAGGCCTCACGTGTGGTAATTTCAAAACTCTTGCACTAATCCTAAGTAATTGAAATTGCATTTCTATCACACCAGAAGTATGGCAGGCAAGTGTCGACCTGCCCGTCTTAGTTCACAAAGACAAGGGTGCCTGTCAGTGCTGGATGATCTGTGCTGTGAAGGGAGTGGTGGATTTAAAATGATAATATTTACACTAGAAAAATGTATCTGTATTGTATGTATGTTTATTTGTTTATTTGAAATAGGGAAGGGAAGGGGGAAAACAAGATGCTGGGGAGGAGTAGAAGTGGGGAGAGAGGGAAAAAAACATGAGAAGGGGTATTAATGTTCTAGAAGTAATGCACCCACTACCTGACAAATGTAACGGTAACCCCTCTATACATTACCCCAGCGATAAAATTTTTTAAAAAGAAAAGTGTGCATCCCTTTAATTTCACTTCTAATTGCATATTCTGGGCCAAGGGGAGACTGTCAGAAGGAAACCCTGAGGTTTCTATCTCTCTTTCCAAGCAGAGCCCAGAGTGCTCTGCACTGGAGAGACGGTTATTACAAGATTAGCTTGAAGTATGAATGTACATGTCATTTTGGTGACTTCGTGTTTTTGTTGTTTTAAAAAATTGTTATCTATGCATTCATTGTACAAAGGAGTTGTGGTTTAACACAGCAGTTTGTGGATACAATATATTCTGATCAATGTCATCCCTTTCAATATGCTCACCCATCCCTCCCCTACCCACCTCCTTCCTCACTCTTCTTAATTTTGTAGGGTATATATTGAATTCTTGTCTTCATTTCCCCATCTTCTCCTCTTCATTCATCTGTCCCTCTCCCTTTCCTAGCCCTTTCAAGAACCCACTTCCTAGTGTTATTTTGCTAAACTCTGGTTTTTTACTTTCTAAAAACTTCATACTATTTGACGATGTGTGTTTTTTTTTTAATTAAGGTACTTAAAAAACAGTTTCATTGGTTGGCATTGTTATTTCTAATTCAAGCACATATACTCTGCTTGATTGATGGGAAATCTCAGGAGAAGTAACCAATCCAAATGATTTTATTCCCAACTTAAAATTAAGAGGTACAAGTATTTTTACCTTAATAATTATAATTTTAAGTTAGTAACAGAATGTCTTACATTGAAGAACATGCTATGACACGTTTACACTACCCTTCGGTGCCAAGGACTCCCTCCCCTCTACTTTAACTTCTCTAATTTGTCTGAGATGCCTTTCTATGGAGAATTGCGCCTGAGTTATTTTCTCCCTGTAAACCTTATAAAGTTCTCTGTTTTCAAAAGGACTGTGAAACATATCCAATTCAAAAACTTGCAAAGGACTTTTTCATCAATAATAATTTGATTAAGGTTGGGCAATTAATCAGAAATTTCAAACAAATTCCTAAACAAAGACTCAAGTGATTAAAATAATTTATCCATTTACCTCCTGTAGAAATTATCCACTACTTTCCTAAAAATCATAACCTTGGAAGACAAAGAACACCCAAAATAGAATTTGTTTTCAATGAAAAAATATTAAGAGGTTGTATTTTTTATAGAAGGAAGAAAATTAGATTTAATTTTGGAGAACAAATGCTCTGATTTCTACTTTCAGGTACTTACGTGAGCCTGTGTTCCCATCTATTTGTTGTGCTCTAGTGTCCTCCAATGGCTATTCTTGAAAGTACTGGTATTACAGAATCTTCTTGCTCTGAATCACCCGGGGCTGAATGATGCATGAGCCTTGTGAACAAACCCATTCCAAAGACATCCGGCTCTTCCTCTCTTCACTGAAATCATGTAGTGTTGTAGCTCCTCTTAAAATCATTTTCCTTAGTGAAAAATAAGTTCAAGAGTCATTCTGTTACTGATTCTGTCATTTGCTTCTCTTATTACAATACTGAACAGACTTGCATGTATATGAAAGCTACTGTTGAAAAGAATTATAGAAAGAATGTGACTTGACATTTGGCACTTACAGATACATGTCAGGGTCATAGATTTCAGACAGCAAATAATTCACAAAGAAAGCCCAGCATTGGCATGAAAGCAGTTTGTTGCATGAATTTTTAATACAGAAAATAAATATATATTTTCTTCTGAACAATTAAGAAGCCTGAATGGGAATGTGTGTTTTAAAGAACTGTTTGTATTTTTTGTGATCACATTTTGTGACATAGTTCCAATAGATACATAAGTAGCTACAAAAAAAAAGGCTAACCTTGAGAGCTGATCATGTGCAACTACAACCAGAACTTTCTTATTTTTTCCATTTTAAAGAATCTCTTCTATGCCCATAACATGTGTTGATCTGATACGCAAATAAATGTCCCAGTTGTGACTCCAAAAAATAGTGTGATGCAACCTATGGGATATAAGAGGCTCCATAAAGAGGAACCTGAGCTGTTCTGACACACATAAGAAGAAGTCTTTTACTAGATAAAAATATGTACCGTGACCCAGTTCTCTGAAGAGATGGGGGACAGCAAAATACAATGCAATCTCATATTACACAAAGATCTATATTTCCCTAAAATATATAATACCAGATCAGATGTGCATCACTGATACAGGAACAGGGTTTCTATATGTTCCTAATATACATTATTCTACAGATGAATACAGTACTAGGAGCCATTTTAAGTAGCCGATTTATGCTACTAAGAGCTCTAAGCAGGCGGAAAGCAGGTATGGGGGGAGGGAATGCACAAGGGCTTGCATGCACTTCCTCTTTGAACCTGGTTATGGTTCTCAAGATAAGGCTTTAAGTCCCACTGAGTGGTGCTCTCAAGAAGACAGCTGGAGTCCATTGAGGAAGTCCCTTATCAGTTCCTGTCACCATCCTTGCCACTAGACATAAAATATCATTCACAACAGAGCATGACAAAGGACACATGTGCAGGCATATACCTGGTGAGGGGTCGGTGGTACTCTGAGTATGAAATGGCGGTATTGATAACCACTCAAGATGACTAGCAAAAGCAGACAAGAATGGGTATTTTAAATGCCTTTCACCAACATCTCCAGCAATCCCTGTCTGTCACCAAGATGGCAGCAGGGTCATGAAATGTGCCCACATGAAATGTGCCCACAGCAGCTTCCACACATAATTACTTGAGCTGAGAGACCTGGAGAGAGACAGCACTGAACCCAGAAATTCTGATGTGGTGGCTTCATCCTACCATGCACAGCTATTCTTTCCTACAGAGGATCATCACATACAGATGTTTATAACTTTGGAAATATCACAGCAAGGTACGGTAACTTCATGAACTTCTGTGTCTTTCCTTTAGGCTAATAATCCTCTTTGACTCACTAACCTGCCTGTGGGTTCTCCATTCATCTGAACCTATTTCCACTCAACAGTACCGTGGTCCCATCATCATCCAGGAAAGGAGAAAACCTGCCAGATCGATGTCATGATGAAACTCCTTTCTGTGAGCACGTTGCTTCCCGTGATGATAGCACTCACTATAGAGACTGGATAATCATATGTTTCAGAAGTCATTAGGAAAAAATCACAGCTCCAGTCGGTTACTAGCTATGTCCATATACAAAAGAGATCTATTGCAAGCAGAGATATAGCTCATGGTGGCAGAAGATGCTGGGGAAACTAAGCTCAAATGCACTGTGAAGCCCCTTGTCCACAGCTAATCACAGAGACAATTCAAAAGGCAGTATCAGGGGAATGCATCTGCTTCTTATTCCCAGGAAGAACCATTGTAGGGGAATGTGAAAGTACTTTGTGGTATGAATGAGTCTGTCTGCAACTACCATTCAGCCAGGAAAGCAGAGAAATGAACTTGGACCTGAATTCGGAGATAGGAGCCCTGAATTCTGAAGGGTTTGGTTAGTATTCATTTTTTGTTGTTGTTTTTTGGTGTGTGTGTGTGTGTGTGTGTGTGTGTGTGTGTGTGTGTATTCTTTTTTTTGTGGAAATGGTAGTTAGTACTGGGGTTTTGAATCCAGGACCTCAGGGCCACTTGGTAAGCAAGCATTTCATCACTTGAACTGCATCTGTTTTTGAACTACAGCCCACTGTTGCCAATTTCTTATGAGTCTCATGTTCTTTGCTTAGGACAATGCCTCAAGCTACAATTCTCTTATTTCTGACTCCCACATACATAGCTGAGATTACAGATGTGTACTCAACTCCTAGCCTGTTGGTTGAAATTGTGCCTTGTTAGTTTTTATTAAGTTCTTCCTGGGCTGTCCTTGAACTGAAATCCCACCTGTCTTCACTTCCAATGGAACTGTGATTACAACTGTAAACCAATAGCCTAGAGCCTTATCTTGCTCTCTGAGATTAAAGTCTGACTTTTAGCAAAGGCTAGCCTTGAAGCACAATTCAGCTATCTCCACCTCCCACATACCTGAGACTATAGGCCTAAGATGCTGAGATTCTAAATCTTCTTTACCCATTCTCTCATCATCTACCATCCTAAGCAGGAAAGTAACCTCATTGGGTTTCTGGTATAGAAGGGGAAAAGACTGAATGATTCATGAAGGTTTGTACAGCCCCAGCTATTCATGGAGGGTTGATCAATTCCTTGTCCCATCATGCATATGGACTCAAAGTCACAAGTCTACTGCTAGGACTGATAACATGATCCTTGGTGTCTATAACAGGGCAGTGACTCACTCCACTCATCTCTCCTTTAGTGTATTCATGCAGGTACATACTGTCAGACCCTCTCATACACACCACACCCTCAATATTTAGTCTCCTCTTTTCCTACTTCTCCTAATTAAATTTTCTTAATTCCTTAATGAAGTCCACATTCAAGTCTTTAGAAAACCCCTTTCAACTTTAAAACCCTAAAAAAGGAAATTAAAGCAGAACTAAGGAAATGGAAAAACCTCCCATGCTTCTGGATTGGAAGAATCAACATTGTGAAAATGACAATCTTACCAAGGGCTATCTACAAATTCAACGCAATACCCATCAATATCCCAATGGCATTCTTTAAAGAAATAGAAGAGGCAATTCAAAATTTCATATGGAATAATGAAAGACCCCGTATAGCAAAAACACTTCTTAGCAGAAAGAATAGCGCTGGCGGAATTTCAATTCCAAACTTTAGACTCTATTACAGAGCTATAATTCTCAAAACAGCTTGGTACTGGCACAAGAACAGGCCTGAAGACCAATGGAATAGAACTGAGGACCTAGATATTAAACCACAGACCTATGGCCACCTAATCTTTGACAAGGGAGCCAAAAAAATAGAATGGAAGAAAGACAGCCTCTTCAACAAGTTGTGCTGGCAGAACTGGTTAAGCACCTGCAGAAAACTAAAGTTGGATCCTTCTTTGTCACCTTGCACTAGAATTAACTCCAAATGGATCAAAGACCTGGAGGTAAAAACTGACACACTGAAAACTTTACAGGAAGGAATAGGAGATACACTAGGCCTCCTTGGCACAGGTCGAAACTTTCTTAATAAGGACCAAGAATCACAACAAATCAGAGAAAGGCTGGATAAGTGGGACTGCATTAAACTGCGGAGCTTTTTCATGGCAAAGGACATAGCTAGCAAACTAACTAGAAAGCCTACAGAGTGGGAGAAGATCTTCACCAACCAAACAACGGACAAAGGCCTCATATCTAAAATATATCAACAACTCAAAAAATTGAATCACTCCAAAATTAATCTCCAAAGTAACAACCATCCCATTAAAAAATGGGCCAAAGACTTAAAGAGAGTCTTCTCTGAAGAAGAAACAAAAATGGCCTATAGACACATGAAGAAATGCTCAACATCTCTGGTCATAAAAGAAATGCAAATCAAAACAACTCTAAGATTCCACCTCACTCCAGTTAGAATGGCCAGGATCAAGAAAACTAATAACAACAGATGCTGGAGGAGATGTGGCCAGGAGGGATCACTACTACACTGTTGGTGGGAGTGCAAACTCGTTCAACCACTATGGAAAGCAGTGTGGCAGTGCCTCAAAAGGCTAAACATAGAACTCCCCTATGACCCAGCAATTCCACTACTTGGCATTTACCCAACCATCCAGAAACAAGGACATACTAAATCCACTAGCACAACAATGTTCATTGCAGCACTATTCACCATAGCAAAGATATTGAACCAACCCAGATGTCCCTCAGTTGATGAGTGGATCAACAAGTTGTGGTATTTGTACACAATGGAATTCTATGCTGCTGTCAGAAAGAATGACATCACCCCATTTGTTAGGAAATGGAAAGACAGAAAAAATCATATTAAGTGAAGTAAGCCAGACTCAAAGGAACTTAGGCTCAATGGTTTCCCTCATTTGTCATAATCAGTAGAAACCTTGGGCTCTACGAGCAGAGATCTGCAATAGAGCAAAATCTTGATACATAAGGCCATATAGTATGAAGCTAATTGAAAGGACCTCCAGGATATTGAAACAAAAGCCATATAACGAATGATTGTTGTCCTTAATGTACTATGTTGTCTCTCATCTCCTTTGCTGTCCCTTGGTTATCTCATATTGTTACAGTATCTCACTTTGTTATCTGATATATTGAATTTATTTGTATTTGGTTATTTGAAATTTGATAGGGAAGGGAGGAAAACCAAGACGGGTGGGGGGGGTAGGGGGAGGGTAATGGGTACCAAGACATGTGAAAGGGTATCAATGTATGTGAATTAATTCACCTTCTATCTGGCAAATATCATGTAACCCTTTTACTAATTACAAGAAAAAATTTAAAAAAAAAGAAATGTCATTCTCAAGATAAATGTTGAGGTGTTATATAAGGCATGTGTTAAAGGTTCTGTTTCATTCTCATGCGTATGGATATCCAATTTTCTTAATACCATTTATTGAAGAGTCAATCAAAGATCATTTGACTGTAAATTCCTGGATTTATTTCCAAGCTCTCTATTCTATTTTTGTGTCATTTATTTTCATGCACTATGAAATAACCTCAGTATTTCTCTATTCTGAAGATTTCTTTAACTATTCAAAGATTTATATGGTTTCATATAAAGGTCAGATTATTTTTATATTTCTTTTTTTTTTTTTTTTTTTTTGCCAGTCCTGGGCTTGAGCTCAGGGCCTGAGCACTGTCCTTGGACTTTCTCAAGGCTAGAGCTCTACCACTTGAGTCTCAGCACCACTTCCGGCATTTTTTTTTGTATGTATGTGGTACCGAGGAATTGAACCCAGGTCTTTGTGCATGCTAGGCAAGCACTTTAACCACTAGGTCAAACTCCCGTCCCCTATTTTTATATTTCTATGAAAAATGGAAAGGAAGATTTTTGATAGAAATTGTATCAAATATGTAGAAAATATTACTTAACATGGTCATTTAGGAGCATTAATTATTGTGATTATATCCACTTATTGTGCCTTATTGTTTTATATTTTTAGTGAATAGATCTTTCTCTTTTCATTTAAATTTATTTAGGAATGGATTTTGATTGCTAATTATATTTTAAATAGGAATGTCTTCTTAATTTTAGTTTTCAGATTGTTATTAGTAAGGAAGATACTTGATTGCTATTGCCTAAAAAGTGAAATGATTATTTTGTGTCTTTTCTCCATTTGTTTCATTCTAACATTTTTCTAGTTGAGTCTTCAGAATCTGCAATATACAAGATGATAACTTCTTATTAAAAAGTTCACAGTTTCAGTGCTAAATAAAAAAAAAGAAAAGAAAACCCCTTTCATTTTTTCCAGCCAAAGATTACTCACTCCATTTAAAGTAAACAAAACTCTCCAAGTATGTTGACCTTCTTACTATTAAGTAAAACTATCCTGTGGCTCAAGTGGTAGAGCACTAGTCTTGAGAGATGGCTTAGAGATAACATATAGACCCTGAGTTGAACACAAAAGAGAGAACAAAAGAGGGAAAGAAAGAAAGAAAGAAAGAAAGAAAGAAAGAAAGAAAGAAAGAAAGAAAGAAAGAAAGAAAGAAAGAAAGAGGGAAAGAAAGAAGGAAAGAGGGAAAGAAAGTGGGAAAGAAAGAAGGAAAGAGGGAAAGAAAGATGGGAAGAAGGGAAACAAGGAAGGGAATGAAAGAAAAAATATCCCAAACTGAGAAATAAAAAGGTCCCTTTGCTTGTCTTTTGAACTCACTAATTAAAAGGTTATCCAAGGTTGATTTAAGGTGACTCTCCCACTTGACTCACTATTTATCATTAAATAAAGGCCTATTATATTAAGGAAAGTAAGCCAGACCCAGAGAAATAAATTGCATGGTTTCCCTCATTTGTGGTAGCTGCAATGTGCCTATAAATCTACAAGTGAGCACACTGGATGGTTTTTTAAAAATACACTGGGACATGATACATTATACAGGTCTCTAGGTAGTCGTACACTTGAGAGCAAAGGAGGATCGCAAAGGCACAATATTTATATGCTTCTAATAATATAAAATAATTTTTATTTTATTTATTTTATAAACTCCAGGAAATGGAAACAAGAGGGGTTTTTTTTGTTTCTTGCTGGATTTGTTTTTTTTTTCCTTTTGTCTTGTTTGTTCATTTGTCTGTCTTTGAGAGTATAAATGGGGGCACAGAAATAGTGGGACAAAAGGTGAACAAATGCAGCAGTGATACACATTGGGAGAGAGAGGGAAGGGTGACATTGTGGAAAAAAGAAAGTTACTCTTATTTGATTTATGGAATTGTAACTTCTCTGTACATCACCTTTACTATAAAAATATAAAGAAAATGAAGACCTATATGTACCAAAGTCATAAAGCAACTTGTAGATTTTTGTCTAGCCAAAGACTCAACTCTCAAGTTTTGTATCTAACCCAGCAACTGCATTCTAACTTCTCTTAGTGAAACTGGGAAGAATCCCCAGTTTTCTTGATGCCCTTAGAAACTGCCACACCCTAGTCCAGCATCCTCAACAGTTGATGAGATACAGTCTTGACATCCATTCACCTTAAATCTAAGTGTCATGCTATAATACTGGTCTCTGTGCTGAGGTCTTTTTGCTCATTCTTGCTTCCATTCCCAAACTTGCACCTATCAGAAATACCTTCTTTTCCTCTATGCCAATCAAATCCACCTTCTCTTTTATATTTGACTTCTGCTTCATTTCCCAAAAGGACCTTTAAATTGATTCTCTATTTATGGAACAGATTGTGATTTTGTGGCATCTTTGTGATTTCATTTATTTTTAATGTTTTTTTTTTCTTAAACGAGAATCTAGACAGTAAGTGTGCTTTTGGGTTTTAATTATAGCAAAACAAACTGACATTTTTTAAACACTAATAATTATGCACATCCAAAAAGTAACTATTGTGTGGCAATTTACAGAACTTTGGGAAATGGTAAGAGCTGATATCTCTAGATCCAATTAGAGTCCTTAAAAAAAGGAAAAAGAAAAAAGAAAGGCAGAGGTTGGAAAAGAAGTAACTGACTCCACATGAAAAATATACCAATAAAAGGGTTGGGAGTTTGGCCTAGTGATAGAGTGCTTGCCTAGCATGCACGAAGACCCAGGTTCAATTCCTGGGTACCACATACATAGAAAAAAAGCTGGAAGTGGTGCTGAGACTCAAGTGGTAGAGTTCTAGCCTTGAGAAAGCCCAAGGACAATGCTCAGGCCCTGTGCTCAAGCCCAGGACTGGCAAATATATATATATATATATATATACCAATAAAAAAGTTCAATAATTTCCTATGCGTCTTCAACAAGATCAGGGATCTCTAAATAAATGAGGTTTTTTTTCTTTAACATGGTGAGAGAGGAGTACAGCTAGGAGGCCATGTCAGGCGAGAGTGCAGCGGGTTGTAGTGAGAAATTCACATTTAAGGACCACTTAGAAATCAGTGAGGGACAACTATGACTTTCATCTCAAATAGAAAGACATTTTGCATATTAACCTAAGCTGAAGGGTCCCAAAAGTGGGGCATTTCCATTTTTATCCCCAGAAGCTCGCAGTCCTGTTCACCATCCTCCACCTCAACTCAAACACTGGGAACTGTTCCTCACTCAGACAGACAATGGGAAAGCTCAGCTATGAACTTCAGTTGTGGTTTCTGTGCTTATAGTAACTCCTCTGCATATCACCTTTATAATAACAATATATATGCAGAAAAAAATATTGTCCTGATTAGCTACTGGCTTCTGTGGGGAGAGGGGTTATAATTTAGAGATATAACTAATCCAAAATTAACAGAGATGAAAATTCTGCATCGTACAATTCAGTCTTAAAAGAGAACACAATCCAGGATTCCCATTGTGGATATTTCCAGGAAGGAAGTGAAGAACACTACACCAGGCTTCATGACCCATGAATCTCGAATGGCTTGGCCACCACAGCCAGCTAAAGCCTGCATGGGCTGTCCTCTCACTTCCTGTCCCACATACCATAGTGCCACTAATTCTCATTATTCTTAATAATGTCATGTACAGAATCCTTCCATGGCCACTTACTGGATCCCAAACAAAATCTCTAATTCTCCCATCTAAGATCTTCAGAATCTAATCCCAAATTACCTTCCCCATCGCAGTTGCACACTGTGGTCCTATATAAACCAGACCCTTCCAGCCAGGGACTCTCCTCCAATTCCCTTTTGTATCTTCTCAGATCTCTGCCTTGCTCCAATGCCCTGTGTCTGGCACACCCCTTCCCAGTCACCTCCCAATATTCCAAACTTTCCTCTTGTCCAACCTCATGCTTGAAATCCTTCCTATCAATTCAACTCAAAGTCACTTAATTCCTTTGTTCTTCGGTTCTAGCCATTTGTTTTGTTTTGTTTTGGATTGGACTGTTGGCTATATAACAAGTATACCCTACCTGCCCCCTTCTAAGATGAGAACTCCTAACTACCGCCTGCTACCTCCTCCACGCTTACAACAGGCACTCCATAATTACTTACTGCATCAAGGAACCACACAAGCAAATTATAACCTCCATGTTCCATGCTGTTTTTATGGATTCAAGGTTGAGGAGCTTAAGTGGATCTTCTACAAATGTTTGTACTTTCCCCACTTGCCCTCCCCCAGTAAAGGCAAGAATATTTTTTCATATGTTTTTATTGTAATTATTAGAAGGATTACATTATATTTGCCAAGTAGAAGGTGCATTACTTCACAAGCATTGATACTCTTTCTTTTGCCTTGGTCCCCTTTTTCTTCCCCCCCCCCAGCCCTACCCCTCATCTTGTTTTCTCCCTTTCCCAATCCTATTTCAAATAACCAAATAAGCACATATACAATATATCAGATAACAAGGTAAAATACTGTAAAAGTATGAAATAACCAAGGGACAGCGAAAAAGATGAGAGATAACATAGTACATTAAGGACAACAATCTCTCATTATATGGCTTTTGTTTCTATATCCTGGAGGTCCTTTCATTTAGTGTCATACTATATGGTCTTATGTATCTAGGTTTTGTTCTATTGTAAATCTCTGCTAGGAGAGCCCAAGGTTTCCAATGATTATGACAAATGAGGGAGACTCTTGGGCCTATGTTCCTTTTAGTCTGGCTTACTTCACTTAATATGATTTTTTCTAAGTCTTTCCATTTCCTTACAAATGAGACAATATCGTTCTTTCTGACAGCAGCATAGAATTCCATTGTGTATAAATACCACATCTTGTTGATCCACTCATCAACTGAGGGGCATCTGGGTTGGTTCCATATCTTTGCTATGGTAAATAGTGCTGCAATGAACATCATTGTGCTAGTGGATTTAGTATGTCCTTGTTTCTAGATGATTGGGTAAATGCCAAGTAGTGGAATTGCTGGGTTATAGGGGAGTTCTATGTTTAGCCTTTTGAGGAACTGCCATACTGCTTTCCATAGGGTTGAACGAGTTTGCACTCCTACCAACAGTGTAGTAGTGATCCTTCCTGACCTCATCCCCACTAGCATCTATTGTGATTACATTCTAACTGGAGTGAGGTGGAATCATAGAGTTGTTCTGATTTGCACTTCTTTTATGACCAGAGATGTCGAGCATTTCTTCATGTGTCTATAGGCCATTCTTATTTCTTCCTCAGAGAAGAGTCTCTTTAAGTCTTTGGCCCATCTTTTAACAGGATGGTTGTTTCTTAGGAGACTAGTTTTGGAGTGATTCAATTTTTTGGCTGTTGATATATTTTAGATATGAGGCCTTTGTCTGTTGTATGGTTAGTGAAGATCTTCTCCCACTCTGTAGGCTTTCTAGTTAGTTTGCTAGCTATGTCCTTTGCCATACAAAAGCTCTGCAGTTTAATGCAGTTTCACTTATCCAGCCTTTCTCTGATTTGTTGTGTTTCTGGGTCCTTATTAAGAAAGTTTTGACCTGTGCCAAGGAAACCTAGTGTGTCTCCTATTCCTTCTTGTAAACTTTTCCGTGTATCCTCTTTTACCTCCAGGTCTTTGATGCATTTGGAGTTAATCCTGGTGCAGGGTGACAATGGAGGATCCAACTTTAGTTTTCTGCAATTGCTTAACCAGGCCAAGAATATTGTTTTAAATGAAGCAATTCCACAGAAATGACAACCCTGTAAAACAACCTCCCAATGTGACATAAGCACAACCCTCTTAAATACAGGGCTTGGTCTGCAGAACTGCATGATCCATTCCCATTGCTAGCTATCTTTCTGTTGTCTCAACTACCTTCAGCAAATGTAGGAGCTCAGGGCCTCTGGAGCAGGCTGGGTTGACTTTGTAAGGGTGTTTACCAAGAGAGATGTCCAGAATGACACCTTCAGAGGTGTAAAAGGAGAGGAAGACAGGAGAAGAAGTGCAGCTATGTGCTCTTGCTGAACCCTGGTTCAAATCCCAGAAGGGACATCAGGTCTTTAACCTGATCTGAATTGCCCAGACACCCAGATGTGGGCTGCCTTGAAGAGGAGGCACTCGAGCCAGGGGCCTCTTTTCAGTACAAGCCATTCTCAAATAGCACTGAGATGTGTCAGGGCAACAACCTTCCCAGCAACCACGGGAATAAATCCTTCAGTTCAGGAAGGCCAGCCCAGTCCACCACCCATAATTAGGTCTGAATATCAATATAGCTAATGTGATTTTCAGTAAGCCTAGAGTGGTTTTCTTCTTTACTTAACATGCCTGAATTCTACAAGGCCAAGAACAGTCTACTTCTTGTTTTCCATATGATATTTCTATCCAAGTAGGAAATATATATCATAGTACTTTCCCCTAAGCCCCAGTGGGTTTTATTTTTAATAAATTAAGCATGTGTTTGTATATTTTCCTTTACTCTCACATTCACACTGCAAGAAGAATAATGAATGGGAAGGCTTATATTTAGAAAAAAATAAGGAGAGGAGAAAGGGAGAATGTGTCCCAAGACTCTTCAGGAAAGTTCATTTTATCACAGTGAGGAGTGGTTTAAGGGGAATATTTTATAGCACTAAGCATTCTGAAGAATCAACAAATACCTAGCATTTGGGACAGATGACCCAGTGTCCTGTACACATTCACTTGTCCCTTTACATTACTATCCTAGTTTTAGAATCTAGAAAGTATTTTGCACAAATGCTCTTTAATCATTTTATCAAAGATGCAATAAAATAGCAGAACATTATAATTATTTCTACCAGAAAAGGTACAAAGTGGCCAGGTGCTCATCACTCATGCCTGTAATCTTATTTGCTCAAGAGACTGAAATCTGGTTCAAAAATACTTCAGGCAGAAAAGTTTTCAAATGCTCCATCTCCAAACTAACAAGCAAAAAAGCTGGGGTAGGGAAATGGCTTAAGAGGTAGAGGGCAAGTGGAGCCAAGCTGAGCCAGACTATTTAAGTCATTTTTCAACTTCATACAGCCAGCAGTGAGAAGATTCTTCAGCCTCATGAATATGAAAACACTGGCAAAGCCTTGTCACACAAGCAGCTGTCAGCCACCACCTCTATCCACTGACAGAATGTCACAAAGCATTCAGTGGAGGCTTATATGAAAGCTTACATGGAAGGAGAATGTGCATGAATGTCTGTCTTGTTTGGTTGTGCTATGAAATGCTTTTTTCAGGAAGGAGAAGGAATGGTAAAATGTTGATGTATGGGGAATGAATTGAGAATATCACTCATCAAATGATTTGTGATGACCCATGCCACTACACCACTCTGCTTCCAAGATTCATGGTCACCTCCTACTTTCCATTCCCCTCTATCAACAGCTCCCGAAACCTGACTTCACCTCTAGAGGCCCTTTTCAAGATAGGCATAACCATGAACGTTTCTGCTAACGCAACTTGCTAGCTGCTTGTTGTCTTTTCATAACTGAATTTAGTAAAGTTCATTGTCAGTCCTCCCTCATCTCTTCGGGCCTCATCACCTTGAGTACTCTACGACTACTTCTGTGGGCAGGTGACATTTCTTCAGTAAAATTCCTGTAAGGTTTAGAGGACTTAACTCAGAATAACAATGAGAATATTGGTCCATGAGTGATGATGAAATCCTAACCCACATTCAAAGCGCAGATTTCCAGCTGCATGAAGCCAGATTGGGAGTCAAACAAAACTAGGCACAGCCATCACCAATCAAGAAAACATTGGGTTTTCTACACAGTAAGAAAGAATGCAATCCGAAAGAGAGATTCCTGATTAACAAAATCCAATGAACTATAATAAACTATGGACTGTAACTTAAAATGCATTAGAATAAGAAGTCTAAGAACTTCTTGGGCTAGGCAGGAGGTGATCACGAGGACTGTGGTTCTAGACTAGCCCAGATCAGAAAGTTACGGAGAACCCCCATCTCATCAGTGTTGTCCACACCTACTGGAAAGGCATAGACAGAGGATGACAGTTCAAATGAGCACAGTAGAGAACCTGTTTAGCAAGTTTAACACTGAATTGAAAGCCCTATATCACAAAAGAATAAAAAGGAAAGCTCAAAGAACTCCATCCAAGCAGCCTTTCTTCAGGAGATGATACTCAATTCTGTCTTGCATGAACCTGGAAACCATTCAGCTTGGGAGGTAGAGATAAGAGGAACACAGTTTGAAGTCCATCTAAGCAAAAATATGTGAAAGACCTTTCCTGAAAAGCAAACTAAAAACACCCAAAGGCTGTAAGTGTGGCCCAAGCATTGAATACTTGCCTAGCATGTGCAAGGACTTAGTTTAATAATCAGGAGTGTGGAAAACAACAAAATAAAAAAGAAAGCAAAACAACAAGCTAGGCATGGTGGCATATGCCTGAACTCCCAACCACTTGGGAGGCAGAGAGAAAAGAATTATAACAAGGTTCAAGGCCAGCTTTTGGCAAAAATTACCAAGATGCTATCTCAAATACAAGCTACTACCACATAACAATAGTCACAGTTACTTAAGAAGCAGAAGAAGGAAAATCACTGTTCAAAGTCATCTCTGATTTCAATACCCCTACTATCACAATAAATGAAAGAAGAAAACAGAAAGCAATAATGCCTGTTGCGGTTGCTACAAGACAATAAAGTAGATTTTAACCAACTGATTCTACAATCTAATGAACAGGTACTCCTCTTAACAAGAGTCACCTACAAGGCTGTCCAATAGGAGGTAAACTTGTATTGTCTCATGAAAATATGAAAATACATTTCCCCGTGGTTCAAAAAGAATTGTACTCATTACCCAACTCACGTAACAGTAGCCCCTCTGTTTCTCACCCCTACAATAACAATATTTTTTTTAAAAAGAAAGACTCCATGTGCCTCCTGTCCAGGGCAATTATACTTGTGATACTGCTTCAGCCTAAAACAGTCTACAACTCCTTCTGTGGACTATTTCGTAACAAATGGCAATTATCAATCTCAGCTCTTACCTATGTGCAGTGCACAGGACAGACTATTTTACACATGTCATCAATATGGTCTTTTGTAAAAGCTGCAGGACAGGATATGGCTTTACTTAGCTACAGGATCCTGATGTGAAAAACTGAAGATTATACAAGTTGTAAATTTAAAATATCAACAGGTCCCAAGACTCAAAGCTGGCAACTGAAATCTTTCCTTTTCCACACTTTTTGGCGTAGTCACACAAGCGAAATTTGTTCTGATTAATAATGGGCTCTTTCTAAAAGATGAGGGCCAGGAGTTTGGCGTAGTGGTAGAGTGCTTGCCTAGCATGAACAAAGACCAGATTCAATTCCTCAGTATCACATACAGAGAAGAAAGCCAGAAGGGGGCTGAGGTTCAAGTGGTAGAGCTCTAGCCTTGAGAAAGCCCAAGGACAGTGCTCAGGCCTTAAGCTCAAGCACAGGACTGGCAAAAAAAAAAAAAAAAAAAAAGATGAATCCACCTCTATGTAGCCACTTGAAACAGGATCAGATTCACACAGAATTCCATCACATTAGCCACACATCAGTGGCTCATGCCTGTGGTCCTATTTTGGGGGAAGGTGAAATCAGAGTCATAATTTAAAGCAAACGAGCAGAGAAGTCTACAGACTCCATTTCCAATCAGCTAGAGAAAAAGCTTGGCTGGTGGTGTGACTCAAGTGGTAGAGTACTAGCCATAAAGCAGGCATTTTAAATAAGTGCAGTGCTCTTAGTTCCAACCCTAGTACTGGCAAAAAAATTAAAAGTAAGCAAGAAAGAACTTCAATAAAATAATTAAAAGTCAGGTAGTTGTTTCGATTTCTAAAATACTCATTTGCCTTTTCTAGCTTGCCCAGTGCTTTCACACCTCTCCTTGTTTACAATAACCTCCTAGAGCAGATGCTGTCTCCTATTTTATAGATAAAATGAAAATAAGAGAGCACAATCTATCTAACATTATATGATTTCAAAAATGCATCAACAACTGGAAATTAATTAGAAAACAAGAATTTGGATAATTAGATAATTACTTAAGCTAAAGATAAGTAAATTCCAAGGTGAAGAAAATTCAGTTATTGGACTACTGAGGAATTGTCCACAGTCTTCAAATAATTAGTGCTGTCATTTTAAACCATTTGTCATTTTAAACACAATATCTGGAGACTAGAAATGTTTAAGAAGTATTTCACATTAACATTTGAAAATGTCTAAATTGTAGAAATATTGCTTTGGTTTATCTTCCTACAAAACATTGATAGTAAAAATTTAACTAATGTGGCAAGATTTTCAAAACTCCCAGAGTACTTAATAAAAAAATGAATGGCTGCACACTGGTAGGTCACACCTATAATCCCAAATAATTTGGAGGCTGAGATAAGAAGATCACAGCCAGGGCATGAGATACTTATCTCCAATTAACCACTAAAAAGCCAGAGGTCAAGCTGTAGCTTAAAGTGGTAGAGTGCTAACCTTGAGCAAAAATTTTGGGGGACAGATCTCAGTTCTAGTTTCAGCCCTGGGAATGGTACAACATAAAGAAAAAATAAACATTTTTGTTAAATATGTTATCCTAGCTGAACATAATTCATTTCTAAATTATCCAAAATAAGAACAAAGAAGTAAAAATATAATAAGGAAAGAATGCATAAGCATTTTTCTTTTTTTAATTTATTTTTTTATTGTAATTAGTAAAAGGGTTACATGATATTTGCCAGATAGAAGGTGCATTAATTCACATACATTGATACCCTTTCACATGTCTTGGTACCCATTACTCTCCCCCCACCCCTCCCACCCGTCTTGGTTTCCCCCCCTTCCCTATCAAATTTCAAATAACCAAATACAAATAAATTCAATATATCAGATAACAAAGTGAGATACTATACCAATATGAGATAACCAAGGGACAGCAAAGGAGATGAGAGACAACATAGTACATTAAGGACAACAATCATTCGTTATATGGCATAAGCATTTTTCTTACGGTCAATTCATCTTAAGAAATGTGCATAGAAGTCAGTTATTACCACTAGATGGCTCTCTACAAACTAGAACACTTCTTGATGACCAAGATATCAATGACCTTGCTGTTTCATTGTATCATTCTGATTTTTAAATTTATCTTTATTATAATGTATAGAGAGGTTACAGTTTCATTCACCAGATAGTAGGTGCATTACTTCTCACACATTGATACCTCTTCTCATGTTTCTGTCCCCATTTCCCTCCGCCTACCCCCTCCTAATCATCTTGTTTCCCCTGTTCCCTTTAATGTCATTTTGATTTTTAAAATCATTTTTATCATAAAAACAAACACTCATCTGATTCATGAACTTATGCAATTGAATCAGGAAAACATGTTCCTAAAGAGATTGCCTGTGGACATAGGACACATTTTTTTATACTGTTTGTCTTTGGCAAATAAAGAGGATTGGGTAATAGTCCTGACAGAGTCAGGCACTGGTGGCCATGCCCATAATCCTAGCTACTCAAGAGGCTGCGATCTGAGGATCAGAACTCAGCCAGCCAGGCAGACAAATCCGACTTGAGTGACTCTTAACTCCAATTAATCACCAAAAAGCCACAAATAGAAGTGTGGTTCAAGTGATAGAGCACTAGCTCTGAGCAAAAAAAAAATATCCAAGTGAGAGCATGAGGCTATGAGTTCAAGCCCTAGTATGTACGTACACACACACACACACACACACACACACACACACACACACACACACACACAGTACCACACCACATCACACTGAAATTCCTGCCTAAAAATTCAAAGATGAATAAGACAAGCAAATTCAGTCACTTCTAATGCTGTTTGTGCATTGCATACTGACAGACTTGATACTCATTGGCAGGTACTGGAACAGCTGTACCACACTTATTAAAACCTTAAAATACTTTCCAACCAGCTTATAAATAATGATTATAGTGGTTTATCCCCCTTCGCCCTCCCACAGCCCGACCACCCCCAGATTCTTCCCTAGCGCTCACCTCATCACCAACACGCCAACCTTAAAACTGTCCTGACAGGAAATCTATGGCTTGGTTTCCTTCTAGTTGCTAAATATTTTTAATAACATCCCTGTGGAGAGACCCAGAGTCCATTGATTTACTTAGAGTATTTTAGTAGCCATTTCTTTGCATATAGAGTTTGAGGGATGCCAAAAGACAAGTAAGCAAATCTCAGGACAAAAATCCCTGACCAACAGAAAATTTTAGTATGAGAAAGGACACGTAGGGAAAATGTGTGCTTCGTGAAAAATCTCCCTGAAGGCACAATGATGACAGAACTGGAAAGATCATAATGCTATGATTCAACTTTAAATTCTGCTGAACTACGAAATAATCCTGCCCATTTGCTCTCTAGAAGTTTAAACAGCGGGTACAGCAGAATGTTACTGCCGTTTGGGGAAATGGAAACAAATGCAATGATTCCCCTGGCTGGAAAAATATGGAATGAGTGATAAGAGCAGAGCAACAATGAGATCTGCAGTGCAAAATCACTCAACCAAAGAGATTAATGAATGTGACAGTGTAGAACCAACAGGCGTCCAAAGTGAAAAACTGAAAAAAATAAAAGACAGTGAGTGAATAGCTGTAGGACAACTTTATATAGCCTAATAAACATGAAATCAGTGTCCTAAAAAAGAAAAGGGATAGAAGTGAGTCAAAAAAAATCATTTAAACACACTAGCAAAAAAAAAATTCTAAATTTGATGAAAGCTATAAACAATGTGTCTAAGAATCATAGCAAACTCCAATTGCAAGTAATAAGCTGTATAAAGATAAATCACAATCCCCTAACTCAAAAACACTAATAAAGAAAAAAATCTTATATGTGCTCAATAGAAGAAAAAGACATGAAGCAAACAGAACGGAAATGAGGATCATGGTGACTATTCATCAAAGGAAAATGGGGCAACCAAGTTAAGATGCTGAAAGACAATTCAAGGTAACCTGTAACTCCGTTTCCAAGTACTTTTCACAAAATCTCAGAAGCTGAAAATATCCATTTCCCACAGACATGCCTGCCATAGAATTTAACAGCTAAAGGATATTGCTTAAGACAAAATTAACATGATTTTTCAGGCAGAAATATCGATATATTCAAATCTGTAGAAAGAAGGAACAACAGACAATAAATATAATGGGTCGGCAAAGCTTGGAAAAGAGCACACAAAGTTCTATGAGGATTATGTCCACATTGGAAATCTCCTACAAAAGCCACACAGTGAAATGCTCTTCATTCATAAAAATGAATGAATTCATTTTCTTTATTGTTGGGATAACATATAAAGGGGTTAGAGTTACAATTGTCAGATAGTAAGTGCATTACTTCTCACACATTGATACCTCTTCTCATGTTTTTGTCCCCATTTCTTTCCCCCTACCCCTTCCCAATCATCTTATTTTCCCCCCTTCCCTTTCCTATTTCAAATAAACAAATAAATGTATATACAATATACCAAGTAACAAAGTTAGATACAGTAACAATAGGAGATTAACCATAAGGGCAAAAACAAGAGAAGAGAAATAACATAGTACATTAAGAGCATTAAAGCTGTTGTTTCCGTATCCTAGAGTAAAATGAATGAATTCTTGATACCTACTACATTGTGAATGAATTTCCGCCTAAGTATGCTGCTGAGTGAAGGAAAGCCAGCAAGAAAGAAGTCAGACTGCAGTTGGGCACAATGGTGCCGAGTTATAATACTAATGACTTGGGAAATGGGCCTTAGGATTACTGTTTGGTTTGAGGGCAGCCCAGACAAAGTACTCAGAAGCCCCTCATCTCAACCAGTAAAACCCAGTCCTGGAGGTATCCTTGTCCTCCCAGCTACATGAGACTATAACTAAAAGAGAATTGGGGTTTAGGCCAGCCTGGGCATTTACATGAGACCCTGTCTCAAAAATAACTAAAGCAGGGATTGGGAGTTTGGCCTAGTGGTAAAAAGGCTTGCCTAGCATGCACAAAAACCCAGGTTCGATTCCTTGGTACCACATATACAGAAAAAGCCAGAAGTGATGATATGGCTCAAATAGTAGAGCTCTAGCCTTGAGAAAGTCCAAGAACAGTGCTCAGGCCCTGAATTCAAGCCCCAGGACTGGCAAAAAAATAAAAATAACTAAAGTATAAAAGGACTGGAAATGTGGCTCAAATGGAAAAATACTTGTCTAGCCATCACAAAGCCTAACCACAAGACTGTACAAAAAGAGTAGTCATTGGGAATGCATTTATATAAAGTTCTAGAACATGAGAACCAACATGTAGTGACAGAGAGCCCTTAGATGGTTTCTGTGGTAGTGAAGAGAGAGGGGGAAGGACAAAATTACAAGGGAAACTTTGAAGCATGGTGAATATCTTTATCACCTTCACGTGAAGATGTTTTCACAGTGTATACCTTTATCAAAACATATCCATTGCAAATGTTAATTTTGTATAGATCACCTCAGGTCAACTATATTTTAACCAGTGGTCTGGAAAAGCACATGACAAGTCTGTCCCATCTGGATCATGAGCAAAAGTTGGAGAGTCACAACTGGAACATGCACGTGGGCACGCAGTTTCAAGAAGAACACTTGCCTTGCATTCACAAGGTCCTGGGTTCTGTAGTCAAAATGTTGAATTCATTAGTATAAGCATGTCTCATAATTATTTGGGCTTGGAGGCTTTGATTTTTGTCAGTATCCAAGTTTTGAACTCAAGGCTTGCTCATCTGGAGCTCTACCACTTGACCCATGCATCCAACCTAGTTTACTGTTGGTCATTTTGGAGATTCTAAGCCTGCTTAGCACATAGGATTACAGGTTTGTGCCTTGATGCCTAGCTAAGGAAAGGAGGAAGAGAGGGAGGGAGGAAGGGAAGGAGGGAGGAAGGAAGGAAGGAAGGAAGGAAGGAAGGAAGGAAGGAAGGAAGGAAGGAAGGAAGGAAAAGAAAGATAGAAACTTGGGATATAGCTCAAGTGGTAGAAATACAAATAAATAATCAAATAAAAGAAAAACAAAGTTAATTTTTTCTCTAGGTTATTTTTACATACCTACTTTTAAATCCCTGAAACGTGAAGTATCATCATGCCTCAGTGGATTTTTGCCTGAGGTGAAATCTCACCACTTCATGAAGCCTGTATTGAAGTGAAGCCGCACTTTCTGAATATCTACCAGTTGATTAAAGTATTCGCCTGTGTAACCTACACAAAAGTTATTCTTCACAGGAAAAAGAATCTCTCAACATGAGACAAAGCCAAAACGCAAGATAGTTGTTGGTGACCGCATGCTTTACTTCCAAATTGGGGTGAAGTTTAAGCAAAAACAAAATGGAATCAGAATCATTTTAGAGGATAATCTTAAAAGTTGCATATACTAATTATTAGGTTTAATTACAGAAAACCTTTAAAAATCTAAATCAATATGTCTTTTTTTTTGCCAGTCTTGGGCTTTGGCTCAGGGCATGAGTTCTGCCCTAGGGTTTTTTTGTGTTTGTTTTTTTTTTTTCTCAAAGCTAGAGCTCTACCACTTGAGCCACAGCACCACTTCTGGTTTTTTTCTGTGTGTGTGGTACCGAGGAATTGAACCTAGGTCTTCATGTATGCTAGGCAAGCACTCCACCACTAGGCCAGACTCCCAGCCCCAGTGTCTTTGAGAGTGCATGGGAAGCACTAAACTGGAACGACAATGAGTAAACAAATACAGCAGTGGTATTCACTGGACACTTACATTGAAAATGAACTATACAGCCTATGGATGAGAACAGACGGGAAAAACTAGAACAGAGCAAGGGAAGGGGTGACACTGTCCAAAAGGAAATGTACTCATTACCTGACTTATGGAACTGTAACCCCTCTGCATATCACCTTTATAAGAACAATAAAAAATTTAATCAAAAGCATTTTCCAAAAATGTCTTTCCATAAGAAAAAGCAAAAGTAGCACATAGTGACAGATCAGAAGCCTGAAGAGACAGTAGGAAGCAAACTTTGGGGAGGAATGACCCTGACAAGGCCAAGCACAGGCTACCCTAACTACATGCCAAACTATCCCTGTTCTTGCTAACCATCCTCAGTTCTCCAACCTACTCTGTCTTCTTCCGGATTCCATTTCCTCTATCCAACAACACACACTTAAATGTGTCACCAAAAATAATACACATTGTTCCTGATGAGTTCTGACCAGTGCACAGTACGATGAAGCCAGCATCCATAAATCTAACATCAGATTCTTCTCTCACTCCCTCCCAAGGCATTAACCTCCCGACAGCTGCATCTATATTGTTGGCTCTTATGCAGCTCGTAATCAACTGAAATACTTTGCACATAAAGTGCTGATAAACTTAGCCTTCCTCTTTATAAACACTCACAAAAGATTTTATTTTTAAACCAGAACTCAAAAATTATATCTTGTTATTTTCAGGTGATTATTACAGACTATTAATAGAGTTTTCATGAGTGGCTTGTCATACAATGTGTTATCTGTCCTCAATTTTGTGACTTTCAAAATTGGTTAAGCAAATTATATGCATCTTTTGCCAAAGATGAGTTAGTTAAAAAAATTCAGCAGATTAGGGCCCACGCTAGACCATTGCCAGAAATCTGGTTGATTCACTCAATAACATTTCTCTAACTATATTTTTTAATGCCAGGTAGCCCCTTCTCACTGGACCATTACTGTTTACCCCATCCACGGGAACATCACCAGAGACATTTTTCAAGCCTGTCTCCCTCTTTGAAAGAAAGATGTTATCATCCTCCCAGTAATTCTCTAACCATTTTCCATGACCAATAGCCTGCTTATATGTGTTTGTCTCATAAAGCCCTCTGTAGGTTTCCCAATAGCAAGGGATACAAGTTGGATTAAGCTCACCTCACACTCCAACAGCCCACCTGTTAAATAGCCCATGAAAGCACAGTGCAAAAAAGAAAAGTGAGCCACTCAGACAACCAATGTTCTTGAAATGGTACCAAGGATAAATCCTGACACCCTGAGCTGGTTCCTGCTGAAGGTTTGCACTAAAGTTCAGTTGAAGCTCTGTAGCATGGACCCACCATGACACACAGAGAAGGGAAGTGGAGCCAAAGATCAATGTGCAGAGAACTAAGGAAGGAAGTTCTCATCAGGCATGGCAGAAGAGAGAAAGCTGGTGACTTCTATAATTCAAAATTCACTTTAAAAAATAAAATGTTTTCCCTCTGAATCAATGTCAAATTCCAATATGTCTCTATAGCAACTTTTCACAGCAAAGGGATTGTGAAGGAAATGTGACCCCCCCCAAAAAAAAGCAAGCCTCACACTGGAAATCAAGGACCAGTTTCTTCACCTACTTTGTAGGCAATTTAGTTCCACTGCTTACTCTTTTCATGCTTGTTTTATTACCAGTGAAAGCAGTTCTTTGTCCATGCCCTGTTATACTACACAAAGACAGAAGATAATTAAAGATAATCCTTCTTAATCCCTGATAGTTGGGAGGGGGAGACAGGAAGAAGAGAAAAGAGAGGAGAAATGAAGGGAAGGAAATGGAGAACTCTATTACTAAATAGTATATTATTAAATACTCACAACAAAGTAATTCCACAAGGGGGATAACTGAACTAGGAATAAAATCTTGCTTTATATTACCAAATTAAAATAGGTGTGACCTATTTTAAAGTACCCTGCCAGAGGTTCAGTACCTTTTTTAAAAAAAATGCTAAATTAGATTGATGGGATCCCATGCACTTTCTACTCCACTGGATTGCTAATTCTGTTAGTGATGATACAATCAGGAATTTCCATTCAGAATGTCACTCTTTTCAAAATATAAATAAAATGGGCTGGGTGTTTGGCCTAGTGGTAGAGTGCTTGCCTAGCATGCACAAAGACCCGGGTTCGATTCCTTGGTACCACATATACAGAAAAAGCCAGAAGTGATGGTGTGGCTCAAATAGTAGAGCTCTAACCTTGAGAAAGTCCAAGGACAGTGCTCAGGCCCTGAGCTCAAGCCCAGGACTGGCAATATATATATATATATATATATATATATACAAAACTAGGACTGTTGCAACCCTGCCAAGACACTTGGGCCATGTATCTTGGTGTGATGTCTCATTGTGTAATACAGAACAGGTGAATGAATGCATAATCATTGTCACCCTGCTTTTCTCTCCCATGGATCAGAAAACAGACTCATACTCTTAAAATATATAATATTCTGGACAGACACTATTGATAAGTCGCTATGTTTCAGTTGACATGATGCATGAAAATTATTCATACGTTTTAGATACATTAGAAACATACTCATGAGAAGCAGGACATATGAGTTCTGATCCCATTCCCCTCATTCCCTAGGGATGCTGTACCTGGGACCCTCAGGATTGTTTCCTCATGGATTAAATTCAATATTTTGATTTACTAGTCACACATTCTCTCTGTGACTAATGGCTGTAGCAAAGTTAGATGAAATGAAAGAGAAACAAGGTTGTAACTATCGCAAATAAATCTACATTCTGAAAGGAAAGAAAAAGTTCTCAACAAGGACATTTGCAATATGGGACATTTCCTCTTTTCCAATCAGAAAATTACCAATATAGTGACTACACATAGTTCTGTTTGTTGGAATAGGCCAAACACTTGTCACAAACCTCCGAAACTGATAGCTTAAATACATTAAAAGTTTATTCTCTTCTTATGGAAAAACCCATATGGTGAGTGTTTGTCCTCCACACCATTATTCAGACATCCAGCCTAACGTCCAATGCCTAATTCAGATAGATATCCAGGCTCTAAATGTATAATTCCGAAGCTAGTCTTTCCAGTTCACAGGACAGGAAGTATGTATACACAATCCATGTTTCTGAGTATGCTGTGCTTGAGTACCAGAGCCTAAATATGAAAAGTCTAAGCTTGGGATTTTACTGCATACATAATCTGTTTGAAGTGGAATATTAGACACACGCCAGAGCCAAGGAAATACCAACTTAGAGATGTGCCCCAGTGTGATACACCTTACTTACTTCTGTATTCCACTGAAAATCAATTCAGTAAATGGTTATATCAGTTCAAGGAGTTGAAAACTTAACCCTTCACCAGCCAGCCCCATGACAAGCCTATTTCTATTAGAGAAAGGAGAACACATTTCTTTGGGTAGCCAATAATGTCTGCCACATTGTTAGTTCATTTGATGGCCTGCCATATAATCACATTACAAAAGCAAGTGTTATTGAGTCCTGCTCTTCACTCCAGAAACGGTTACTAGATACCTGAATTTAGAAATCATTAGAGGGTAAATCCTTTGAGTCTCTACTTTGGGACCTATCTTCCTGTGAATTCCATAGAGACCTAGAAACCAGAAGTGTATTCCATTTTATCCAAAGGAGGAGCTAGCAAATTATCCAAATTACAAACTCTTTTCTAGTAATCCACAGAAAGAGGTTCCTCTGGCATCAGAAATAGAGTCTATGTTTTAAAGTGTTGCCATCTCCTCCTAGTTGAGGTACAGAAGTGAGCAATCTGACTGAATGATACTCAAGAGAATTGTATTCATCTGTTATACTTGGCAAAGTTACTGACACTCAGTGATTTTTGTTCTATCTTTTTATTTAGCTCATAAGTTTAAAAGAACAAGAAGATAAAATAGAACCACCACCATCCACTCCACCAGGCTGTCCTCCCCTGAGCCTCAAGCCTTCCACTTGCAAACTACAGCAGATGGAATGTTAAATCTAAACTGTAATTCTCTTGCATTCCTAGCTGTCAAAACAAACCATGTGTCTGTGCTTCTCAACTCTCTAACCCAATAAAAGCAAAGAACCTATTTCAGATACATATGAACTATTTCAGAACATGTACAGCCAAGTCTATTTTAGGTCATTCTTTTTTAAGTGCATGTGTTGAAAAGATGAATGAGTGAACTGAAGCAAGGAATAAATTTCCAGACTCGATGAAGATATATTGGCATTTTTATTATGGTTATGCTGTAAAAAAATACACTTGGTTTTGCTAAGACCAGTAAAAGTAGGCATATCCCAATTACAATCTATGCTAAACATTAATATATATTAGACTCATACTAATCTTTATTCAGTGTCTTGAACAGCAATGCCCAGTATAAAAATGATGCAAGTCACCTTGGGCTCTACTAGCAGAGATTTGCAATAGAGCAAAATTTTGATACATAAGGACATATAATGTGAAGCTAATTGAAAGGACCTCCAGGATAGTGAAACAAAAGCCATATAATGAAGGATTGTTGTCCTTAATGTACTATGTTGTCTCTCATCTCCTTTGCTGTCCCTTGGTTATCTCATATTGGTATAGTATCTCACTTTGTTATCTGATAAATTGAATTTATTTGTATTTGGATATTTGAAATTTGATAGGGAAGGGGGGAAAACCAAGACGGGTGGGGGGTGTGGGGGGGAGGGAAACGGGTACTAAGACATGTGAAAGGGTATCAATGTATGTGAATTAATGCACCTTCTATCTGGCAAATATCATGTAACCCTTTTACTAATTACAATAAAAAAAAGAAATCAAAACAAAAAAAGAATAAAATGGCACATTAATGATAAAAAAATGATGCAAGTCACAAATGCATATATAATTTTAGTTATATTTTGTGTATATATAGTTTTAAACATTCTAGTTTCTACAGATTGTTGTCCTTAATATACTATGTTATCTCTCATCTCTTTTGCTGTCTCTTGGTTATCTCATATTGTTACAGTATTTCACCTTGTTATCTGATATATTGGATATACACATATTTGGTTATTTGAAATCGGATAGGGAAGGGGGAAAACAAGATGAGGGGCAGGGGTGGGAGGAGGGACATGGGGACCAAGACATGAGAAAGGGTATCAATGTACGTGAAGTAATGCACCCTCTATCTGGTGAATATAATGTAACCCTTCCATTAATTACAATAAAAAATATATGGGAAAAAAAGAAGGTGAAAGAGCAGCTGAATTAATTTTAATCTATTTTCAACACAATGTATTCCAAATATTGTCATTTCAACATGTAACCAATATGAAAGAATTAAAAAATGTTATATTCTCTTTTCATACTAACTAGGGAACATCTCATGTAAATAAGATGGAGTAATCATCATTCAAGTGTCAATAGTTGCAAAGTGACTAATGTTTTACCCATACTTATGACTGACAGCTTACAGGAATATTATGATAAGGACATATGTAAAGTGTCACAAAGCAAGGAATTGAAGGTATCTCAGCCCCAAACCCTTTCTTCAGGCACACTGGTACTTCATGTACAAATTATAAATTGCATAAACATTTTGAATATTCATAAGCCTTAAACCTACTAATAGTCCAAACCTTAACAGTTGTTAACAGACTCAAAATATCAGTAGCTAACTTTTGATCCTATAGATAATTCTGGTTATAAATGTTGGACCCAGGACAGAAAGTATGTCTGCATCTTCATCAGATGTGAGTGAATTTTGAGAAATTCCAAAATGCACCCAGTTGATGAACTGGTCTACTTCATTGTTGGAAAAAGCAAATAAGAGATCTATCTTCTATCAACTGAATGTCACTCCTGGATACTTTCTAAGGAATGAGTCACAACAGAAATGTCCACCAGTATGTTTAAATTTTAGAGAATATTGTGTCAATATTTTGATCTTACAACTCTGTGTGTTGGGCTTCCTCATTGTGATATACCTCCCAGGAGACACTCAAAGCTACCTCAAGAGAGTCCCACACTGCGTAAAAACAAGAGACAACAAGATTTTGAAGGAAATATGAATCTACAAAATAACCAGTTTCTGTCTTAGCTGCTCATATTTCTGGCAATCTGAAAAATGAATAGTCTATTAATAATTTTTCAGCCCCTTTTAGGATAGTTAATGTGTAAATAGTAGTAAATGGATTTGACAAGTACCAGATTGTGGTACTGACTAAATGAACTCAAAGATGCAGATACTTCATAAGCATTCTGTAATGGAATAGTGCTGATAAAGGCAAAGTTAGATACCAGCACTTTGTCTAAAAGAAGCCTTTTCCACATTATGAGATGTTTCTTCCAGAGAGTGTAATTTTCATAAGACAAATAATAGTTTTATCTAAGGACTCAAAAAATCATATTATACAAAGAATATAAGCACAAAGTCTACAGCCCCAAATCATGTTTATTCAGCACACCAGCCCTTTGAAGACAGTATTAGCAAGATTAGAGCCATCAGTAGAGAAATTAACAGGAAGCCTTTGGGCTTATAAAGATGCACTATACCCAAGTAACCAAATGAAACCTCTGAAACCAAATGGGAAACAATGAAAGGCAAACATAATTTGTTATTGAATTTTTAATATAGAGAAACAGAGTAAGATTTTCTCCAAAAAAAGTTCACATGCAAAAATATCATACCAAGGGAGTTCCCCAAATGCCCTACAAGATATCTGACATAAAAGACCCTGGAATTCGTCATTTTTCTTACACTTTTTAACCCCTTTGTGTCTCAGTTTCCCCATCTGTAACCATAGCAATACTACCTACTTCGTAAGTTTCCTGGAAATATTGTAATAATCTACATAATTATGTTTATTAAGATACATGGAAAGAAGACCATTTTATTTTTAATTAGCATATACTATTTGTAGTTATTTATAGAGCACATAAATGATTAACTATATTTATAGAACTATAATCAAATCAGGATAATTGACATTTCCTCAAGGTTACCACTTGTGTCACAGCACCACTTCTGACGTTTTCTACATATGTGGTACCAAGGAATTGAACCTGGGTCTTCTTGCATGCTAGGCATGCACTCTACCACTAGACTAAACTCCTGCCCCTTTACCTCTCTTTTTTAAAAAGGTATAATTAGTGTTATAGACTATAGTTGGACTATGTGCTACATTGAATCTACTCCCTCTGCTCTATAATTCTATAACCCCTGGTCGCCCCCTTCCTACTTTGTAAATACTTATGATCTTTATTTTCCCTTTCCACTTCTATGTGATCAAAATTAATATAGTATTTATATAAGCAAAAGTAGAACAACCCAGAAGCTGGACCAAGCTGCCTAGTCAGAAGTTTTACATATGAATTAACAACAGCTCCAGACTCTACCAGCCCCAAATGTTCTCACTGTACTTATAGAATGAGTCTTGATTTGGGGTTACAAATCTTCAGTCAAAATCTAAATTATCCAAGTATCATAACTACTTTGGTTATACAAACTTCATTAACAAGAAAGAAAATGTGATATAAGTTTGCCACATATGATTTCATATAAAGAAATCCAAACATGGACCTGGTGAACTGAACAAAAAAAAAAAAGTTAGTCTTTAAAACTAGCAATAGGGGCCGGGAGTTTGGCCTAGTGGTTAAAGTGCTTGCCTAGCATGCACGAAGACCCGGGTTCAATTCCTTGGTACCACATACACAGAAAAAAGCCGGAAGTGGTGCTGAGGCTCAAGTGGTAGAGCTCTAGCCTTGAGAAAGTCCAAGGACAGTGCTCAGGCCCTGAGCTCGAGCCCAGGACTGGCAAAAAAAAAAAAAAAAAAAAACTAGCAATAGTTGAGGATCCAACTTCTAGAAATTGAAGAACAGCAGTCAAATAAACAACCTGGAAAAAAGTAACCTGTTCACGAAGATAAATGGCCATAGGAAAGATTTCCAAGACAACAAATTTAAAAAAACACCCTTTTTTGAGCTGCCCCGCTACAAGGAATGTAACTGCATTTTTTTATAAGTCATACATTGCAGACTCATGAACAAGTAAGGAAAGACATTTTAACTAACGTCCCACTTGGCTTAAGTGATATCATTTGATACCATTTGCTTTCTAACAACATTCAGATTTTTGCACTTTGGCTTACAGTTTGTGATCCTTTGGACTCTCTTATCCACTTATCATCCACTTATCCTCTCTCTCTCTCTCTCTCTCTCTCTCTCTCTCTCATACACACACACACACACACACACACACACACACACACACACACTTGAGGAAACATCACCTCCCATCTGTAATATGAAAATTGTCTTTAGCAGATATCCCATTTTCCACAGTAATCAGGAAAAAAACCTAGGTTTTTTTGAATTTTTATTGTTATTATTATGTAGTCGGCCAAATTGTACTCTACAAATAAAATGCAATGTCACCCCTTTCTTCTCCCTCATTGTACCCTGCAGATCCCTAAAATCACTTCTTAAAACCCTCCAAAGAGGTTTCTAAAAAAACTGAAAATAAACCTTCTCTATGACCTTTCCATTCCACTCCTGGACATCTATCCTGAACATCATAACCCAGGATATGATAAGGACACCTGCTCAGCTATGTTTATCTCTGCACTATTCACAATAGCCAAGTGATGGAAAAACCCAGATGCCCCATTACAGATGAATGGATGCAAAAAAATGTGGTACAGATACACAATGGAATTCTACATAGCCAACAGACAAGATAAAATAATGGCATTCACTGGGAAGTGGATGAAACTAGAGCGAATCATGTTGAGTGAGACAAGTAAAGACCAAAGGAACAAAAGGTTCATGGTCTCCTTGATATGTGACTATTAGATCCAAACAGTACCAGAGCGATGACTCAATATTCGGGTACCCAAGGTTATGGACATGATCTTGGAGATATAAACATAACTACATAGACATAAAAATCTATAATGGGATATATACTCTATAGACATGTTATATTATACAGATTGATATGTATCTATGCCATATAAACCCTCAGCCTAATTTTAATTATGTTCTAAAAATCTATGTGCCAGTGATTGCATATAGAGATTCCCTTCTTGAATACTTGTTTGTTAAACATGGCATTTGAAATATGATATAAAAATCAGTGTTAATAAAATCTTTCCAAAAATAATTCTCCAAAGGGTCAATTCTGATTTACCATCATCTAAGTCCCATCATGTAGCCAAGACACGGCACTCCATCTGCTCCAATCTCATCTCTCTCAATATCCTCATTCAGTTAGTGTGCCATTCTGGTCTTCATTTATCCTCTTGAACATTTTACTAATAGGGTAAAACCTACGTGTCAGTCGTACTGAATACATTAATAGCATCTTAAACACACTAGTACATTCTTTGTTTCATTCTTCAAATGTCATCTCAGAAGTGTTTTCCTTGACTCCCAAGCTACTCACAATCTAGTTATTCTTTTTTTTTTTTTTTTTTTGCCAGTCATGGAGCTTGAACTCAGAGCCAGAGCATTGTCCTTGGACTTTTTCAAGGCTAGAGCTCTACCACTTGACCCACAGCACCACTTCCAGCTTTATTCTATGTATGTGGTACTGAGGAATTGAACCCCGGTCTTGGTGCATGCCAGGCAAGCACTCTGCCACTAGGCCAAACTCCTGGCCTAGTGATTCTTATAAAGCAAGACCTTCCAGGTTATTTGCCATGAAACTCTGGGAGACTACAGGTCACCAAACCATATCAAATTTTATGCTGAATGTAGACTACAATAAAATCAGCACTCACAGTTAAATGTAATGTCAAACTGAAACACTATAGAGATTGTATTTCTTATATAGCTGAAGGAGTTGGTTATATACAAATAACAATAAGAATTATTTTCTGTATGTTTAATTAGATTTCCCTTATCTATACCAATGATTATAAAGGTCAAATCTCTGCAGTGTTCTGTTTTTTTTTTCCATTTGGCTTTACATATATTTTTAGTATTCATGATTAAACTGACATTGTGATTATTAAATACCTGTGAGAGAGAGAGAGCTGTCTTGACAAAAGAAAATAGAGAAACAAATAAGATACAGTAATTGTCCTTTATAGCCCTCGATTTCATGCATTCCTTAGAAGAGTACTATGATATTCCTTAATTAGATTTTCCTATGCACTTATGAATTGAAAAGATAAGAGTATAATCATAAAAATATTGGTGCTATCTCTTTTACCACCTGAAGTCTAAGTTCCAGTTTGTTTTGAGATAGCTCCGTATTATAAACTATTTCCGATATAACTGGGGTTGTGGGATGGGAGTATATTTATTATATTCATTCATAACAAATTAACATAAGTTTTACAGCGGAAAATAACATCGGGGTGTACATTAACTGGACTCCTGCCAGGTTCTCACAGGCAGAGACCAATGTTGGCTGAGTCTATGATGTGGTCTTGGACATTGTTCTTTTTTCAAGTCCATTGAATCTCTAAGTCTAATCCAGTTCCTTATGATAGTACTAGCTTTCTAGTACCTCATATTACATAATCACTTTGTAGCTTAAAACACCAACTCACAGTGCTATGTGAGAAGTCAGTACATAGTATGGTTGAGCTCTTGCTTAGGACTTCACAGGGTAAAATTTGGGTGCCAGCCATGCTGTTTTCTGGAAGTTCTGGAGAAAAAATCTGCTTCATTCAGATTGTCAAAAGAATTCTGTTTCATAAGCCATATAATGAATGATTGTTGTTCTTAAGGTCCTATGTTATCTCTCATCTCTTTTGCTGTCCCTTGGTTATCTCATATTGTTACAGTATCTCACTTTGTTACCTGATATATCGGATATATTTGTATTTGGTTATTTGAAATTGGATAGGGAACGGGGGAAAACAAGATGAGGGGTGGGGGTGGGGGGGAGGGAAATGGGAGCCAAGACATGTAAAAGGGTATCAATGTATGGGAATTAATGCACCATCTATCTGGCAAATATCATGTAACCCTTCTATTAATTACAATAAAAAATATAAAAAAAGAATTCTGTTTCTTATGATTGCAGGCTGGCTGTTAAGAATCATTCTGGACACTAGTGGCTCACACCTATAATCCTAGCTACTCAGGAGGCTGAGATCTGAAGATTGAGGTTCAAAGCCAACCGAAGCACTTAAGTCTGTGAGACTCTTATCTCCAATTAACCTCCAGGAAACCATAAATGGTGCTATGGCTCAAGGGGTAGAGTGCTGAAAAGCTCAAGGACAGTGTCCAGGCCCAGAGTTCTATCCCCATGACTGAGAAAAATTAAAAAAAAAAAGAAGAATCATTCTCCATTCCTACTGTTCACTCGTAAATCCTTGACATAGGTCCTTGTTCATCTTCTGTAGTGCTCTTTGGTACTTCAAATATCTTTCCAGTTTGCTATATGACAGTCTTATATAATATGGCATCATTTTCAGTTACCATTTAACATTAATCTAATCAAAGGTACAACAGTCTTCTCATATTCACAAGTTGCACACGGAATCAGAGATAGAAGACTATACAAAATATGTCACCAGGGGATGGAAATTTCCTTCAAAGGATTTCTCCTTCCCTCCAAAATGAAAGTTACTTCTTATATCCCAGTCACAGTACCCTTTCATTTATAGCTAGCACATGACACAAAGGCATAAAAACAAAATACCAAAATATCAAAAGACTAATTCCACACTAATTCCAACTCTGCATGTGCTTCAGTACAGATAGGATACACAAAGCCACTGCTGTCATCTGACTCTCCACCTGGGCAGATGAGCGCGACGCAGAAACAGAGAGAGAACGGAAAGAACCATGACACGTGTGCCTGGAGTCCTGCAGAGACCCAGCACTTCTGCTCATGCTTTCTTAGGAGAGATTATTAACTCTCCCCCTCATCCAAGACATCATCAGTCAGGGTTCCAGTACCTACTGTCCAAGGTATTATGGAAATAAAGGATTCAAGGTAAACTTTAATTTGGAGGGGAATAAAAAACCAGTTTAGCTGCTAAAGAAAGATGTAAATCAGAGATCTACTTTTTAGAGCTAGATCTGAAATTCCTGCTTAATTTCCAGCCTTAATGAGCTGAGCGGTTTTATCTGCAAGATCCAAAAAGAAAGGCTAAAAGAAAAAGTTCCTGTGAATACAGTGAAGGTGTATACGTCTAATGAAAGACACAAGTGAAACAAGTGAAAGACACTTGCTTCAAGCAGCTGACTATGCTATGGAATTAAGGCGTGCAACAGTAACACACTAGAAACAATCAGGAAGGATGAGATCACATGTATGTTAGAGAAGGGAGGTTGTCTGGATATCTTTTCCCCCATTCCAGACTTGTATTTTGACTCTCAGGAGGGTGTAACTGCAAAGCTACAAGAATGTAGAGTGAGATTTAGGAAACTCACCGTTATATGGGAAGGCTGTCTTGTTAACTTTGCCATCCTTGAATAGTCTTTCCCTGTTTGATGTATTCTTTTTTAAATTCTTATCCAATAATAAACCTAGATGCTAAATCAGACTGGATTGTTCCTCTTCCTTTTCTTAAAAGCAGCTGGTGTCCTTCCCACTGATTTTTGGACACAGCAGTAAATAAATAATGCCTCCACCAGAAGTTTCAAACACAACATACTTCATATATTGCTTCTTTTGTTCCAAAATGGATAGTCACCAAACCTACCTGGAAGGCCTAAAAGATGCGATCAGCAAGCACTCCTTTTCATTTTCATTTTCCCGCAGTACTGTAGTAACATTCTAATAATATCGTTTCCTATTTGCATAGTGCCCTGCATATGGCAAAGTGCAGTTGCTCTCATGTGCATGTTAATAGCAAAATAATCCTGGGAAGAAATTAATAAGTTTTAGATAAGAGCCAGCTGAGCCTCTGAAATCAACATGTCCCATCAGTATCTAAAATTGCCTTTACAAACAGGCAGTAGACAGAATGACCTAGAACACCTGTACTCTCAGCCCAGCTAAGTGGACCACTTCATGTCAAGATTATCTTATAGGTTTTAGATTTTCCAATCTCTTCTGTGTTAGCTGTATATCTCAGAGGAATTATTGTCTGATGATTCTGTTTCCTCATCTAGTATTTAAGTTTGCTTAGAGCTGCTATGACAGAGTTCCACAGATCAGGCGGCATAAACAACAGAAATATCTTTCCTCTAGACGTCAAAGAACAAGGGGTAAGCAGGACTGTTACCTATGAAAGCCTTTTTTTTCTTGGCCTTAAGATGACCATTTTCTTCAGCTTCACCCCTCTGTGTGTTCCTGTGTCTTAATCTCCTCGCTGTAACAACAGTCACACTGGCTCCTTAAGGAATATTAGTCACATCTTTAAAGATCCTAGCTCCGATCTCACATTCTGAGGAACTGAAAAGATAAGCATATCAATTGGTAGGAAAACAATTCCGCCTCTGGCATCTATAAAATAGGATGCTGGAGTTATTACATAAATATCTTCTTTGACAAATTCTATTACTGCCATAATAAATTACCACAAAGTTAGTGGCTTGTCGCAAATTTATGGCCTTACAGTTCTTTAGGTCTAAAGTCCAACATATGCCTCACTAGATTAACATCATGATGTCAACAAGACTCTGCTCCTTCCTGGTGATCTCGGGAGGACCTGTTCCTTACCAGTCAAAATTCAGTTCCTTGTGATTATCAGTAGCCATCTCCCCACTGGCTGTCAACTGAAGACCATTTCTGGCTTGTAGAACCTATCACAGTCATTGATCTTCAAGGCTAATGATGAAGTGAGAAAGCGGGGAGTCCTTATCACATCCTTTCCCTAATGGGTCTTCTGAGATCACCTCTCTCACCACAGCCAGAAAGGCTTCTGTACTTGAAAGGCTCAGGTTAAGTACCCTAGAATCAATTAGACAATCAAAAAGTAATCTTCCTATATTAAAGTCCTTATTGTAAATCACATCTGCCAAATCCTTTTTATCATGCATATTCACAGACTCCCAGCACTGCATCTTGCTGGGAGCTGTTATTCTGACTATTATATAAATACTTGACAAGGATATCTGTTCTCTCCTTAAAGATTAAAAATATACCTTTGCAAGCTAGTCATTTTATTTAATAGTAAGGTGAAGGATCGAACTAAGTCGTTCCAATCCATAGGCATTGAACAATGTCTAAATACATTTTTAATTGTCATAAATGGGAGAGGGGGGTGACAAAAACCAGAGACACTGCTGAACATTGCACAATGCACAAAACTATCCCCACAACAAAGAATTATCCAGCTCAAAATGTCATCAATATCATGGTGGAAGAATCCTGATTTAACCAAACCTTTTGGGGAAAGCTAACTGATGTATGTAAGAATAAATCGAGTGATGAGTTCTTGTTCTCTAATTCAAAATCTTTATCAGTTGATAAAACATGTGTTTGTAACATAGTGTATCAGATGACTGAATTCCTATTGTAATTTCAGCCTAGTCTCAGAGATGGGGATGGACTCATTCTAAAAATCAAAAAGGTTATTCTTTCTTTTCTTTAGTGAAGACCTCATCGGGGCCAGGCATTGTTCTGAACATTGGAGATATCAATACATAAAATGATCATTCTCTTCTGAAGCTAAAATTTTAGAAGAAGGAATATAATTCATGAATCAAATAAATGATGCATTATATAAAAGTACATTTTTTAGTAGTGCAGAAGCAGGGAGATCAGGGCTTCAGTAAATCGGGAGGGAGGAAAGTTTACAATGCCCTTAAGCAGGTAGATCAGGAAAAGTGTTTACCTAACTTGTCTATCTATGCAGGACAGATGCTTACTTGTTTTCTTAATCTTATTTGTAAAACATTTACAAATTGTATTCGTGTGATGTAAACACTAAGAGAATGTCGTACTTTTATTCCCAATGAATGAGAAAAAAATTGAGCAGACAAGGAATGAACAGGTCATTATCAACCCAGTATAACCCAATATAATTTAAGCTCTTGAGTTGCAAATTGCCTTTCTATATGTCACCCTTCCTCCCCATTCCACTTTAGCAAAGAGGCATAGAAGCATCATGAACCTCCAAGCAAGGAATAACTTCCCTCATCTTCTCCCCTGCCCCTTACTCCTAAATCCCTCTCCAAAAACATTCAATAGACTCAGAAACAGATCAAGTGACCTATAATGGAAATTACGTGTTTATTTGTTTGCTTGTACTACCTAATATTCATTAAGTTTATTACATTATATATTTATCATGAAATTAAACAAGGTGAAAAGTGAAAACGTTTAACTTAGTGTTTGCACAAAACTGTACTATGGGAAAGTTAACCTAAAATGCTTAAACAATTCTATTTCTGGTTTTTGAAATGCATACTAATATCTGCCTTTGAAGTCAAAATAACTAGGAACTTTCTGAATAATAGCTAGATCTTAATGACGGTTTAATCTGAATTCCGACAGTTTGTGCCCCCCCTACAATTTTTAATGTTGTTCTTCTTTTGGGGTTCTGTATTTGAGCATTAGACTCTGAAATATTTTTTGAGAAGCACTCCTATTTATTGTTCTATCATAAAAGAAAGATCCAATTTAGAACCCAATTGGGCTCTCTACCATGAGCTGTGTCTGATTATGACCATGATATGAAAACTCCAGTCAGCAAGCTAAAACTTGTTATTGAATTTGCTGCTTAACAAATCAAGGAGACAAATCAATATTTTCCTAATACAGCCTGAGGGAATACTGGAACAGGAGGAGAAATGGTATTTTCAGTCATCTAAGGCATTTGTAACCACACAGTCAGAACATACATTTAAAAATTAACTTGCCCAAACATCCCTTTGTGGCCTCTTTTGAAAATATTTCTGGTTACATATTATCCTGCAGTCTGGCTGCATTTTTTTAATACTCCCTCTCTCTAATTCATTCCAGTGGGAGGTACCCGTTGGCAGTGTCGATCTGTGATTATCTCACTATGTATAATTCATTTAGCAGCATAATGTGCTTTTCAGTTCTGCTGCAGCACACACACACACACACACACACACACACACACACACACACTGCCAACACTAGCATTCCTAGTCCATGCAGCCCACTTCACAGGCCTTGGCACTGAGAAGAGACCCTCCAGTGAGCATTCCTACATTGTGCTGTACTGGGACAAGACTCACTGATGTACAAAACTCCCTGAGAGGCAGATGCCTTCTTTAAGAACTGGAGATGGAAACAAGCTGTGCAGAGAGCTAACTTCTACAGCCTGGTGACAACACAGGCCACAGCCCAGCCCTGTGAATCATTACATTTTAACAAGATCCCCTGGTGATCAGCCAGCATGTGAAAGGTTGAGGAACTCAGCACTGGGAGCTGAACACCAGGGGGTTTACAATTCTTTTCCATTGCTTTTTGAGTTGGTGTGATCATTATTGGTCCATTTTTGTAGCCTTTTACCATTCTCCCCCACCATTGTTTTCACAAATCTGTCTCACCCACATCCATTTCACGTATTACACTTATCTATGTATATCCTTCCTTTTATTCTTATCTTTTTGGACTTTGCTCCTTTCAGTGGCTCATAAAAGATCAAAGATATTAAATGAAGGCTGCTTAGCTTTCCAGGCATTCTGTCCCCGCCCCGCCCCCCACCTTGGATCCCAACTTCCTAATCCCACTTTGGGAGACTACTGTTCTCTGATCTAAGGCTATGAGATTCACAATGTCCCTAGCTGCCTCCCCAAAGGTGGTCCCATGAGCCATCTTATCTCTCTGTTGGCCTCTCTGTTCACAAAACTCCAGGTTGCACCAGGCCTCTCAGCAATGCACCCACTAGAATGAAAAGAAAGGCCCGTATTTCCCTTTTTTCTTTTTGCCAGTCCTGTGACTAAACCCAGGGACTGGGCACTGTCCTTGGGTATGCTCAAGGCTAGCACTCTACCACTTGAGCCACAGCACCACTTCTGGCCTTTTCTGTGTAAGTGGTACCGAGGAACCAAACCTAGGGCCTCATGCATGCTAGGTAAGCACTCTACCACTAGGCTACTCTCCCAGCCCTCTGTATTTTCTTTACAGTCATTAAGCTGGTAAAAGGGAAAGCAGCCATGGCCACCTCAGCCTCCTTCTAGAGAAAGCTGAATGACAATGATGCAGATTCAAAACTAAACACAGCCTCCAGATGAAGACAGGTGTCTCTCATTGCATCTGAAACTTCCCACCCAGATCCACACACCATCTCTAGGCAAGGGGCCAACATCTATTGGAATGGAATCAGATCCTCTCTAGTTTGTCCCACTGGAATGGAATCCCATGATCAGGGGCCTGCCTGAGAGGAGTTGCACACTCCCTGATAATTTTCTTGCTTTCTACAGGGGTGGCCTTGAGGTTTCTGAGAGCTCTGTATTGCGAATGTTCTTTGGTTTTAAAATGGAATAGCCACCTATGTACAATTGTATGAGCAGCGTAATTACCCAGAAACTCTCAACTTTCTTCCCAGAAAATCTTTTCTACTTTGTATGAATCCAACAGGAAATATTAGTAAGCCTGAAGCTACTTTTGTTGATGCACTAGTGCCATCACCTAGAATTGCCTAGTACACATGCATCCTATCATGTAATCCCCTAGAACCCATCTCATTAAGAATGAGTCACCCCTGAACATAAATGACACCCCAGGCAAGAGCGCTTCCCAAGCATCTCCCCATCTGAACTTTGGAGAGTGTGCCAAACTTTAGTACCCACTGGAGCTCTTCGGAAGGTCAACTAAACATTCAGGCTCCCAAGACTAATTAACATAGGCTATGCTTGTACCATCTAATACCAAAGCAAAGTCTCAGCTCTGCCTCACATCTGCACACTCTTATTAAAAGTAACAACTGATCAGCTACTTTTTCATCAGTCCTATTAGCCCTGTGGTAAATAACAGTGGCCTTTGTTTTGATTTGGTTTTGACTTGGTTCTGGAAAAAAATCATGAGAATAGGTATAGCAAAGTGTCCAGTTCCGACTTCTAAGTCAGTTAAACCCCAAATAGTCTGGTTAAGGCTGATCATTGTACATTCAGCACAATAATTAAACTAACCAAAAACACAGAGAGAAGTCCAAAGTAAATAAAATTAGAGGTAGAAAAGGACATACTACAATTGACACCACAGATATGTACAGGGTCATTTAGATTATCTTGATTATATATTAACCAATTAGAGATCTATAAGAAATGGACATTTTTACCCTACTAATATAGAGCCAAATAGACAATAACAAGGAGATTGAATCAGTACCAAAAGAAAAATCTCACCACAAAGAAAAAAATAAATCTAAAACTAGATGACTTTCCATGTGAATTTAACTATGCTGTTAAAGAAGAGTTACTTGCAATGCTCCTCAAACTATTCCATACAATTGAAACGAAGAAATCCTTGCAAACAACTTCTACAAGGCTGGCTTTGGCCTGTTAACAAAACCTGACAAGGATACACAAAAAAGAAAACTATAGGCCAGTTTTCCTGATGGACATAGATGCAAATATCTTCAGCAAAGCATTATAAACTGAATTCAGTAGCACATTGAGCTCATTCACCATGATCAAGTGGATTTCATTCCAAGGTACATAACGATGGTCCAACATATACATATCAACTAGCATGAGGAATCAAGACCATATTACAAACAACTGCTAAAATTCAACACTCATTCACAATAAAAGTCCAGAATGAATTCTCTATAGAGCCGTGGTGCCTTATGATATAAAGGCTACCTATGGCACACAACATCATTCTGAATGGAAAAAAACTAAAAATACTTTCTCCCAGATCAGAAATGAGACAAAGGTGCTACTCGTATTATGCTTATTCAGCATGAAATAAGAATCTTTTGTTAGTCAGAGCAAGTGAGCAAGAAAAAGAAATAAAGAGACTACAAACAAGATACAACAGCATACAAAAAAAAAAAAAAAGTTTTCAGGTGCTGGGAGTTTGGCCTAGTGGTAAGAGTGCTTGCCCAGCATGCACGAAGACCCGGGTTCAATTCCTCAGCACCTCACATACATATAAAAAGTTTTCAATTTATCCCTGTTTACTGGTGGTATGACTCATAGGAAAACTTAAAACTCCAACCCCCCCCAAAAAAAAAACTATTTGAATACATAAATAAATTAAGTTAGGTGGCAAAGATTGGTAGCTTTCCTATACACTAAGAATGAATTTACACCAGGTGCTGGTGGCTCACACCTGTAATACTAGCTACTTAGGAGGCTGAGATCTGAGGATCATAACTTAAAGCCAACTTGAGCAAGAAAGTCCATGAAACTCTTATCCCTAGTTAATCACCAAAAACCAGAAGTAGCACTGTGGCTCAAGGTGGTAGAGCACTAGCCTTAAGCTGAATTGATCAGGGATAACACCCAGGCCCAGAGTTCAATTCTCATGACCAACAGGGCCCCCAAACCCCATCAAATTGAATGAATTTGATGAGAAAAAAAATCATGAAATCTACCCCATTCACAACAACCTCAAACTTACAAATCCTATGAATTAATATAACTAAGGAAGTGAAAGACGCTGCAATGAAAATTATGAAACACTAAGGAAAGAATTAAGGAAATCACCAAAAATCCTCGAAAGTCACATATTGGAAGAATTACATTGTTAAAATGTCCCTACTATTCAAAACAATCTACAGACTCATTGCAATACCATCAAAATACTAGTGACATTGTTCACAGAAGTATTTCTGAGCAAAATGAGCAGAGCTAATGGACACAATACCTGATTTCAAGACGTTGTTACACAGCCAAAGCAACAAAAATAGCATGGTCCTGGCACCAAAAAAAAAAAAAAAAGCTATGACCTGATGGATTAGAACAGAGAAGACAGAAATAAATTCATATATCTATAGCCAACTGATTCTCAACAGAGTTACTACTTAACACATGCTGCTAAGAAAAATGAATATCCATGTGTAAACACTTAGAAACTGAGCCCAACTCTCACATCATAGAAAAAGTTAATTAAAGGTAAATCAAAAATTTAATAGAACGAATAGAGAAAAACATGGACTAAATACTTCAAAACATTGATACAGGGGAGTCAAACCACAGGAAACAAAGCAAAAATTGGCAAACGGGATTGCATTGAATCCAGTAACTTTTGCACAGCATCAGAGATAATCAAGAAAGAAAACATAGCCTGTAAAATGGGAGGGGAAAATTTGAATTATTTTTCTGACATGTTAATATCTTGAATATGTAAAAGCCCCCCCAAAAGCAATTTTTTAATTATCTGAATAGAAACTTCACAGGAAAAAATAACATGAACAATATGCATGAAAAATTCTCCACAAAATTAAGCACATAGGGTATGCAAATCAAAAAGTTTAAAGCAATTCCAACAGCTAAAGTCAGCAGCCCCATCTCAAGTCATGAATATTTTACATCACAAATGTATCGCTATCACATGATTAATAGCACCCAGAAACAATTCATCTTAATTTGCTCTTCAATTATCCAATCCAGTGTTGCGATGGGACTGAAACATCTCCATCAAAGAACCATCTCCCTGTCTCCTTCAAAGCCCTGTGGTGTTTGCACTTCCCTGACTATGCGCTCTTAAGTCAGGCCTCTCAAGGAGATGAATCTGCATTTTCTTTCAATTGTGGTTGTTTTTGTAAACACTCAGCAATACAAAACAGTTTAAAAAAAAGAAAAAAGCAAAAACACTTCACTTCCTGACAAAGTGATCCCAGAGAGCAATAATTAAAATATACAGAAACATTCACTTCTTTTGTTGTGTTGAAATTTTTATAGTATGTGTGTGGTTTTCGGAGTAATCATCACAAACAGTGCAGCCATTTGCTTCCTGTGAAAGGATCCAAAAAGAGTTTCTGTGGGAGCCTTTCTGGGTCCATTTCCAGAAGCTTTATTTGCTTTGTTTTGTTTTGAGGTTGGGTTTGTGTGTGTGTGTGTGTGTGTAATTTAATTTTATTTTTGAATTAGCATTAGCAAGTTTTTTTTGATAAATAGATTGACTGCTCTGGAAAAGCTTTGTGGGGGGCAGAAAAATAGGACGGTTGAATAATCATTGATTATTGTTCAAAAGAAAGTCAGAAACTGCTGTACAAAGCTCAATGTAGAGTCAAACATACACTATACCTAATGAACTGCTAAAAAGTGACGGAAGCTCAATTTCAATGTAAGATACTGTTCAAAGGCAACACTTTCTTCAGCGTTAATTTCTGGGTGCTCTAAGGTCCTAGAAGGAAAAAAAGATATCACTGCATCCTCGATACTTTAAACAGAAGCATGGCAGCTACATGTAAGCTACTGGCTACTAGATGCACTCTTTTATCTGACAGATGGGGTTGTGGACAGCTGGTTCTGTCACTCGAGGATGCTAGTGACACCAAGAGAGGGCCAACTTCTTCAAAAGCCAGCTCACCTTCTCCCAGGACAAGTCGTGTGCACAGCTGTGGAAGATGCTGCTTTCATTCACTCCATTTTAACTTTCTTTGTCCAACAAAGATGCTAATAATCTTGGTAGCTAATAGTCTTGGTAGCTTTTTAGATTGTATTATCAACACTCATTCTGTCTTCTTGAAGGGAGTAAGAATGCCATGTGTGTTGTTGGGAGCAAGCGTTCCGATGGGAGAGTAATTTTTCCCACCCTTGGGATAGAACCCAAGGCTGTCCACAGAGTAGACAAATATTCTACTATCAGTGATGGGAACAGATTCTTAAATTCTGCTTCTGTGCCTAATAAGTGAAGGACACAATGGGTCACCATATTTTCTATTAGCATCAATTCGTTGTACAAAGACATTTCATTTCATCATATCCATATGATGCGTTTTGCTCGTTTGCTTTCTCTGCATCATCCCCTCTCCTTTTTAAAATCCATCTCATCTCATTCTTGTGTTCCAGTTTCACTCTTGGACAAACAGTTCCCTCAACAATAATGTTAGGGTCCCTTTTTGGTCCTCCATTCTGGGCCCCCATTTGTTGTGATTAGTGTTCTTCATAATGGTTATCCTCACTGGATGGAGCTAGAATGTCAATGCTATTTTGGTGTGCATTGCTTTATAAGGTGAGAGACGTTGAGAAAAGTCAACTTAAGAATATTTCTCCTTAGGGCCGGGAGTTTGGCCTAGTGGTTAAAGTGCTTGCCTAGCATGCATGAAGACCCGGGTTCGATTCCTCGGTACCACATACATAGAAAAAAGCCGGAAGTGGTGCTGAGGCTCAAGTGGTAGAGCTCTAGCCTTGAGAAAGTCCAAGGACAGTGCTCAGGCCCTGAGCTCAAACCCAGGACTGGCAAAAAAAAAAAAAATATTTCTCCTTTAGATGTACATCTTTTTCTTGTGAAGGACTATGTATCCTACCTAGTCTAGCCTCCAATTTATACTCCTCCTGTCTCTGCTTTGGAGTGCTGCAATAATTGAGGTATTTCACCACACCCTGCTCATTTGCTCGTGTAAAGATCCATCTGGTGACAGGGTGAAGAATCTCTTCTGCCTATATGATTCTATTTATTTCAATATACTTGTTACATATCAACGTAAGGTCCCCAGTGTGATATTAATTTGCACAAAAGACCCACTAATCACTGTGCTTCTGTATGAGAGTAAATATTGTTTTAATGCTCAAAGCAGCACAATTCAGACTTTTTAAGTTTGTGTTAATTTTTCATTTGATGCTTGAGCTCCTCCTTGTGGCTACATGGTAGCACATTCCAATTCTATATAGGGACCAGAAATAGTTCTTTTTAGCCTCTCCTTGTTAGCAAAAGATATACAATGCCTACTATGTAAGTCTGAAAGTCAATACAATGGTTTGGAGAAATGAGCTTTCTCGTCTGCTATTAAAGATTAGCATTCACATAAAATAAATGCATTGCCTGGTACATAGGGTGGTAGGACTGCATTCCACTACTTTCTACAACATTCTCTCCAACATCTGGCACAAATCAAAATAAGATGTGTAGTGGGTTTGGTTCTTTCCCTCTAAAGTAATAACTTCAAATAGTAGAATGTCTTCAACCAATCTGCAATCATCCAACAGAAAGAATAAATTTTCCTGCTCCATCTTTATAGTAAAAAAAACAACAACATAGGAGTGGAGAAATATATCTACTGTAGGAGATGTGGGTAAAAACAACAGTTCTCTTCATTAGTCTCGCGGCTGACGACTGACAGCTTGAACAGAGAAGCTCGGGCAGCCAGCCTTTGGCCACCCTCTAAGTGTTGTGTCCCTCACTTAATAAGAATTACAGCTTGGAAAATTGGTCTCAGAAGGCACATCACCTCCCCCAAAAGATCATTTCCAACCTAGTGTGATGTTTAGAAAGCTTTTATGGCTTGGTGATAAGAGCTAAAAGGGGGGAACACCAGCTCAATCCTGGAGATTTGGGGTGTGTTACCTGAGAATGAAGTTACAGCTTTACAGTTCTCCCAGTCTGTTTCCTTAGCTCTACTTATTATTCCCTGTGGATTTCCCATGTGTTTAGAATTTCGAAGGACAGGCAACTGTACGAATTAAAACCACAAGGAAGTCGTGGAGGCCCTCAGAGCATGAACTGCGGTCAGTGACTATTCAAAGTGGAAGAATAGCACATTAAATATCCACGAAGGTCACACTCCTTACATGTGGCTGACACAGTCCTGCGGGCCACACTGGATGATTCCTGTAAAAAACTATATTGCTTGGCTATAAATACTTTTTAATAGCAATAAGGAAAAACTGCTAAGAGAATTTGGTTCACAGTACCTCAAGAAACAATCCAAAAGCTTGCAGCTCCCCATAGGCTGGGAATGGAGGTATTTCCTGATGCATTATTGTCTTGTGGCACATGAGTGTCGAGCAGTTAGATCATAACCATATCATCTATTTGTTACTCATGTCTGCTATGGTTTGGGCATAGGTTTTTCTCCTTAGGATTCATAGGCTGGAGGCTTGGTCCTTACTGTGTCAGAGCAGAACTTAATGGGGAATCCTTAGATCATTGGAAGGCATGCCTTTATGACAAGTTATCATGAGACCCCTGAGTTAGTATTCATTCATAAGATAGATGAAGGAAGAGGTGTGGGGGAAGGAAGAGAAGGAAGAAGAGGTGAAAGGGAAGAGGAAGAAGAAGAAAAGAAGGAGGAGGAGGAGGAGGAGGTAGAGGAGGAGGAGGAGGAGGAGAAAGAAAGAGAGAGAGAAAGAAAGAGAGAGAGAGAAAGAAAGAAAGAAAGAAAGAAAGAAAGAAAGAAAGAAAGAAAGAAAGAAACAAAGAAAGAAACAAAGAAGAAAAAGAAAAGACCCTAACCATTAGCCAGATTCCTTTTGGATTTCCATCTGGTGATATAATCTATCCCTCTTCCACCCAGGAGAGCTATCCACCATCACCAAAGAAAAGCTGATACTAGTGCCATTCTCTTGAATCTCCGTAAATACGGACTAAGTACTAAAACCCTTTCCTTAATAAAGCAATTCAGTTTCTGGTGTTTTGTTGTAGTCAAGAAAAATGAACTAAAACGTTGTCAAAATATTAATAGCTCACTAACAAATGGAAACCAATTTGAGGCTGAGTTAGTTTATATAATAGACTCATGACTCAAAAGTATATGCAACAAAAAGAAAACTATGGAAAATACTCAGGAGGTAATAAAGGTGAACACAATAGTATATCCTGAAGCCTTAAGTTGTCCTGAGGCTGAAATTTGTAACCCTTCTGCACACAGAATACTAGATGTTACTAGAGGTGGGGAGTGGAGAAAGAATTAGAAAGAACATAGCTGAGTACAATGTGTGTGGGTGCGTGGGTAAATGTGGGTATGTGCATGTGCATGTGTGTCGGGGGATGTGTGTATGTGTGTGTGTGTGTGTGTGTGTGTGTGTGTGTGTGTGTGTGCTAGAGTGTCATTAACTCTACTGATCATTAGCCTTAGGGAACAAGTTATAGGTAAGGAACCTTTCACTTCAAATACAGAGAGAACTCTAACAATAAGAAGATATCAACAATGCAATCGCCATACTTCTTGACATAAAGAGTCAGTCTCTGCAGATACACAATCTTTAGAGTGAAGATAATTCAGTGGAATATTGCAGAGGAAATAGAAGTTTAGATAGGGTGGAAAGTGAATCCAGATGACACTACCCTTGAATATTTACAATTCTACAAGTCATGATAGAGTGTCAGCCAATAGACTTTATTTTGTTGTTTATGGAGACTAAATTCTGATGAAGGTGCTATACATCGTGTATGCTTTAAACCTTTGAACTAACTTATTAAAACTTCTGAAATATTCCTGTCAGTTTTTCACAAGCCCCTGTTTAAAAAGCTAAATCTCTATTAGCTAAGTCCAAGAGTACCTGCACGCTTAGGGCAGGCCCACGTGCTCCTGATGCATCACGGAAAAAGGCAGAGTAACCCAGACTATTCATGAGTGCTGCTGAATCCCATATAATTTGCATGCCACTTCTACCTAATCAAAACCACCCATATTATAATAATAATTAAAGCAATAATTGTAATACTAGGAGGCCCCCACCTGGACTCTCACCCTCACACTCCAACAACATATTTGTCATTTTAATAATGCCAGTTATCCCTCCAGGGCTTCTTCTTTTGCTCAAGGTAAAAATCTAAATCCCATGAGGTCCTGCTCCCTCCTCTGACATATCTACCATTGAAACTTGCTCGCAAACACCAGTCTTCTTGTGGAACACCTCAAGCCAGCTGTCCCCTCAGGACTGTGGCTGTTGCTCCTGCTAATGTTCTGTCTCCCAGAGAGCTGCAGCTCTCCCTGATCTCTTCCTTGACAGCTCAGCTGTCAGACCTCTTCCATTTTACATCACACACCATTCCTGCAATGAAAAATTTCCCCATTCCTTTAACACCTTCTGATGTACCAGTTATGTCTTCTCTAATAGAAAATGATAGAATATTCCTCCATCAAAACATGGTCTTTGTTTCCTGGCTGCTGTATATCACCAATGACACAGTAAATGCTTAGAACATTTGAGGGGAGGGCCTGTAGTGGGGCCTAAACTGGGGACCTGGGCTCTGTCTCTGAGCTCTTTTACTCAAGGATAGCAGCACTCTGCCACATTGAGCCACAGCTCACTTCCAGGTTTGTTTGTTTGGTTTTTTTTTTTAATAATAAATTGGACATAAGAGTCTCACAGGGACTTTTCTACCATGTCTGGCTTCGAACCATGATCCTCAGATGTCAGCCTCCTGAGTAGCTAATCTTACAGAAGTGAGCCACCAGCGCCTGACAATACTTTTTTACTAAATATTTTTATTACCTTTAAGTGCTTCTACAAAGGAGTTGCCATTCAACATAGTTTAGGAATACAGTGAGTCTTTGTTTATACATTGCATCTTGATCTTCAATATTTTCACCCCCCGCTTTGACCCACCCCTTCCTTATGTTTCTTTGTTCATTTTATTTTTATATGTCTGGGTAATGTATAGAGGGGTTACAGCTACACTTGCCAGAGAGTAGGTGCATTATTTCTCACACAATGATATTATGTTTCTTAGTGTTATGGTACGTACAATGAATTATTCTTCCACTGCGTTCTCCCCTCCATCCTTCTTCATTTGTCTCTCCTCTTCCCCAGGCCTCCCCCACCTTTGCATTTCCTGGTACCATTTCCTGGTACTGACTTTGTTGGGCTTTGACTTAGTCTTTCTAAAGAATTTAATAAATGTACAAAAACATTCTGATTCACAGTAGGCACTGAATAAATCACAACTCTTCTTATCTGTCATATTTTTACTATATTCTGTACATTCCTTCTTGATCTGAAGGGAAGGGAAGACAGTTGAATAACTTCCTTCAACTTTGGCAACTAATCCTTTATATACAAAACAAGAAAAATTCTAAGAACACATCTGGACAGATCACCCCTTTGTCTGGTTAATTAACCTCATAAATATAGTGAGAGCATGCTTTCAGGAAAGTAGTTGCTAACTATGTACTTAAATTTAAGTGGGCTGAACTAAATAAAATTTAGAAACCAGATACTTACTGGGCAAAGCTCCTTTCAAGTGCTCAGTAGGCACAAATAGCTGGTGGCTACCATATTTGAGAAGAGCTATGCAGACTAGTTCCAGCGTGACAGATGCTTTCTCTTGGATAACATTGGACTTGTTTAAGTAAATGTATTAACCTTTGGGAAGTTTTGATCAGATGAGATTTCAGTAGGGAAGCCACAGAACCTATATGAAGCATGGAGTAGTTGCCCCTGTTGCCATTGTCATCCTTCCTTGGAAAGAAATACCTTAAGAGGGGGCCAAGAGTTTGGCCTAGTGGTAGAGTGCTTGCCTAGCATGCATGAAGGCCCGGGTTCGATTCCTTGGTACCACATACTTAGAAAAAGCCGGAAGTGGTGCTGAGGCTCAAGTGGTAGAGCTCTAGCCTTGAGAAAAGTCCAAGGACAGTGCTCAGGCCCTGAGCTTAAGCCCAGGACTGGCAAAAAAAAAAAAAAATATCTTAAGAGCCTTCACTTGCCCACGCCTGTAATCCTAGCTACTCAGGAAGCTGAGATCTGGAGATCTGGATAGCCATGGTTCAAAACCAGCCTAGAAAGAAAAAGTCTTTGAGAGTCCATTTCCAATTAACCAAAAAAAAAAAACCCCCCTGGGCTACAGGTATAGCTCAAGTGGAACACTAGCCATGAACAAGTCAGCCAAAAGATCTCTAGTGTAAGGCTCTGAGTGGAGAGGCTATACTAGGAAAAGATCAAAGGAAAGACAGCATGGATATTAATTCAACAAGACTTTGGGAAAGCGAGCTGAGGAAGTTACTGCCTGCACTTCAAGGAGGTTTGGAGGAGATCCTGGGAGTAGGAGAAAGCTGAATGCAGCCGAAGTCAATCTCAGGGCTGGACAGACAGGCAGCCTGACAGCTTTCTTAGGGATAAGTACGAAACTGTGGGGTCTGTGTGGCCAAATGAGAAATCAGTGGTAAAGAAGGCACGCCAAATAATCTCCAGCGAATTCAACAATGGCTTTTAAGCAGATACAAATTGGTGATCCAAAGACACACATCTGAGATGATCTCCACAAAGTAGAATGAAAAAGAGGGGAGCCAGCAAGAGACACAGAAGCAGCAGGTCTGCCATTATGTGGCCAGAAGTTTTCCTAATTAACGCACATACACAAGTTAATAAGGACTTTGATAAGGAAGGTGTGGATGTGATCATGAGTTCCAGTGTGTGTATGTCACGATGAAATATCTGGTTCCTCTTCATTAGATCTCATGCTGTTCCCAGCCAATAAATGTCAGTCCTTTGAATGTGTGTGAGAAACATAAAGGAACTGAGCACTGTCTGCCCATAGGGAAGGCAGACTGGGGAAGGAGCTATTCTGAGTATGAGCGAACTCAGAGGCACCAGTGGCCCTTCTCAGGCTGCCCTGAAAACCCAGAGCACAAACTCCAGAGGAGAGCAAGGCTTCCTCTTCAAGTATTCTCATTGCATACCAAAGCATCCAAGACTGGCAATATTAAACAACAAGCACCTGATTCCATCTCATCTTGAGCCCAAAGGTGAAGATTTTGAATACGACACTAGTATGAAAGGCCCATCTCTGCTCCATGAGATCTCAGACTTCACAGAGCAAAATGTCTGGGGATGATCCAAAGAGTTGTGTGCGAGAAATGAGACAGTTCTACCCTCGCATGTGGGGTGCGTGGCCAGGCCATAGATATGAGACCACTCCACTAGGAGGCTCTTGTTATTCACAGCAACTGAGTCTACACAGAAAGCATTCCAAAAGAGCTCCTGGAACTACCAAGAGAACTAAGACATGGCACATTTTGAAGGTATAGTTTCTGAACCCGCGCAGTAGTGTTTCTGCCATATTCTATGGGTCAAAGCAATGTCATACCACCCAAAATCAAGAGGAAGAGACATGCATCAATTTCTCAATTGAAGGAATGGGGTGGGTGGGGGAGGAATCGTATTTTAAAACCATCATACCCCTTACCTATTTTGGGCTTTGCTCCCTCCGAGGTTTCAGGGCCTGGTGCAGCAAGTATGGAATTTTCTATCAACTTGGTGGTACCTAGCATAAGCACGGCTAATTTGTAAGAACATACAAAGAGCCTATTGAGTACACCAAAAAGTACTTGAGGACTATCTCACAGGAACCTAAGATCCTATGTGAACAAGAAGAACACAAGCTAGAGAAACAAGTTTATTCTAGACAATACAGCTTCTTGTATAAACCATATGTGGAAAAACAAGGCCACAGGGGAGAGGGAACATGGATTAAAGATAAGAATGATAAGATAAAAACAGGACAACCAGGAAAGAAAACTACAGAGGCTATATATATATGACAAAGACTGAAGTACACTTCATGCAATAGTACCCATTCTGGAGAGCTACAGATTATACACTAGATGGGCTATTTTATTCCGGTTGATAGAAGGAAACAAGCTGTGCTTTTCAAGCTGACTCTTTAAGCCAAGCTTGAGTCTTCTCAAAAGAATGACAAGTATGATGTTCTTTGAAATGCTAGCCATGAATACTCACGGAATTGTGGGCTTCATGTGTAGAGCAGGAGTGAGGTAGGGTCTTGATGTCAGGAACTGACTTTTAACCATATCCCCACATCTTTTCAAAACTAAAGCCAACTACACAAAATTTATTTTCAAGCATTTGATCATTATGAAAAATCAGAAAAAATTTGAGCAAAAAAGGGAAGGTAGAAGTGAGTCCCCACATACACAAAAGAGAAATATCTGGTCCCCCTTAATTTATCATCAAAGCAATTGGAAATGCCTTTTATTTCATCTAATTAAATGGTTATAAGAGCTGCAGAATGCCATATCTCCTGCCAAGTGACCTCTATTCCCATGACCTTCCCCACACAGAGTCTGAAGAAATAGGATACTTAAAAGACATTGCATTTTCATCCAAGAGAAAAATATGGATTTTTTTAAATATGGGGGATAGGAGACAAGAGCATTTCCCTTGATTACTTTGCTGCATGGAAGCTTCTTTGAAAACTAAGCATGAAAATTTTAAGCACATCTGCTTAAAAAAAAAAAAAGGTCACCCTCACTGCAGCTAAATTTTGCATGCAATGTATGTTGCTGTTTCCTTAAACACCCAGAGCTCAGTATTTCCAATCTTGCTTTTGCTGCTCAAGTATTGAGTCTTGTGCACTGTTGAGCCTCCTGAGTTTTCTTTGGACACTAGAGTGTGATCCTAAGATTAAGTCTTAGAGAATACGTGATTTCACACAAACTTTTATGATGACTTATCTCATCTCTCCATGCAATGCAATGACACTAGATCCATGCAGGATACACCCATTAAGGAATCAACATGTGCTTTCTCTTCTCTTGTGCTTCATGATTCTTTTACTTTGTCATTTTTTTAGTTGTATTTCATTGTCTGGGTAATGTATATTGGTGTTACTTTGTCATTTTTTATAGATCCACCTATAGATTTTTAAAAATATGTTAGGTTATCTTAAACATAATAGGACATATATATTTGTGGGTGATACAGGTGACTACCACTTTGCTCAAAATGTAGAATTATCTTCACTGAACTGGTGGCTCATGCCTGTAACCCTAACTACTCAGGAGACTGAGATGTGAGGATCACAATTCAAAGCCAGCCTGGGCAAGAAAGCCCATGAGGTATTTATCTCCAATTAAACACCAAAAAGACTAGAGGTGGAGCTATAGCTCAAATGGTGGATGTTAGCTTTAAACTAAAACACTCAGGGACAGTACCCGGACCATGAGTTTTAAGCCCCACAACAGGAAAAAATAAATTAAAATATGTATGTTTACATACATAGAATATGTATGTTTACTATAGAGAGAAAAGGTGAGATGGAAAGACAGACTATTCTCAACATTCTACAAGACTCCTCACGCTTCTTCCCAAGGAGTATCTCCCCTCTAAAGTAATCACTGACTTCATCCACCACATTAGTTTTGCCTGTTCATGACCTTCATATGAATGGAATCCCATTGTCTGGAAATGCAGCAGCCTGTTTGGGGATATTCTATGACAGATCCATTCTACCGCTGAAAGTACTTCAGTCATTTTCTCCAGGTTCTATGTTCTAGCAAACAGCTCCTTCTAGAAGTTTAGCCATCCAAGAGTCCATGTGGTGAGTAGATAAAGAAGATAAATCAAGTATTTAAGATCCTGTGTTGGTGGAGATTTTAGGTCCTTTGGCATCTTTTAAAATAGAACAAAATTATAGTAATAGTAGTAACAACAACAATCATAATAAACTTTTCTTTGTCGATGTTAGTTCCTTTCAAAGTTAGCTTATGAATTTAATTAACAAATTTTATTATATGCCAAGATTTTTTTAAGATAAACCCAGCATGCACTATTCTTCAGAAATAAACCTTTGAAGAAAATATTAGAGGTCATTCAAAAAAAAAAGCTATGGAGAAAATTAGAATCGGAAAATTCAGTAGCAAGGCCAGTGAAAGCTTCTCTAAAGAGAGCACAGAATGACAAAAATGAACCAGCTTCAGGAAGAAGAAAGCATGTTCTTACCAGACAGGACAACTGGATCAACACTCTTGAGTCTAGAAGGAATGTGACCTTCTGAGCAAAGGGAGAAGAGAGCTGTGAGGCTACGCTGTTGTGGGCAGTATAAAAGCAAGGAAGATGAGAGCACAGGGAGGCAAGTAAGGACATTTTCTGTAAGGGTGGTAGGAAGCAACTAAGAAGAGCTGCGGAAGTTGACTTGAAAGTGATCAGGAGAAACAAAGTGCCAGTAGAGGCCATTTCCCTCAATGATGGATAATGATAGCAAAAGAGACAGAAGCATTTATGAAATACAGTGTTTCAAAGGTAAGATGGACAGCAGATGCCAGGAAGGATATGATGGGGCATTGTGCTGAACATAGGTCTCACTTCTTTCTACAGATTTCTCAGGACACCCCCTATTCCATCCCCTCATCCTCCACATCTGCTAGGTTGGTAGAGGAAAGAAAAGATTACAGGACAAGAAAATCTGCCTTACAGTAATGATTCTTATTGGGCACGACAGGCACAGATTATTCTTATCTATACATTTCTGTTTGATTCTCATAATTACATTCTGGTTGATTGAGTGAGAGTGAGTGAGTGAATGAGTGAGTGAGTGAGTGAGTGAATGAATTAATGATATGGCAGTACTAGTGTTTGAAATCAGGGCCTCAAACTTGCTGGGCATGCCCACTACCACTTAAGCCAAGTGCACAGCCCATTGTTCTCTCAACGATTTTATGTAGAAAGGCAGGAAACATGATGTGTTAGGTTTTGCAAATAAAAAAAAAAAACACTTAAAGATGGCAACGGATTAATCCAAAGATACACGTTTACTAACTATGAATCCAAGACTTGAACATGTCCATTTGCTATTTGGCCCTCTGTATTGTTTTCCAGTGTTATTTTTCTCATGATTATCATAGATTTTACTGTGTGTTCTTTCTTTGTCAGACACTGTGACACTATGACAATTCATGACATATGTCACTTCTTTTAAGTTCTACACTGTAATACGTGTACCATTATTGCTAACTTTATTTTGCAGACCTATAAAGTTAGGACTCAGATCATTTAAAAAAAAAAACCTAAGTTTCCATTAATAGTAAATGCTAGAACTAGAATTTTAGTTGAGGCAAACTCACTTCAAAGCCTATTTTTCCCAGTCAAAACACTATGCTATTATAGACAGAGTAAATAAAATCTTTCTCCATTTGTCACCTTCAATGTAAAAGCATAAAGTAATTTTAAACCCTAGTACCCAGACCTATAGCAACCCTGTACTGGTAAATAAATATACAAAGATTCCTGACATTTTTATCTTCATCTGAAATATTAATTGAGGAGTCTTCTTGTCAGTTCCTTTCTCTAACCTTTGAAAAACTGACAGGATGTGAGCTCTGATGGCCTGACTATTTACCATTTGATCTTTAGCAGCATCTATCTATAGCCACCAGTGTAATTAGAGATGTGCCATAATATCAGGGCTGTTGGCAGGGTCGACTCTATCATTTGCTCAGAAAATCTAAAACATCCATTACAGAGCTAGCACTATATAATTATAAGCATTTCTTAAAGACAAAAGTTCAAAATGGATATATCAACTCACCAGATAAAAATAGCTCATTGTGAGATTTCCCTCAAGGTGCCTATCATCTATGATTTGACCAAAAATCACCATATCTTTTTTTCAAAAGTCAGATTTTGATTTAGCTGGATACCAGTGATTCTTTTTGTAATTCTATCTATTCAGGAGGATGAGACCTGAGGATCAGGGTCCAAAGCTAGCCCAGACAGGAAAGTCCATGAGACTCTTACCTCCCATTAACGAGAACTGGAGGTATGGCTCAAGTGGTAGAACGCCAGCCTTGTGTGAAAAAGGACAATGCTCCGATCCTGAGCAAGCCTCATGACCCCCCCCTCCACACACAGAGAGAGATTTAGAAAGAGTCCTGATTGAACTTTTTTGTTGTTGTTTCATAAATCCTGCATTTGCAGTTGGAAGAGATTGCAGTGACTATGTAATCTAATTGCCTGGAGTTTATAGATGCTAAGTTCCACAAAGGTTACTCCATATCCAGGATGCCCCAGTGAGCTGATGATAAAGCCACAGACTATATCCCTGTCTTCTGACTCCCAGCAGTGATGACATTTGCCATATGGCTCTTCGCTAGTATATCAACTGTCTGCCTCTTGAATAAAGAAAACGATTCAGAACCCTAGTCTATTCTCATCTAGATAACCTCATCGATAGCCATGTAGCCGTCTGCATAAACAGATTTTCATATCCTTCACATTGAGCGAACTCTACAGATCAAGGTCAAACGTCACCACTTCAGTTCCCTCAGTCAGAATGAGTCTTGCTGCACACACACACACACACACACACACACACACACACAATCGACACATGACTCCCTTGACCAGAATGTGGTACAATGTAGTTCATCTTGGGCTAGTAGTTTATGTGATATACAATAAATATTGAAATATTTCTGAATTTCCCTTGAAACTGAGTTTCCTTGAAACTCTCTCCCTCCCTCCCTTTCTTCCTCTCCCTCCCTTTCTTCCTCTCCCTCCCTTTCTTCCTCTCCCTCTCTCTTCCTTTCTCCACTCTCTCTCTCTCTCTCTCTCTCTCTCTCTCTCTCTCTCTCTCTCTCTCTCTCTCTCTCTCTCTCTCTCTCTCTCTCTCTCTCTCTCTCTCTCTCAATGTGTGTGCCAGTTCAAGGGCTTGAACTCAGGGTCTGAGTGCTGCCCTTAATTTTTTCACTCAAAGATGATAGATACTCTACTACTTGTGCCGTAGATCCTCTTTAGGTTTTTTTTGGGGGGGTAGTTAATTCAAAATTAGAGCTTCATGGACTTTCCTACTAGCTCTGAACCAGGATCCTCAGTTTTAGCCTCCTGATTAGCTAAGATTATAGGTGTAAGGAACTGGTGCCCATCTCAAAACTGGGCATTTCTGAAGTACCCCAAACCTTGGCTCAACCTGAGACCTCCAAGAGGATACACTTGACAGTCTGCTAATGTATACCAAAAGCAAAATAAAATTTTCAAAGAAAGACAAGAAAAGAGAACAGAAGAGCGCTAGACACAGGTAGTCACATCTGTAATCCTAGCTACTCAGGCGGCTGAGAGCTAATGACAGTGATTCAAAGCCAGCCCAGGAAGAAAAGGTCTGAAAGACTCTTCTCTCAAATTAACCACAAAAAGCCTGAAGTGCTGCTGTGTTCAAGTGAATGAATGAGCTCGAGGACAGTACTCAGGCCCTGAGTTCAAGCTCCAGTAGCAACTCACACACATGCGTGCACAGGATTGAAGGGGGTAGAGCGAGCGTGTGCGTGTATGTGCGTGCACCAAAGAGAGAGAGAGAGAGAGAGAGAGAGAGAGAGAGAGAGAGAGAGAGAGAGAGAGAGAGAGAGAGAGAGAGAGAGAGAGAGAGAGAAACGGGAGTTTTGGCAAGAAATAGTTGCAAGTAATGAAACAAATTTCACTTAGATATAAAAAAATTAATTATTCTCTGACTCTTTAGTACAAAAGTATATCCTCCTTAATATTAGAGTTTTAAATACAATGTTATTATTTTTGAAGGAAAGCGGTGTTTCTATTGAAAATTGTGTTTCTAATATTTCCCCATTGACAATACTTCACTTTCCCACCAGAAAGGGGAGGAAAAACTTGTCATCTAAATAATATTGTTCTCTTATTTTCTTATATTCACCTCTTACTTTCTTGGCATTAGATTTCACATTAAAATATAAGATACATTTTCAAACATCCAAGCCTTATCAAAAAATGAATCTTGATTGATTCAAAGTTTTACTTCTTGTACCTCCAATTTCCCAGTAGTCCTATTTCTCAATCAGAATTTGAATAATCTTTACAACACATATTCCCCCCCGAACTCAGATTTAATGACTCGGTAGGTTCAGAAAGAGAATTAACAGCTGCAGCTCGTCCCGCGGTGCCATTCTGTAATGACAATGTTATACCACATTAGCAATTGTGACATTAATAAAAAGAAGCCCATAAGATCAAGCTGACTTTAGTCAAATGTAGGTCAGGCTTTGTTTGTGCAGAATCTGCTAATAAATTCCCAGGTAAGTGTTCTCAAGTGCCACGCATATATGTCAGTAGCATAATTTCAGCCTCACTAAATGATTCACATTTTTAAGTTTCTATAAGCCATTTTGAAGTTATTGTTAAGCATTTAATTCCATCGTCAGGCTTAGGGGCTCTTTCAAATTATTAACTCATGTGACATTGTCTTTCCTTCAGGCAACACTTGAGAATACTTTCGAGGGTTTTGTGTTCACCTTTCAGATGCCCAAGTTCTTATTAGAAGAGACTCGAGGTCACCTCTAATTCACAGTATAACCACAGAGGAAATGAAGCTGAGGCTAAAGATAGCCATCTGTGATCTCTAAGTTCTCATTGTCACAGGAAGTCATGGAAGCCTAACACTAATATTGCCATCTTAAATCTTAGGATGGTTTTTCCAGAACCACACAATCCCAAAGTATACTTTAAAATAAAACACTTCAAAACAATTTTACAGTTTACTTCTTTTTTTAATGCTAGGGATCAAACCTGGGAACTTGGACACTGATAGGTAAATACTGCATCACCTCAATTCCAGAGGTTTCTGCAAAAGTTACTATATATTTTTCCGGGGTGTCATCATGTTCTCTCCTGGTACATATATAAGAAATGAAAATATAAGCTCACAAAACAGACCTGCAGAAAAAATGTCCACAGTAACTCCATTGATCATGGAACCCAAAGTGACAGGAGAAAGATAAATAAGTGATGAGACAGGATATCTAGACAGCCACAGGAAGGAAAGAACTGGTCCATCCAGCAATCATGCGTAAAGTGTCATGGTCAGTGAAAGTAACCTGACTCAGAGCAGTATATTCTGTGTGATCCCATTGATACAAAATTCTAGGACAACCATTCTGTAGTGACACAAATCAGAACAGGGCAGGAGTTGCCTGGAAGACTCAGGAAAGCATGTTCTAGAATGGTGGACTCATATATAACTTCTTGGTATGGTGTTAAATATGTGTGTGTGCCTGCAGAAAACTAAAGTTGGATCCTTCTTTGTCACCCTGCACTAGAATTAACTCCAAATGGATCAAAGACCTGGAGGTAAAAGCTGACACACTGAAAACTTTACAAGAAGGAATAGGAGATACACTAGGCCTCCTTGGCACAGGCCAAAACTTTCTTAATAAGGACCAAGAATCACAGCAAATAAGAGAAAGGCTGGATAAGTGAGACTGCATTAAACTGCAGAGCGTTTGTATGGCAAAGGACATAGCTAGTAAATTAATTAGGAAGCCTACAGAGTGGGAGAAGATCTTCACCAACCAAACAACGGACAAAGGCCTCATATCTAAAATATATCAACAACTCAAAAAATTGAATCACTCCAAAACTAATTTCCAAAGAAACAACCATCCCGTCAAAAGATGGGCCAAAGACTTAAAGAGAGTCTTCTCTGAAGAAGAAACAAAAATGGCCTATGGACACATGAAGAAATGCTCAACATCTCTGGTCATGAAAGAAATGCAAATCAAAACAACTCTAAGATTCCCCCTCACTCCAGTTAGAATGGCCAGGATCAAGAAAACTAATAACAACAGATGCTGGAGGGGATGTGGCCAGGAGGGATCACTACTACACTGCTGGTGGGAGTGCAAACTCATTCAACTACTATGGAAAGCAGTGTGGCAGTGCCTCCAAAGGCTAAACATAGAGCTCCCCTATGACCCAACAATTCCACTACTTGGCATTTACCCAACCATCCAGAAACTAGGGCATACTAAATCCACTAGCACAACAATGTTGATTGCAGAATTATTCACCATAGCAAAAATATGGAACCAACCTAGATGTCCCTCAGTTGATGAGTGGATCAACAAGTTGTGGTATTTGTACACAATGGAATTCTATGCTGCTGTCAGAAAAAAGGACATCTCCCCATTTGTTAGGAAATGGAAAGTCTTAGAAAAAAATCATATTAAGTGAAGTAAGCCAGACTTAAAGGAACTTAGGCTCAATGGTTTCCCTCATTTGTCATAATCAGTAGAAACCTTGGGCTCTACTAGCAAAGATCTGCAATAGAGCAAAACCTTGATACATAAGGCCATATAGTATGAAGCTAATTGAAAAGACCTCCAGGATATAGAAACAAAAGCCATATAATGAATGATTGTTGTCCTTAATGTACTATGTTATCTCTCATCTCTTTTGCTGTCCCTTGGTTATCTCATATTGTTACAGTATCTCACTTTGTTATTTGATATATTGGATTTATTTGTATTTGGTTATTTGAAATTGGATAGGGAAGGGGGGAAAACCAAGACAGGGGGGTGTAGGGGAGGGTAATGGGGACCAAGACATGTGAAAGGGTATCAATATATGTGAATTCATGCACCTTCTATCTGGCAAATATCATGTAACCCTTTTATTAATTACAATAAAAAATAAATAAATAAATAAATAAATATGTGTGTGTATATTTATCAAACTCATCAAAGATTTGCATGTGGAGATTTATGTCTAGATTATGTGTTAATGAAAAACATGTGAGTGCACTGTAAACGCTTCAATTTTATACTTAAACTATACTAAGTCAATGCTCTTTATTAAATCCTTAAGCACCTGCAAAACATTATGAAATCTTTCAGATTTGAGGAAAAAGAGATATCACTTAAGTTACCAATCCTGCTAAGGATAACGCACAGATCATTTCAATTGAGCTGCATTTTAATTCCTGCTACACACAAATGGCATAATTTGAGAGCTCGGTGTTTATAAATTAGAAAGATTAGTAATAATATCTATGGGCATAAATGCAATTAAATACTTAAAGCTAATTTATAATAATGTGCAAAAGCAGCTGAAAGACAAGACAAAGCCAGTGAATAAACAAAACTTATTTGCAATCCTAAAATTCATCAGAATTCAGTTGATTTTTCTAGCACAAATCTTGTCCCGACCACTTCTGTGATTCAGGTTCCTGTCACTTCTCTGTTTCTGGTTGTTTTGGTTGTAGTTATGAAGTTCAGTAAATACCATATTCCTGCTTCTATAGTCTTTCTCCTTTGATAGCCACCATATTAATCTTAGATCACCACCGGAGCATTTCATGACATTTCAGGCCAGTGAGGGTCAACTTTGAGTACTTAGTTTGGTATTTAAAGACAGGTGTTGATGTAACCAGGCCACCTTCAGTATCCTTAATCTCATGGCCACTTTTCTCCTAGCCTCCTACCAGTCCACAGATCTCTGCACTGAAAAATTAAGCCATTGCTATGTTCCAGTGCCCTTTGACCTTCATATTGAGCCCGGCTCATCTCACCTTTCAACACCCACTGTAACTGTCTCCTCTTAGGTTTTCCTGACTCAACATAATCCTTCCTCCTTATAAGCATATATCATATACATATATATATATACATATACATATTGTGAGTCATGGGGCTTGAACTCGGCCTGGGCGCTGTCCCTGAGCTCTTCAGCTCAAGGCTACCACCCTAGCCTTCAGCCAAATCCCACTTCCCATTTTCTAGGGGTTAACTGGAGATAAGAGTCTCGGATCCTTTTGTGCCTGGACTGGTTTTGAACCTTGATACTCAGATCTCAGCCTCCTGAGTAGCTAGGATTACAAGCATGAGCCACCACACCCAACTAAGCATACATCATATTGAATACACACTTCTCCTAGGATGGTCATTACTGTGCAGCCTGCATTGCAATGTGGTTTGAATTCTAATCTCAGCTAGAATTTTGAAGAAAATGACAACCCTAATCACAATGTCATTCTTTAAAGAAATAGAAGAGGCAATCCAAAATTTCATGTGGAATAATAAAAGACCCCGTATAGCAAAAACACTTCTTAGCAGAAAGAACAGCACAGGAGGAATTTCAATACCAAACTTTAGACTCTATTACAGAGCTATAATTCTCAAAACAGCTTGGTACTGGCACAAGAACAGGTCTGAAGACCAATGGAATAGAGCTGAGGACCCAGATATTAAACCACAGACCCATGGCCACCTAATTTTTGACAAGGGAGCCGAAAAAATAGAATGGAAGAAAGACAGCTGCTTCAACAAGTGGTGCTGGCAGAACTGGTTAAGCACCTGCAGAACACTAAAGTTGGATCCTTCTTTGTCACCCTGCACTAGAATTAACTCCAAATGGATCAAAGACCTGGAGGCAAAAGCTGACACACTGAAAACTTTACAAGAAGGAATAGGAGATACACTAGGCCTCCTTGGCACAGGTCGAAACTTTCTTAATAAGGACCAAGAATCACAACAAATCAGAGAAAGGCTGGATAAGTGGGACTGCATTAAACTGCAGAGCTTTTGTATGGCAAAGGACATAGCTAGTAAATTAATTAGGAAGCCTACAGAGTGGGAGAAGATCTTCACTACCATACTATGGACAAAGGCCTTATATCTAAAATATATCAACAGCTCCAAAAATTGAATCACTCCAAAACTAATCTCCAAAGAAACAACCATCCCATCAAAAAATGGGCCAAAGACTTACAGAGAGTCTTCTCTGAAGAAGAAATAAGAATGGCCTATAGACACATGAAGAAATGCTCAACATTTCTGGTCGTAAAAGAAATGCAAATCAGAACAACTCTAAGGTTCCACCTCACTCCAGTTAGAATGGCCAGGATCAAGAAAACTAATAACAACAGATGCTGGAGGGGATGTGGCCAGGAGGGATCACTACTACACTGCTGGTGGGAGTGCAAACTCATTCAACCACTATGGAAAGCAGTGTGACAGTTCCTCAAAAGACTAAACATATAACTCCCCTATGACCCAGCAATTCCACTACTTGGCATTTACCCAACCGTCTAGAAAAAAGAACATACTAAATCCACTACCACAACGATGTTCATTGCAGCACTATTTACCATAGCAAAGATACGGAACCAACCCAGATGTCCCTCAGTTGATGGGTGGATCAACAAGATGTGGTACTTATACACAATGGAATTCTATGCTGCTGTCAGAAAGAACGACATCGACCCATTTGTAAGGAAATGGAAAGACTTAGAAAAAATCATATTAAGTGAAGTAAGCCAGACTCAAAGGAACATAGGCTCAATGGTTTCCCTCATTTGCCATAATCAGTAGAAACCTTGGGCTCTCCTAGCAGAGGTTTGCAATAGAGCAAAACCTAGATACATAAGGCCATACAGTATGACGCTAAAAGAAAGGACCTCTAGGATATAGAAACAAAAGCCATATAATGAATGATTGCTGTCTTTACTGTACTATGTTATCTGTCATGTCTTTTGCTGTCCCTTGGTTATCTCATATTGTTACAGTATTTCACTTTGTTATCTGATATATTGGATATATTTGTATTTGGTTATTTGAAATTGGATAGGGAAGGGGGGAAAACAAGATGAGGGTGGGGGTGGGGGGGGAGGGAAATGGGGACCAAGACATGAGAAAGGGTATCAATGTATGTGAAGTAATGCACCTTCCATCTGGTGAATGTAATGTAACCCTTCTATTAATTACAGTAAAAATTATATGAAAAAAAAGAAAATGACAACCCTAAAACTTAGTTCTTTGTCAGAATTTGAGCAAGTAAGTCTTTTTCTACTTCTGTTTTTAATCTGTTTAAAACATATATACAATTTACATATTATTATAGTTTGTTATATATTACATTTATATATACAAATATTTACTTCTGGTTATTCAGGAAGCTGAAATCTACAGGTAGTTGAAACTCCACCTAGTTAGACAAGTCCAGGAAAATGTTACCTCCAATTAACCAGCAAAAAACAAGACTGGAGATGCAACTTAAGCAGTAGAGATTTTGCAGTAGAGACTGTGAGGCCCTGAGTTCAAGCTCCAATACTAACTAGATAAAAATAATCTCTGCAACAGGCAGGAAATTAAAGGGCTTAGTGTGTCACACTCTTTACTGCTCAATAATATACAAATTTTTATAGCCAAACAATGGAAACAACCCAGATGCCCCACTACAAATGAATGGATACAAAAAGTTTGGTACATATATGCCGGAGCCAGCCGGCAGCAAGGTGGGATACCTGATTAGGGAGTGAATGAGAAAAGAAAAAGAAAAGACAAGTAACAGATGGGGTTCCGGAAGGCTACAGCCCAAGACTACAGCCTAAGGCCGTAAGCTTAAGACCACAGTGCCGGGTTTATTTCCCATTCCGATCTTATATAGTCTCTACAGAACAAGAACCTGTCAGGTGTTACATTGATAATCAAGTCTCAGCAGAGAGTGATAAAACAATAACATATTCGTTCCTAATGATAATCAAGTCTCAGCAAAAAGTGATTCACAATACCGACAATATAGCTTAAAGTTCATAGGCATGGCGTCATACATGACAGCTCATTTCTTTGCGTGGTTATCTTACTCAGTGATGCAGATGCATGGGCCAGCCTGACCCCACACTCAGCTCCCAACACATATATACAATGGAATTCTACATAGCCAACAGACAAGATAAAATAATGGAATTTACTGGAAAGTGGATGAAACTAGAGCAAATCATGTTGAGCAGGATAAGTTAAGACCAAAGGAACACATGGTCTCCTTGATATGTGGATATTAGATCCAAACAGTATAAGAGCAATGACTCAGTATTTGGGTACCCAAGGTCATTGACATAGTCTTGGAGATGTAAATATAACTACATAGACATAAAAATCTAAGATGGGAAAAAAAATCTATGATGGGATATGTACTCTATAAACAATGTTATATAGATCAATATGTATCTATGACATACAAACTCTCAGCTTAATTTTAATTATGTGTTCTAAAATTTATGTGCCAGTGATTGCATGTAGAAATTCCCTTCTTGAATACTTGTTTGTTAAACATGACATTTGAAATATGGTGTAAAAAATCAGCATTAATAAAATATTTTAATATAAAAACTATATACTTTTTAAAAACTACTAGCTAAAATGGAATGTGTTTACTAGGTGGGAAAATTATATTCTAAAATTTGAAAGAACTTGTAAGCAAAAAATATGGGAAAAAAATATCAGCAGAAGCCAGGCACAGTGGCTCATGCCTGTAGTCCTAGCTACTCTGGAGGCTGAGATCTGAGGATCAAGATTCAAAGCCAGCCCTGGCACTAAAGAATGTGAGACTCTTATCTCCAATTAACCACTAGAAAACCCGAAGTGGCACTGTGGCTCCAGGGGTAGCCTTGTGCTGAAGGGCTCAGGCCCAAAGTCAAGCCCCACAACCAACAAAAAGAAAAGGAAAGGAAAGAAAAGAAAAGAAAAGCATACCAAAAAGGAAGAAAGGAAGAAAGAGAGAGAGAGAGAGAGAGAGAGAGAGAGAGAGAGAGAGAGAGAGAGAGAGAGAGAAAAGCAGTCAACCCTAGTACCAGAAAGAAATAAAAATAAATATATCCCTGCCTGCCAATACTTGCATATGAATATTCTTATTAGCCCAACGAAAACAAATGTCCACTATAGAAAGACAGAGACACAAAGCCTGTCCCATTTGTCCTACAGCAGAATAGCACTCACCAATGAAAAGGCGCACAGCACTGGCAGTGTAGCAACTTGGACGGATTTCAAAATCTTTACCTTGAGTAAAGAAATTCTAACACGAAAGTAAGCACGCGCTGAGCAGCTCCACTTAGATGAAATCCCCCAAATAAACCACACGTCATGGAGGAAGGAGGTCGGTGCTGCCTAACATGAAGGGTCTGCTTGGGTGTCCAGTGGGGTGATGGTTTCAGGCTGTAGAGATGATTCTGTGGAAATTCACCATATGGTATGTGTGACGTGTGAATGTGTTCCTCATTTTAAGTCAGTAAGAACCTACGAAATGAGATCATGCCAATGAGACATAGTAGTAGGTTTTCAGTAGGAAAAAAAGAAAATGTCACATTTGTCGGACAGATTGTCCCTCTTTGTCAGGGACACTAGATGGTGGTCTGTGGGAAATGCAGCAGACTCGGCTGTCTGGAGCACCACGGGATTCTGGAAGAGATCTTTCATGATGAGCTGTGGGATCCCAGGAAGCATGCTGGTCTGGGTCAAAGGACAACAGCCGAGTGGAGCAAAGGTTGCCATATCATCCTAGATTCAAGGTGGCAGCCCGCAGAGTGTATGCTCAGCCTATTCAACCTCTATCACTTATCTGTCCGAGCACCTAAGGGACTGGATCGTCAACTTTGTATTGACTGAGGAAAAGCATGCTGGATGACAGATGAATGTCTAAATCATCTTGACAGGCTAGAGCAGAAGTTCAGATATAAAGGTGAGGTTGTTTTTGTTGTTGTTTCTTTGGTTTTTTTCCCAGTCATAGGGCTTGAACTCAGGACCTGGACACTGTTCCTGAGCTCTTTCACTCAGGGCTAGCACTCTACCACACTGAGCAACAGCTCTACTTCAGGTTTTCTTATGTTCAACTGGAGATGAGAGTCTTACAGACTTTCTTGCCCAGGCTGGATTTGAACCACGATCCTCAGCTCTCAATCTCCAGTGTAGCTAAAATAAATGATGTGAGCCACCAATGTCTGGCTCACAAGGTAAGATTTTGAAGAGTAATCTAAGCCTAAAATTTAGCTTTCCAAGTGAGAGAGAGAGAGAGAGAGAGAGAGAGAGAGAGAGAGAGAGAGACAGAGAGAGAGAGAGACAGAGACAGAGACAGAGAGAGACAGAGACAGAGAGAGACAGAGACAGAGAGACAGAGAGACAGAGACAGAGAGAGATTCCACACCATATCCAAGGACATTAGGAAAACAGTCTTAGAAGCCTGACACTAGTAGAGTAGCTCATATCTGTAATCCTAGCTACTTGGGATCACAGTTCAAAGCCAGCCTGGGCAAGAAAGTTTGTGAGACTCTTTATTTCCAATTAACCAGAAAAATGGAAGTGATGCTGTGGTTCAAAGTGGTGGAGTGCAAACCTTGAGCAAAAGAGTTCAGGGTTAGCATTTAGGATCCAAGTTCAAGTCCTACAACCAACAAAAAGAAAAGAAAAGGAAAACATAGGCCTGAAATGTGACCTATGGTAGAGTGCTTGCCTAGCATGCATTAAGTTTCAATTCCTCGGTACCACATACACAGAAAGAGCTGGAAGTGGTGCTGTGGCTCAAGTGGTAGAGTTCTAGCCTTGAGCAAAAAGTGCTCAAGGACAGTGCCCAGACCCTGAATTTGAGCTCTAGAAGTGGTTTAAAAAAAAAAAAAGATAAGGAAAGAAAATCACGTGAGCTGAAGAGCTCGGGGACAGCTGCCAGGCCTAGAGATCAAGCCCCATGACCAAAAACAAAAGAAAAAAGAAAAGAAAAAAAAACAACGTTAGGGAATCCATCAACCATTAGTTTGGGGTTAACCAACAATGAATGTAACCCCCAAAGATATGAACAAGACCTTGGATTTCACCAAGGAAAATATACTTGAATTAAAAGGAGGTCAAAATGCTTTCAGGAGCAAGTGGCTCACAACTACCATCTTAACTACTCAGGGAGCTGACTGAGATCTAGAGGATTACAAATTGAAGCCACCCCAAAGAGCAAAGTCTGTGGGATTCCATCTCCAAAATAACCAGCAAAAAGCAAAACTGTAGGTGTGGTTCAAATAGTAGGGTGCCAGCCTATGAAACAAACCAATCCAAAGTCACAGACCTTGTATTCAAACCATCATACCAAAAAAAGGAAAGAAAAGAAAGAAAGAGAGGAGAGAAAGAGGCAGAGATACAGAGAAAAAGGGAGGAAGAGAGGAAAGAAAGGAGGAAGGGAGAGGAAGAAAAGAGACAAAAGGGAAGAAAAGGAAAGGGGAGGGAGGAAGGGAGCCGGAGGAAGGGAGGGAAGGAGGAAAGGAAGGGAAAGAAAATCTTGTCCTGTTGGCCATTATAAACTTGCATTTCAAAATTACATAGTTTTTTAGTGAGATGCTTAATTGGGGGCTACATTAGCATTCTTTCAGGGAGGAAATCCTTTCTACCTCTAAGTTCCATGAGGACAAAATTCACATCTTGATCCCTCAGCACTTACCTTCATTCCTGGCATGACCATTACCAAAGTAAAGGGTGCTATGCATTAGTAAATCTAGAAATGCTGTCATATATGTAGTTGGGGAGTGGTAATGGTTTAGGTATAGAAGACTGAGGAAGCAGAAAGGGAGGGTGAAGCAGCAGAGTAGTACAAGACAAGCCTGATGTCACAACAATGTGTTATAGGTGGCTACCAAACCTTTGTCACTTGCTGAGAGGCGGCACCAATTCACCTCCCCTTCTATGAGAGTCACTTTGAACTGGATTCTGATCTAATCAAGCCACCCATCCAGCATTCCCCACTACATCTTGTGAGAAATTGTTAGCAAATAAATCACATCACCAGGAGTTGGGTCAAGTGGTGATGTAGTAAGAAAGAGCAAAAACACTCTCTTCAAATAAATTAAGAAGTATCAGACCCCAGCCCCTATAGTAGAGTTATAATCAATAATATGACTTAGTTGAATTGTTTAGGAAAATGAGATTAGGCAAAGGGGGGAGGCCGGTTGCTTATCAGTATCCTTGGCTGATTGGGCAAGGACAAAGGATTTCTAAGGAGACACAGGAGGAATACAGCTGACACTTAATACAAGAATAAGTTTTGTGGTTTGAAGGAGATAGTGCTATGTTTCCAGATGGCTGCATTATCACACCGTAAGAAAAGATACAAACAATGTGAGGGAAACAGCATCTAATGAGAAAAACAACATAAAATGTTTTTAAAAACCCCTTTGTGACCTGAGATTTGCTAACAAATACACAATGTGAGGACTGACTGCACACACACAATATCTAGGTATTGTGCAGGAACAGATGGAGAGATAGGTAGGTGGATAAAGCAACCCAACATTATTATTAATATTATTATTATTTACATTTGCTGGGGGTAAAAGCAGGAAAAAGCAACTAAAATTTGCCTTGAAGAGTTTGCCAAATATTTGTCTTTGAGCAGCCACATATATGTTATTTTATATATTATAAAAATGTTATATATCTTAACTCATGAAAGCAATTTTCTAAGATAATTTCTCCTGAGACTTTCCTCCTTGATTCAACTCTGAGCAGGCATCCCTTCTGCCTTGCTACCTGTGGAATTTGGTACACTGAGTGGGATCTCTTCTCTGACTTTCAGAAATCCAGTAGGACAGACGGCTTTGAGCAACAGTGCAGTGGGCAGCTAGGACAATGAGAACAGTGACCGGGTCATGCCCCCACCCCTGCGTCCTCTCCCAGATGGCCTCTCTTCCCACGCTGGCTTCCCAAGCCCTGTGCCTACTTTTTATCCCTGTTCCTGGCACATGTTCCCTGGTATGAGCTGTTTCCACGAACCATGACAGCACACTCTGTACTCTCAGTCACAAGGCTCTCCTTGGCTAAGGTTTTATTTAAATAGATTTCTAACTCCTTCACATACAGCATCTTGCTGTTTAAGGTAGAGGAAGAAGCTCAGAATTCTAGGGGAGTAGGTTTCAGAATTTTTGAGACAAAGACCTGCAGTTCAAAGGGGAAAAAAGTAACACCAAGAATCTCATTCACAGAAGCAAGCTACAATGGTGTTTGTTTTACTAGATGCCATGCATCCCAGTATTTCTATTCTTTTTCAGACTTTGGTTTTGTTTTGTTCTTTGTGTCAGTCTCAGGGCTTGAACTCAAGACTTGGGTGCTATCCCAGAGCTGTTGTGCTCAGAGCTAGGGCTCTACCACTTGAGCCACAACTCCTCTTCTGGGTTTTAGTAGTTAATTGGAGATAAGAGGCTCACAGACTTTCCTGCTGGCTTTCAAACTGTGAACCTCAGAGCTCAGCCTCCTGAATAGCTAGGATTGTAGGCATAATACACTGGTGCCCAGCTCTTGTTTAGTTTTTAAGCTGCTGGTGACGCTCCATTGATCTGACTTCGTAACACAATGTAGAGAGACTAATGACCTTGGAGGTCTGCCTATGGGTTCATTTTCAATAACAGTACTTACCAGGAATGTGGCAGTGGCCAGACACCCCAAAACTATGTCACCAGCATCAACAGCAAGAACCAAGGTCCCTGAAACTTATGAGTTACGTTGCCATTTTCTAATAATGAAATGAGTAAGAGTTCATCCACACAATGGTACCATCTACTAACTGCAGAATGAATTCATGAGAACACAGAGCAGCCAGAATAAGAAACATTCAAGTCTCGCCCAGGTGCCCAATGGTACAGTTTGAGAATAGTCCTATCAGATAATGCTGCTGATATGAACATTGGGGCCCTAGCAGTTTTATTTTACACTATCTGAAGAAATCCTGTGAATAACAGACACTGACAACACTCGGGTTTAATAAACATGAAGCCAAAAGACAAGGGCAGGTTCCCCATTTGGGGAAAGATGGCTGAAGCTCCTAAATATAAATATCCAGACTGCTTGGCAACTGAGAACCTCAAGGAAAATGGAGCATGAGACTCTCCATGGTTCAGTAATGCCACCTCCTTTCTCTTCATCTAGATCCACCAAGGCGATTTACACTTTGGTCTCTATTATTGCTTTGCTGAGAAGGAAAGAACAGACAGTCCAATGAAGATATGTCTCATCTGCTTGCCAGTTTTATTTCTCAAATTACTCACTGGAGACCTTGATTAATATGTATCTGTCTTGTGGGTTTGGTGACACGATCATTCCTGTGCTGAAGGAAATATCAAGGATGAGGCAGGTAAAGCAGCAACCAGGGAAGCTGCACTCCCAAGAGCCTGCCTGGGCAGCCAGCCAGCCATCCCAAAGAAATCCTTGGCTCAACTCTTATCTCTTGACCTGTAACAAGTTATTCAGAGGCTGGTAAGTGACAAACCAAATGAAAATGTATTGGTTTGAAGAGAAAAGCAGTGTGTTAGCATTCCTTCAGCCAGCCCGAGTGAAGGAATAGAATTGAGACTCTGTCACATGTTGTCTTCACGTACCCGTGCTGGGTGCAGTTCAGCTTCTGCAGACTGCAGTTCACATTTTTAAAGGAAAGACAAAACAATTTGTGTCATAGAATTGGATGGCCATAGCATGCCTTAATATTTCCAACCAACCACTGAGCCTGGCTTTTCATTGCTTTTCAGTATCATTTATTGACTCTATATACACTTGAGAGTAGAGCCATCAGATTCAGACATCATAAAAGAGATAAAGCCTCTTCCTCCAAGGGCTCTAACTTTACAAGTTCTCATCGGGAAAGTTAGCAACTTGGATACTTATGTGAGCAACATAGCAGGGTCCCATCTTAAAAATAAACTGAAACAAAGCCAAGCTTCTGTGATTCACACCTATAGTTCTAGCTACTCAGGACACTGAGATCTGAGGATCGCAGTTCGAAGCTAGTGGGCAGGAAAGTCTGTGAAACTCTTTTCTCCAATTAATCACAGAAAAAAAGCCAAAAGTGGTACTGGGGCTCAAGTTGTACAGGGCTAGCCTTGAGCAAAATGGAGCTCAGGGACAGTACCCAGGCCTCCAGTTCAAGCCCCAGGACTGGCAAATAAATAAACCAAAACAAAGCTAACTAGAATCAACTCCATCTAAGGGAAGGAGAGATTTCACAGGGGAGACTTTAGAGTTGGGTATGAGAAAGGAATGAAAGTCACAACGCAGACCACTGAAGAACACACATGACAGGAGAAGAACACCCACAAGAAGATGGACGGTGGAAGAAGCTTGTCTGGGCAGGTCATGGCAGCTCCTGTGTGTTTAAACGGGGACACTCTTGTCATGACACAGGGCTTATTTTCAAAAGTGCATCACAATCCACCTCACTTCTTAATGACCCTCCTCTGGCAGAAACGGAGGAGTTAATTAGAAGTATTAGAGTCAGGGCCTCCGAAGATTGGGTAGTACTGCTGACAGTGTATTTGTAGGGGGCATTTGGGAGCTAACACACACACACACACACGCACACACACACACACACACAGATGGTTGTAGTGATTGGTTTTGGTGTGTCTTGTTTCACTTCCTAAGGAAAGGAAAATTAAAATTAAAGCCAAAATAAACTCTTTTCATGGGAAATATAAGTCATTTGATGATTGTTCCACTTTTTCCTCTCAGAAATCACCTAAAGTGATAGGGAAATTTTTTTTTAGTAGAAAAGCACAACAATTCCAGCTAATTTTTTTAATTCGGATGATTTATCCGTTTTTATGAAATCTGGGCTGACATTGATCAAGGTACACTGTACTCCATACCTGACATGTCAAATCTCCTGTGTATAAGCACTTAAAGATAATAATAATAATAGTAAGGTGATAATTAAAATTAAAGGGGGTCATGGACAGCAGCTTTCCATAGTCTATGGTAGGATTTGTGGTGGCCTGGAGCACTCCCAAGTGTTGGATGCCAAGGACCCAGGACCAGCATCAGAGACAAGGAATAATGATGACTTCAATGGCTGCATGTAGCACTAGGATGCTTTCAAACTCATGCCACACAGTAAGCAGAAAGGGGTAGGCATATAGGCAACTGGTTGGATTCTAGGTTGATGATCAATTAAAGCAACAGCAAATGAAGAGTATCCAAGACTTCTTAGAGTGTTGAATGTTAAAGATGGATCCAGGAGACAGTTCGTTTGACAAGATTTTCTCCCCCTGTGATTAAAAGGAATCATGGAAAGCACTGGCAGCTTCCATCTGTAATTCTAGCTATTCAGGAAGCTGAAATCTGAGGATGGCGATCCAGATCAAGAAAGTGTAAGAGACTCGTGCATCCAATTAATCAGAACAACAAAAAAAGTGGAAGTAGAGCTGTGACTCAGGTGGTAGTGAGCTACCTTTGAGCTTTTCTGCTCAAAGGTAGCACTCAGGCCCTGAATTCAAGTTCTAGGACCAGCACGTTTTTTGTTGTTGTTGTTGTTGTTTTGTTTTTGCCAGTCCTGGGCTTGAGCTCAGGGCCTGAGCACTGTCCTCGGACTTTCTCAAGGCTAGAGCTCTACCACTTGAGCCTCAGCACCATTTCTGGCTTTTTTCTATGTATGTGGTACTGAGGAATCGAACCCGGGTCTTCATGCATGCTAGGCAAGCACTTTAACCACTAGGCCAAACTCCCAGCCCACCAGCACGTTTTTTAAATGCTGGAAAAAAATGGGAGGTGGTAACAATGTTTGATAAGAAATATCTTACATATGTAAGACACTACCTTACATATATAACTGTGATTCCCCTGTGCATCATCCTGATGATACAATAAAATTAAATTGGTAAATAAATGCTTCTGTTGAATACAAATTCTATGTATTCCTTTATAAATTGACATCTTCAAAGGATAACCATAGATAAGCAAATTTGTTTCTAAATCAAATTTTAGAGAACCTGAGGACAAAGGGAAAAAATTACCTACTTATTATATAAGTTTGATAGTTTCTTATGATTTTTTGTGTGTCACTAATAGAAATGAAGACTAAACATCGAGTAAGATAACGTCAATCTTCTTAGACGTCTGGTCATGGATAAGTTGTCAATTACTATTTAAACTGGCATTTATGTCTTTGCTTACATTTGTTTAGGTGTAATTTGCATCAAGAGAGATTGGAGGGACTTTCTCTTGTGAGTAAAATAGAAAACTGTTTGTATACCACTTCCTAAGTTTGTACAACTCAAGGGACTTATGCAAATACTCAGAAAATGAAGTGCTTTGAATTTGGATTCTTTTCCTGAGTTTGGAATATCTTATATACATAATGGGATATCTTCAGGATAAGACTCAAGTCTAAATAAGAAATCGTTGTGTTTTACATACACCTCATACATTTATGCTGAAAGCAATTTTCTGCATGAGTTCTAGTTCCATTGCATTTTCACTTGGAATAGCCACAGGAGGTCAGATGTGGAGTTTACTTGTTCTTTTCTTATGTTAGGGCTCAGAAAAGTTTGAGATTTTGTAGCATTGGGATTTTGGACTTTAAGATTAAGGATGCTCAACTTGTAACTCAGATTTAGCATGATTTATTTAAATTGTACTGAAGGTCAAGTGAAGAAGCTCAGACCAGTAATCCTAGCCACTCCAGAGGCAGAAATCAGGAGGAGCAAAGTTCAAGGTTAGCCCAGGTCTAAACTTCTCAAGACACCATCCCTACCAATAAAAAGGGGGACATGGTGGCACATGCTTGTCATCCAGCTAGACAGGGTATAAACAGAAGGATCAGGAGGATATCACAAACAAAAGCCAACAAAGCTTCTGAGGGACATGGCTCAAGAGGTTATGCACCTGCCTAGCCAATGTCCTAGTTCAAATCCTATATAGTCAAAAAACATGGGGGAAAATAGAAAATTTACGCCAGGCACAGTGAAGAGCACCTGTAATCCTACTGTAACTTCAGTACTCAAGGAAGACATGGCAGGTAGATCAAAAGTCTGGTGGAAGCAGGCCACCAGTGGCTCACACCTGTAACCCTAGCTAGCTACTCAGGAGGCTGAGCTCTGAGGATGGAGGCTCAAAGCCAGCCAGAGCAGGAAAGTCTGTGAGTCTCTTACCTCCAAATATGCAGAAGAAGAGCTGTGGCTCAAGTGGCAGAGTGCTGGCCTTCAGCAAAAATGCTCAGAGACAGCACCCAGGCCAAGAGTTCAAGTCCCTGTACCAGCCAAAAAAAAGTTTGAGGTGAGCCTAGGCTATATGGCAACATCTTGCCAGTCTGTCTGTCTATCTGTCTATCACCCATCTATATATGTTTATAAACATATTTGTATAAGCATTAAAAATAGTAAAGAGGCAGTCAGCTAATTGAAGGATCTCTTGGGTGGTATATGCAATTATAAGTAACTGCATAAAGTATTGGTTTTCCACTTATATACTGAGAATAAGAATACTATGATATAAGAAATCCACACTAGGGGCCGGGAGTTTGGCCTAGTGGTTAAAGTGCTTGCCTAGCATGCACGAAGACCTGGGTTCGATTCCTCGGTACCACATACATAGAAAAAAGCCAGAAGTGGTGCTGAGGCTCAAGTGGTAGAGCTCTAGCCTTGAGAAAGTCCAAGGACAGTGCTCAGGCCCTGAGCTCAAGCCCAGGACTGGCAAAAAAAAAAAAAAAAAAAAAAAAGAAATCCACACTAGAATGCATTCATGTATTTAAAAACAAGATGAATTAATAGAAGCAAAAGACGGGGGGGTTCCAGGATTAACAAAATATGTAAAAGTACATTTGAAGATAGGAATTGTTTTCTAGTTTTCAGAAGTTGTAAACTGTCAGGGGTACTCAATGTCATAAATGGTTTTTCATTTCACTTCATCTATGCTGTGTTTCTGGCTGTTTCCCGTTTATGTACCACACATTGAATTACCGCTAAGCGTATGCTGTTGGGCTAGCAATCTTAGAGCCAGCTTTAAGCTTCCAGAGAGGATCTGGCAATTCTGATTCCATTCCACCCCACTCCGAGAATCAGCTTCAAAGCAGCCTAGGGATTCCCCCAATTCAAAGCAGTGATGAAAAGAAACAAATGAGCTTTTCCAACCACAGGAATAACAAGGTACTTGATTGTGCTGGCTGTGGTATTCCCATGGGTGAGGCTATTTGAAAACCACAAATGTTACCTTTCATTCAATGTTTTTTTCAATGATTTAATGTTAGAACTCCTCTTTATTTTTATCAGAAGCATGTAGATAATGTTGAAGCTTCTGGCTGGGCTCCAGTGACTCTGGCCTATAATTCTAGCAACTCAGGAAACTGAGATCTGGAGGATAGTTGCCTGAAGCCAGCCCAACCAGACACACCTGAGACACTTTCATTTCCAATAACTAGCAAAAAAGTAGGAAATGGAGGTGTGGCACAAGTGGTAGAGTGTCATCCTTGAGCAAAAAGCTGAGAGGAGCAGAATGCCACAGGTTCAAGACTTGTTATGGGCACAAAACATAAAGTGTTGAGATTGTATTTTTTGCTCAGAAACTGATTCTTTATTAAATTTCATTTTGGGGGCTTATATTTTTTAAAAAAGCTTGCAAATAGTTCCTATGCTTTAAGGCTTCTGCAAATTGCTTAAGATCAGTGTAATCCCCTTTGTAAATCTGTGTCTGAGACACAGTTCATTATTATATATTATGAAACAAGGAGTTGTAAATAAAAACTATTGTTTTCTCACAAAAAATCCCTAGGGCATGTTTGTTGCTAATTTAGAAAAAATTAGTAATCTTAAGGTTTTCGATCAATAGACCTGTATTACTCAAGAAAACTCTGAGGATTGCATAGAATAGTCTGCTCTTTTTAGTAGATATATTTTAGATAGAAACTTTCCTTTATCACAAGGTAGAAAAATTAAAGTAACTATTATGACCACTTATACATAAGTATATCTCACCTTCCTCGTCCTCTCTCAATGAAATGCAAAGTTTAAATCAATGCTTTCCATTTTCTAAAGTGCTTGTAGTATTGGCTTATTAAAGTTTTCATCAAATAACATTAGGATTATTCCATCTGTAGAGCTAACCAAAGCAGAATGAAAGAATTTAGTACTTAAAATGGTTTGTTTCTGCATGAGTGAAGAGTTTTCTCTTTAGTCATAAAACTCATTTGAAAAGGGCACACGAAATAGCTATTCTTATGTATTTTTGATGAGGGAATAAATACCTATAGTCTTTGGAAAAGGCATCTTGAATAGACTCAAAACTTTGTATTACTTATCTATTGTTATATTAAACCTTACTCCAGCCAGACACTGGTAGCTCACATACATAATCCTAGATACTCAGGAGACTAAATTCTAAAGGATCAAGTTCAAATATATTGGGCAGAAAAGTCTATGAGACTTCAACTCCAAAAAAGCCAACAAAAAGCTAAGCTGGAGGTATGGTTTGATGGTAGATTATAAGCAGAACAAGCAAGCCAAATAAGCACAAGGCTCTGAGTTCAAACCTGTTAGCAGTTGAAAGAAAAAAAGAAAGAAACAAGAAAGAAAGAAAAAAAGAAAGAAATAGAAAGGTGAGAGAGAGAAAGAAAGAAAAGAAAGAAAAAAGAAAAGGTAAGAAAGAGAAGGAAGGGGGGAGAAAGAAAGGGAGGGAGGGAAGGAGGGAAGGAAGGAGGGAAGGAGGGAAGAAAAATCATCCCCAAACCCTAGACATTCTTATCTCACAATTTCTTGGGGTCAGGAATTCACAAACAGCTTAGCAGTTTAGCTAGATGGTTTGGGGGTCTCTCCTGAGAGTGCAATTATTATGTTAGTCATGGCCAACTCATCTCAAGCCTTGTTTGGACCTACTTCCAAAAAGACTCACTTGCTTGGATGTTGGGTAAAGGATAGAAAAGGTCATCACATGGTTCTCTCCAAAAGACCCAATATGTGTCACCTGGCCTCCCGATGACAAGGATCCTAAAGGGAAACAAGGAACTGACTGTGGGCTTTTCGTCACCTCATCCACAAAGTCACTATTTTGCTTCTGCTATAATCTCTTGATTAGAAGTGAGTAAAAAATAAAACCCACTTCACAATCAACAGAAGTTAAATTAAGAGTAATCTTTCCTTTTTTGCTCTGTAGGGGCATTGGTTAATTGGTTGGGATTTTTTTTTTTGTCAGTCCTGGGCTTGGGCTCAGGGCCTGAGCACTGTCCTTGGACTTTCTCAAGACCAGAGCTCTACCACTTGAGCCACAGAACCACCTCCGGCTTTTTTCTATGTATATAGTACTGAGGAACGGAGCCTGGGTCTTGATGCATGCTAGGCAAGCACTCTACCACTAGGCCAAACTCCTGGCCTGTGATTGGGATTTTTTTTTAATTACTTTTTCTTTATCCTTCTTTTGATTTGTATATGTTATCTTTTTTCAATAAACATATAACTATAAAATAACAGGCTTCCTAGTGGCATGTTTATGCATATAAATTGCATATATATCTATATGTATCTATATGTATCTTTATTATATCCCCCATTACCCTCTCCTGTCACCCCCTCCAACTGATTCGATTCCTCTTCCCAAATAGTGCCTCTTAAGCTCATGACCTTGATTAACCTAGATTCTGCATACGAGAAAAAGATGGGATATTTTATTTTGCCAAATATGATCTCCAGTTCCATCCATTTCCTGAAAAGGACACTCTTCTTTGAGTAAAATTCCATTGTGTATATATACTACAGCTCTTTTTTCAAAGAGCTGAAAGTGGGGCCAGGAGTTTGGCCTAGTGGTTAAAGTGCTTGCCTAGCATGCATGAAGACCTGGGTTCGATTCCTCGGTACCACATACATAGAAAAAAGCCGGAAGTGGTGCTGAGGCTCAAGTGGTAGAGCTCTATCTAGCCTTGAGAAAGTCCAAGGACAGTGCTCAGACCCTGAGCTCAAGCCCAGGACTGGCAAAAAATAAAAAAAATTAAAAAAAAGAGCTGAAAGTGCTTGTAAGTTCATAACTCATACTCACACCAAGTACCCTCACTATTACACACACAGACACACACACACACACACACACACACACACCCCACATTATACACACATCACTATGGTGTTTAACCAATGACTGATGCAAGTGGGAATGTAAAGCCCAATTCCCTTGTCTCAACCTAGAACAAACTCAAATATATGGAAATGTCCTCCACACCCCTCCCTGTTTGCTTATTAGCAGAAAAAAAAGTATTGATTTTTTCATAAGGATAATAATCTGATATATCAGATTAAAAGACTTCCTGCTAAGAAAACTATAATAATAACCACACATGCCTTTGGTTTTCATTTCCTAAATGCTCTTGAATAATAGGCAGCAGGGGGAGACTGATAGTGTGTGTGGGGGGGGGGTGTACTGGGACTTGAACTCAGGGCCTGAGCATTGTCTATTATCTTTTGTGCTCAAGGTTAGCATTCAACCCCTTGAGCCACAGCTCCACTTCTGGTTTTTTTGCTGGTTAATTGGAGTCTCCCAGACTTTATTGCCAGGGCTAACTTAAAACTGCAATCCTCAGATCTCAGTCTCCCGAGCAGCTAAGATTACAATCATGAGTCAGGAGCTGCTGGCTGTAACCTTGATTTTTTTCTAAGGCAAATTCCCGCTTCCCTGTCTCCTATGGCCTTCTGTGTCAGTATGACATGACGAATTTGCTGCCAGAAATATTAGCTGGCTGCCTTCAGCTGCTGTTGTCTTTGTGTCCCAATGCTGCATGCACACTGAAGCTACCCTCTTGCCAGGCAGCTCCCAGACAAGGACAGCTTGGCAGGGCTTTTAGCACTGGGGGATTCCTGCCCAACACAACTCTCCTCTGGGCCAAATTGCTCTGCCACTCTCCATCAGCCTGGTCTGGATGTTCTCAGAGTTGCATTGCAATTTGAGCTTTTCCCCCAGGCCTTCTAACTCTCCCCTCTACTTCTCAGGTTCACCCCTGCAGCATAGCCTGGAGGTCTCTAACTCTCCTGTTACCTATCCCTTCATAGCTCATATATGTTCCCAGCAATAGATCTCTCTCCCTCTCTCCCCCTCTTTTTGGTAGGGTGAGCTTTCCCGAGGCTTGAACTCCAGACTTATGTACTGTCCCTGACCTTTTTTTTTTTTTTTTTTTTTGCTCAAAGCTAGTGCTCCACCATTTGAGACAGAGATCTACTTCTGTATTTTTGGTAGTTTATTGGAGATCAGTGTCTCACAGACTTTCCTGTGATGGTCAGATTGAATCCTCCCATGTACCTAGGATTAAAAGCTTACCCTACTGGCAGCTGGCTTCTAACAATAGATCTCTTGCACTTCTAATTCTACTTTTAATTCTGCTTTCTGGAGGACACAAACTGACACAAAATTCCTTTTCCTCTGGAAATCCAAAGTGTGCCCCAAAGTGAAATCTTATCAGCTTGCAGGTTTCAGCCTGGATTTGACATGTATAGCATTTTCAACCAAAGACTTGGCATCTACCGAATAGTAAATCAAACTTTTGTACTTTGAAACAGTAGATGATGAATAAATTGCTGTTGTTATTGATAACTGTGCTAGTGTCATAAATGATTGTTATAACTTCTGAAGAATCTGGCTCCAATTCCTCCTTCTCTGTTCCCTACTGAGTAAGCATAGTTTAATCGATTGTTGTTCCTGTTTGTTCCTTTCCAACAAAGAAATCACAGGGCACAGTTGCCAAATGAATAGACTAGAACAATGTCATGATACAATTTCAGTCAAGAAAGAATGCTACCCAGCATTCTGTATCAATGAGGTCCTTGATTGAAACTCTAGCTAAACTTAAGCAGCAGAGAATTTGCCACTATGACATAGGGTGGAGAGATGAGAATAATAGAATCAACCAGAAGAAAGCTTCTGGGCGTTGCAATGAAAAGACCAACAGATACCTGAGGAAGATGCAGGCAACAGGGCTCAACAATCCTGAAAGACTGGATGGAAAACAAGGCAGAACTATGCAACCATTTCTGCTATGGGTGCAATTTGAGGTCAACACAGGCAAAAGGTTAGTGAGATTTCTATCTCAACAAATAAGGAGGTGTGTGGTAGTTCATACCTGTAATCTCAGCTACCAGGAGGCAAAAGTAGGAGGATTACAATACAAGCCAAGTGAAGTGGGGACGGGGGGTAGAAACTGTGAGGCCCTATAGCTACCACTTGAAAGTTTAAGTGGTAGCAAATATGAGAGCCTGAATTCAAACCTCAATACTGCCAAAAATAAATAAAATTTTAGTTGGTGAAACTTAAGTATCAACATCTTTTAAAGCTCCCCTAATGATTCTGAGAAGAGGGTGAAGTTAATAAAAACTGTGTTAGTAGATGGCTGACAAAACCAAGCTGTTCCAGTTGGGCAGAGAAAGTGGTTCCTCTGGTATTCCTGTGCTCTGGTGTTCCTGTGGGTTCCTGTAGCATCTCTAAGGCATGCTTTTATAGAAGCACTCAAGATGAATTGCAATTGTACATTTGTTGAGTCCTCTGGTTTTCCTATATCTCACATTCAACCAGTCTGGTTGTCACAGCCTTTAACACATAATCAGAATCTCACCATCTTTCGGTACCTATCCTGCTGCCATTCTGGCCCAAGTAGCCTCCACCTTTTGCTTATATTATTGCAATAGCTTCCAAGCTGATTTTCCTTCTTCTGACCTCCACATCCCCTTGAAGTATTCTCTGCAAACAGAAGCAATCATTTTAGACCTTGTCTCTTCTCTCTCATGGAATAAAGGAAAGGTCAAAGAACAAATGGACAAACAAAACCAATGGGGTTAACTACATCCTTTGCCATACAGAACCTTCTTAGTTGGATACAATCACATTTGTCGATTCTCTTTGATTTCCTGAGCCCTTGAAACTTTACTCAGAAAGTTGCTGGCTGTGCAGAGCTATTCTAGTGTTTCTCCTACTCTTTTCTATAGTAGTTTAAAGATTTTTAGGTCTTACATCAGGTCTTTGATCCACTTGGAATTGATATTAGTACAAGGTGACAGATGAGAGAAGATTCTTGCCTGCTGTATGTGAGATAATGTCCTAAATATCCAGAATATACAATGAGCTCAATAAACTAAGTCCTCAAAGAACCAACAATCCAATTAATAAATGAGCAAATGAGCTCATTAGAGATTCTTCAGAAGAAGTAATAATGAACAATAAACACATGAAGAAATGTTCGACATCTCTAGCCATAAAGGAAATCCCAATCAAACAACACTGAGAATACATCTCGCCCTAGTTAAAATGGCCTTCAGCAAGAATACAAACAATAACAGATATTGGCAGGAATGTGGGTGTAAAGAAACCCTGATACACTGTTGGTGGGAATATAAACTTGTTCAACCACTCTGGAATGCAGGTTGGAGATTCCTCAGAAAACTAAACATAGAGCTGCCCTGTATGATCCAGCAATACTATTCTTGGGCATTTATCCAAAAGATTACTTAACAGGATAGTAAAGCCACTTGCACAACTATAATCATTGCTGCATTATTCACCATAGCTAAGGTATGGAAACAGTCCAGATGCTCCTCAATGAACTAATGGAACAAAAATATGTGATATATAAACACAATGGAACATCACCTATTAGGAAGAATGGTATCATTTGCAAAGAAATGGGTGGTCCTGGAAAGAACCATGCTCAGTGAAATGAGTCAGACCCAGAGCAATGAACACATGTTTTTTCATATGTGGAAGTTAGTTTGAATTTACAAATAGACATCTGAGGTGGTATGCAAGCACATACAAATTTATGAGTTGAAGTATGTTATTTACAGGGGAGAATTCCAAATGGTATTAACTCCTGAGAAAAATGAACTCACCATCCAACAAAATGATTATAGGGACCTGAGATGTGTAGAGGTGACATCAAGGGGAAGAAAGTATGAATGAAAAGGGGAACAAATCTGGAATGGGGGTAAATACCATCATAATATTCACTGCATATCCTGTGAATTAAGGAAAATTGAAGGAAGTGATTAGGTTGAAAGGGAGGGGGGATAATGAAAGGAGGCACATTGATCAGATGCATTATATTTATAAACTGTTCAATGGTAACTCCTTTGTATGACTATAACAATAATAAAAATTAAAATTAGGGGCCGGGAGTTTGGCCTAGTGGTTAAAGTGCTTGCCTAGCATGCACGAAGGCCCGGGTTCGATTCCTCGGTACCACATACATACAAAAAAAAAAGCTGGAAGTGGTGCTGAGGCTCAAGTGGTAGAGTGCTAGCCTTGAGAAAGTCCAAGGACAATGCTCAGGCCCTGAGCTCAAGCCCAGGACAGGCAAAAATAATAAATAAATAAATAAATAAAAATTAAAAAAAATTAAAATTAAAATTATACCAACTATTGACTAACAATCAAAAGAAGGGACACATGATAAGTTATTTTAGGTATCAATGTAATATAATTAAAACCAATATTTCAAATACACATTTTATTTTCATGAGTTTATGTTCATTAGATCATTCAACAAGCTCATAGCTTATAGAAACATTAAAAGTGGATTAAATAGGATTATTAAGAAATGTGTTAAGGGGTTAGTGGCTCATATCTATAATCCTAACTAGTCAGGGAGCTGAAATCTGGAGGATGGCAGTGTGAGGCCAGCCCAAGCAGAAAAGTCCGTGAGATTCCACCTGAAAAATAAACAGCTAAGGACTGGGAGTTTGGCCTAGTTGTAGAGTGCTTGCCTAGCATTCACATAGACTGGGGTTCAATTCCTTGGTTCCACATTTGTAGAAAAGCCAGAAGTAGTGCTGTGGCTCAAGTGGTAGAACACCAGCCTTGAGAAAGTCCAAGGACCAAGGACATTGCTCAGGACCTGAGGGCTGAGATAGATAAATAAATAAATAAATAAATCAGCTAAAAGTCAGACTGGAGGGGGCATCCAAGAGCCTGGGTTCAAACCCAGAGCTGGAAAGGGGGTTGGGGTAAGTAAAACAAAAAGGAAATTCGAATTTCATAGATATAAATGTATCATTAAAAATCCTTTGAGTTTTTGTTTTCTATTTTCATTTTGTTTTGGTCTTGGTTTTGTTCTTGGTAGAAGTGAGGCTTGAACTAGCACTCACTTAACAAAGCTTTCTTGCTCACGGCTGGCATCCTACCATTTGGTACACACCTCTAGTGCAGCATTTTTGCTGTTTTGGGGGATGGAGTCTCACAGACTTTTCTGCTAACCTGACCTTAAACTTGCTAAATCTTCAACCTCCTAAGTAGCAAGGGTTACAGGTGTGAGCCACTGGTAGCTGGCTCATTTCAAATCTTCTCAAAGTATGGATTTTACTTTAGCTACTGAGTTATAATAACATAATCATTTAATAGATAAAGAAATGGATGGCATATTTTATCTACCTTTGAAACACATGACAGTACAAGAACTTTTATGCAGTCAGTTCTTAGTTCTATTGACTTTAAACTAGTTGTGGAAAGAGCTTACATTTTTCCATGGCACCAATTTACATGAGGGAAAGGTGGCCTAAAATCTGTCCGTAGTGACTCAGACTGTAGATAATATACAGGAAGTGTAATTGAGAATTAGCCCTGCTCACACAGAGGACTGAATATTTTGTGGATACAATAGACAATAGAGTATATCTTGAACTTGTAGAGCAGGGCAAAGAAATCACTAGGAAATCCCCAACCCACTGGTCACATTTAGTCTTCACCAAGGTTAAATTCAAGAGGGAAGTAAATCACATACCCTTGGTACTTTCTGAAATCTACCTCTCAAAGAAGAAGGAAAGAGGAGAAGGAGGAGAGGGAGAGGGAGAAGTAGAAGAAGACAAATTAGCAAAAGGAAGAAGAGGAAGAGGAAGGTGGAAGATGGGGGAGGGATGGAGGGAGGGAGGGAGGGAGAAAAAGAGAGAGAGTGTAATCTCTGCAGACTTCACCCCTGCACATGAAAACAATTCTGTACTATGTACAAGATGATCCAATATATGTGAATTATGAAAAAGCCAACAGTAAAATATACCTTAGTCTTGAAGATTTGAGGTGAATTGATTCTGGAATCAGTCAGATCTAAAATAAGCCTGTCTAGATTGTTCCTGCATCTGTTTTGGTCTGTCTCTTATCCAGGACAGACCTCATTCATTTAAGAGCTACTGGAACTATTTAAACTGTCTTTGTGGGTTTCCACTCCACCTCACTTGCCCTAGAAGCAGACAACTTCAGTGTTGTTTATCATACAAAACTACTCTATTCTTCAACAAAATTCCCCACAGTCTTAAGGCCCACTCTGTTTCTCCTCTGTGGTACAAAGGCTCAGCTCAGCTCTGAGCTACAGATACTAACAGCTCTGACAGCAAACAGTGTGTGTGACTCAGCCACACACTGGTCATCGTAAAGGAATCAGGGCTGTAAATCAATCTAGGTCAATTCTCTATGAATATAAAGCTGACAAGCTTTGTTTGAAGAATCATGTGAGTCCAGGAGAACAAGTGAGAAAAGTCAGAGTCAACGACACAAGCGTAGAGGTGAAGAAGAATGGTGTGGTATTGACAGAAACACTGTCCTCTGGGGTCTGCTAACATGAGATCTAGTACATGATAAAAAGCACTTGTCTGTCCACCACTGCCTAAACACGTGATCTACGAGTTACTTACTCAGGGGATCTACTCAGGCCCTTGATGTGCTTGTAATAGTATTTATTTGGAAATAATAAACTTGACTTCTACTTTGCAGGGATTTTTTTTTTGCAAAGTGTTTCTTGAGCATAAAAAGGAACAGAAAGTTCTACTCTGCTTTCCTGAATTTTTCACACTCCCCAGTGGAAGGAGGAGATGACCTTTGTTCCTTCTCAATACTGGTCCTCCCATTTCCCCAATTTACGTCTGCCTATGTGTGGTAAGAAGTCTGCAAATATTTGTAAGCATATACGTATATGTGCCATATGTATGTGCATATACAGCACGTGTGTGTGTGTGTGTGTGTGTGTGTGTGTGTGTGTGTCTTGTACTTGATGGGTTTTTGTTTCCTATGTGTTGTTTGTTTTGTTTGTTGGTGCTGATATTTGGGCTTGAATCTCAGGATCTGGTGCTCTTGCTTGGCTTTTTTTGCTCAAGGCTGGCACTCTACCACTTGAGCCACACTTCCATTTTTTTGTATTGGCTAGTTGGAGATAAGAATCGCCCAGGCTTTCCTGCGCAGTGTGGCTTCAAACCAGGATCCCCAGATCTCAGGCTCCTGAGTAGCTAGGGTTATAGGTGTGAACCACCAGGGCCCAGCTATGTTGTGGATTCTGAATGAACACCCACACTCTACCCTGCCAAATTCATTATTAAGCAACATTTCTTTTGAAATTTGTTCCTGTTCCTGTGGTTTAAAATCATATTTTATGGTAATTCTTCAAAGTTAATTTATGAATAACCTGGGCTTCATGCAAAGTCCATGCAGTTAAGCTTACCTCAAAGCTGCATGAAATCCTTGTGCCATTCACACCCCCTACCTTTACCCCTCTGTACCTGTATCACCTAGGCACCTAATGCTGTCAAGAAGATGTCAAGGGAAAGCAGGATCCTCCCCAACTTTGCAGGTCATTTGATTGTCAGCCAGAATGGTTCCCAATTATGTTTGAATGTCACTCTCACCCTCTTTACTCTGGTCTGCTTTGTGGAAGTTCCCATTCGCCCTGTTGAAGAGCTACTTTCTCTTCCTAAGCAACCCCAGTTATCATTATATTTTTTTAAGTTTTCCTTTTTTCTCTACCTCCTAGAGAGCATGTTCTCCATGTTGGTGATTCAAAATCATTTTACCAGCTCCTTTGATGTTTCTTTTCTTCACCCTAGAAGAACTCAAGGTTTATGATGCCTTAATGTATCCCCATAGGGCAAGACTTCTTTCTCCTGATTGTCCTGAGGATGTGAGTCTTGTATTAAGACCCAAAGGCTCACCAGATGCTGTTACCTCAGGCCTATAATCCTAGCTGCTCAGGAGGCTGAGATCTGAGTATCACCGTTCCAAGCCAATCTGGACAAGAAGTCTATGAGACTCATCTCCAATTAACCACTGAAAAGCTGGAAATAGAACTGTGACTAGACTTGAGGGAGGGGCCGTGCTCAGGGATTAACACCTAAGCCCTGAGTTCACACACTCCAGGACTGGCACAAAATGAAAGAAAAGATGAAAAGTCAAGACCCGAGACTGGTTGACACAAATACGTCTTTCCTACTCAGCCTGGAGCAAATGGTATGCAGGAAAGCCACAGACATTCCCAGCAGAGAAATGCCTTTGCACAGCTTCTCCCTAGTGTTGACCAAGCTGCAAAACCTCCAACTTCCTGCTTTCGCCATTCAGATGGCCGGGCCTCTGTGCCAGGTAACAGCTGTGCCTCTGCCCATGCCTTTCTTGGTGCTTCTGCCAGCCAAATATGATCCATGCCTTAGCACCCAGTTGAGTGGCTTCCCTGTAGGTGCTGGATGAGCGCACCTGTTTTACAGTGGTGCTAACTTTAGCTCTCAGGGCACCAGGAGAGGAGCAGAAATCCAACGGTGGGTGGACCTGAGGCCCTGCCTCAGCCACTGATGGACAGACTTCAGCCTGTGACCATGTCTCCAAGGTCTCCTCCAGTGACTTGCATCCAATCCCAGCCCACCCCACCCCCACCCCTGCCCAGAAGTACTGTCTACCTCTCCTGTTAGGCCAGGACAACACTCACGAACTGTGGAAACTTCCAAAGCCAATCATCAGTGATAGAAGAAATCCGTCATGTAGTTTCTATCCTGTCTGTCAACAACCACCCATTATCTCCTAGAAACCACATCTAGAGCCTTATCTGTCAGTGGTGTGAGTTCTTTCTTTACAGATGGATAGATTTCTCTTCATAGACAGGACAAGGCAGAAAGATTATCTTTCTTTACATAAATAATCGTCTGACCTTCCATCTTATCCTGAACTCAACTCAGGTGTCCAGGTCAGGCTGCTGCAACTCACAGATGCACAGACTCAGCCTAGACACGTGATCACACACAGATATTCATATTGATCCAGATGCACACAGACACACTCATGCACATGTATGCAACATGTGAGTGGATGCATGCGTGCACACCTGAGTGTGTGCCACAGCAATACATGCACACATGTGTGGACACACATATCCACACACACAATACATTGTAAAAGAAAATCTACATTGGCTACTTCACTTCCTATTCATGGGATCCACATGAGAAACGCTATCACCACCTCTGTGCTATGACCTCTGTACTATGAATGACAGCAGTTCTCACATATACACAACACACACACACACACACACACACACACACACACACACAACACACACTAACATCTTTTGCTGTGGATGGTCCTCTGCTAAATACCTATTGCTTCACTTCCACCAGTCTGGCAATTTTTCCAGTCTGGCTCTCCAGGTGGCTTGTTTGCTTTGTCTTTGCTTTGTTGGTCAATTGTTGATGATCCTTGATTTGTTTAGATGATTGGACAAGGCCTGGGCATGTTAGAGCCTCTGCTTCCTGTCCTGCCTGCCCTGGCCTGCAGTCTGGCTCAGTCACACTTTACTCTGTGTCCTGAGCAGTAAGCCAACCCCTCTCACTCCCCCATTAACCCTGAAAAACTCCATCTGGGCAGGTTCTGGAATCCCTAGTTACTCAGGCAAGGAAGACCAATATACATGCAGAAATGAGGCCAGGGAAGAGGTTGAATGTGTTTTGAATATGTGATCTGTCAGGCCGGGTTGCCAAGGTCTAGAATACAATGAAGTTATGGATGAGTGTTGAACAAGTGCTGTAACCTTCTTAAGTCTCTATTTTCCAGCTATTAAAAGTATATAATAAGAAAATATCTCCCTCCAAAAGCCTTTGGCAAATATTAAATGAGATGAGTGTAAGTTTTAAGTGTTATGCATAATGCTTGGGACCTACTAAGCTGTCATAAATATTAACTATGCTTTTTACTATTATAAGGCCAAAGAATTAAGTGATGCAGCTGAGAACTGAATATTCTGTACTTTCAGTTTCAGTTTTAATAGCATATGATTATAGAAAGTTAGCAGAAGATGAAAATAACCACCAAATAGTTTTTCACTAAATATGGAAAAGTTCAATCAAGAGCTTATTAGAGATCAGAAAAAAAATATTACTTGCCCTGAATAAATAATACTTGGCAATTTCAATCCAAATTTCTACTTATTAGATGGAAGAATCATAACTAATTGATGAAATGAAACACAAGGTTTTGATCTTTGTTGTTATATGCAAACAATACATTATTAAATTTGGTGACTTTTTCTGTGGACTTGAAATAACAGACACTGGAAATATTCTGGGAGGATTTTTTTCTTCTTGCAGATGAATTCTGCAAATCAATCACTGCATAGAATCATCTATACAGTTAACATGGGCAATTTTTTAATAATTCCTGGGGAGCTCAATTTGAACAACGGGATGTGAAGGTCCTGAATGTAAAGGCTTGTCAGGATCCTCCTATAATAATGAATCCCATGAGAGCCGACAGTCCACAGGAAAGACTTCAAAACCACCCTCAATATGTGTGCCCAGGTTCATTGGGAAATTAATCATGTCTGTTCTGGGGGAACTGTGTCAGTGCTTCCGAGTTTTCTCAATAGCATCTCAGTCATGGATTTTTTTTCATTTGATTTGATAGACAAATTGGCCAAAAGTGTTTATCATGAGCTACAGCCTTTATGGGTTTTGACAGATTATCTTTGGCCACCATCCAGCAGACACAGCTACAGGAGAGGAGACGTGTTCTTGCTCATATGATACATTTATCTTGCTTTTCACAAGATTTTAAGACATGTTTCCAGATTTTCTGGCAAGGAGATAAACTCTGGGGGCCAGCTACAGCTCTGAATGAATCCAGACCATCTCTCTATTAAAAAAAAATTTAGTTATAGCTCTTTAGGGTTTTCCAATAGTGGCATAGAATTCATTGTTCCAAAGTTCAGCTGAGTATAATTTTATTCTGTTCATTCTGACAATGTCCCTGAAAAGACATAAAATCCATGGCAAATTGAACATTAGGCAAACAAAGCTAATCTAGATGAGACAATAACTGCTCTGGACCAGGGACTGTGATAAACCTTCACATGCATGAGCTCATTTGCTTCGCATTACAATTCTGCCACATGGGTGCTATTTCAAAGCCCATTCAAAGACTCCAAAGAATCCTCCATTTAATCCACAACTTGCTCAAGGCCCAGCTGCAAAGCATGAGAGGAAGGTTTGACCAGACTCCCTTCTTCTGGAGCCTTCCAGAACCCAGCCATGATTCTGGAACATGCCAAAACGAAGTCCACCGAAGGGTTTTTGCCAACCTCTTGCTTCTCCAGGAAGATCGCTTCTTGTCATTTTCATCTTGGTGTGAATGTGTCCCTCGGAGCCAGTCTCTCTCATGTAGTATAATCAGAAAGGTCTCAAGCAAAGTTCAATAAAAACCGAGGCTGTTGTCTCCTAGCCATCACTGTTCAAGCTCCTAAGGGATATCCGGCTAGCTCTGATGATAAAAGTTCAAGAGAAAGCTGTGGCTTCATCAGGAATGGAGGAAACAACCAAGAGCAGTTTTCAAAATCAGTGTATCTAGAGGTTCATGGGTGTCCTCCAGGCTCTCTGGAACCAGACAATCTCCTTCTTCACATTCCACTATCCCCAGAGTAAACAAAGATTATTATTATTAAACACAATGGTTTCTTCTATAGCTCAGAATAATACATGGCTCAATGTGGATAGGTAAATTCTAGAATCGTCACATAGAGTTATCCCTGTAATGAAGAGAATCAACTTTGCAGTAAATATTGAGAAGCTGAACATAGACTCAAGGTGGGAGAAATGTAAAGGCCCTGGACAAAGGACTACTTCAGTGTCTTTCCACAATAAAGAATCCCATCAGAGTGCATGGCTCAGAGGCAGGCTTTTGAGGCAGGCCACAATACAAATGTCAAGGGCAATCAGGTAATTAATTATGTGTATTCCAGTGGAACTATCTGGCACTTGCAGTTTTTCTCACTAACATATCTTGTCAGATTTCCTCTCAGGACTGTTTGCCTCCTGGCCCTGAGCCAGCTTTTAAGAACAACTACAATTGATTGCTTCCTTGTTCACATCTATTTAGACAAGACATTTCTTCCTATCAGCAGCAGAAAACTGTCTAGACATTTTCCAGAAACTCCCCGCACACCTCATTAGCTGAACTTGAATCACGTGTTCATTCCTTCACCTATCACTACTGACGTGAAAATAGTATGTGCTGATTGGATTAGTCCAACTTCGACCAGTCATTGGTGAGGAAGATGGTATCACTATGACTGACATTAATCAAGGTCAGACACTGAAGCTTCGCCACTCAATGCTCTGCCACACCTGGGCACTTGAGAGATGGTTAGTTTAGAAAGGAACAAAAGGACAATAAATAACAATTGATTAATCAGCCTCCACTGAACTTATCAACTTTGAGGCTGTTTCAATATCTTTCTAGGCCTGTGGCATTCTTATTTGCATAAGCAAACACCTTCTCAGATCCTCAGTCAGTATCTCAGGTTCTGGTTTTATTTCCATCACAGGTGTTGCTCATTGTCCACTCTTGTTTGATTGCTTACTTACTTAATCTCTTTTTTTTCCAATCACAAGATAAGCTCTAAAAGACTAAGGATCTTGTCTATCTCATGTGCCATTACATCCCTCATCCATAAAGCAGTGCCTAGAACAGAGTAGATGGTAAATGAATGTTATGTAAATATATGAACAACTAAAAATATCAATGAAAACTGGCTTTTGGTTGCACAAAGTCGATGGGAAGAAAGATGTATGTTACAGCCATTGATTGGGGGGGTGTCCTTTAGTGCCTGAAAGTATGGGTGGGAAAGAGAGAATAAGAGAGAGATAAGGAAGGAGGGAAGAAGTCTGCTGGACCCCTGGATCCCTGAATTACAGTCTGTAGTCTAAGCAAGGTACAACCAGTCTGTTCCTACTGAATGCTCTCATGAGGTGTAGCAAGAGCCAGGGAAGAAGTAGAATTTCAAGAGATTGGACAACCAAACAAGAGACACCATCCTGAGCAATGGGAACTCAAGCCCTACAGTGGCCTCTTAGATTCCAGCCATGTATGCCTTTTGAATACTTTCTCATGCCCCTCTCCCCAATTAAAAACGTTAGTTTTCATCTAGCCTAGATGAGATGCCAGAGAACTGCAAACAGTGACCCCTATAGATACACAGAACCTAATGGACCCATTACACTAGACAATGTGGTGACAAAACTGATGTGCTTTGGACAACAGTAGCAGCCTCCAGATCTCTACGAAGAGGGGATTGATATAGGGACAAGAGGAAACTGGTGTGAGATTTAGTGTGCACACAACCATTGCACAGTCCATGGGCACGTGCTAGAATTCTGATTGTTCTGCACACATATCAGTGGGTGCTTCCTGCTTGCTGTCATGCTTTACTTGTGTGCACTTCATTCCCCCCATCCCACACACATGGACAGCCATTGCTGTCCTTCTGCATTCTTACCCTAGAACAGTATTTCTAGAACAGCGATCCCCAGGTTTAGCAGAATCTATGTCCCTCAGGGTTTGGGGAATAGAGAACTTCCTGCCTTCAAAAGCAGTCAGTTCATTTGCAGTTCACCAGTAGAGAATCCAGTTTGGTGTTTGCCTTCACATTGTAGGAAGCAGACAAGCAGCTGGAGCAAAGCTTTTCACCCCCAGTGTCCTACCAGGCACCCACAATCTGTTTCTGCCAGCATGGATTGGGTACAGAGAGCCTTCATTGCCTTTTTCAAGCAGATCCATTTTGCCTGTCATTTGCTGAACTACCTCCAAGATTCTGGCAATGGGTTGAAAAACAGCCCCAGCTTTTAATGCTAATTTGTCCTATGCTTCACTGTGGATAATGGAAGGCCATTGACATGGGCTACGAGAATCCATTATCCTTGCCAAACTGAACTCTTTGGTTCAAGCACACATATTCAAAACATTTGCTTTTTTTTTTTTCATTACTGGGCCATGGGAGACAAGTCTCCTACCATTTGAGCCATTTTCCCAATCCTTTTTGTAGTTTCAGTTTGGTTTTCAGATAAGGTCTCACACTAACTTTCTCAGACCATGACCCTTCTATCTCTGCTTCCTGAGTAGCTGAAATTTACAGGCCTGTGCCATCTTATCTAGCCAGATGTTTGCTTCACTTAATATTCTAGGATATGGCCTTCCCATCAATCTTCAGGTCCACCGCCTGTTTCTTTTTAATGTGCTCATGTTGGGTTTTCTTCCTCAAGAGCATTTCTTCATTCCAACATAATACATTTGATAGCAAAACAAAAAGTGCACAAGCTTGAAGGCTCGGCTCAACAAATTTTAATATATGCATGAGCATGGTCTGTGTCAAGAGCATTTCCATCACCAAACAACTCTCAGTGGTATCTCCTCTGTGAGTATACCCTGCCTTAAAGGGAACTATCAATTTAGCTTATAACACTAAAGATGAATTTTAGTCCTAAAGCTCTTTCTTAATGCCTTTAAGGATAAAGTACCCCAGAATTTAGGAAATCATAATGTGTTTTCTTTGCCTTCTTGTCATAAAAGTGAAAAAAAGAGCCCAAATGGTGAAAAGAAAGAAATAGGACAGAAGAGAAGTTCCAGTCTCAGATCACTCTGCACATTTAAGCTGGTTCTAGATCCGGTAGGCTTGTTTTCCCCCTGAGAAATAGGTAGCCATTTCTGGAGTCATTTTGAGTTATCACAATGTGAGTTCGAGATGGACTACTACCAGCATCTAATGTGTAGAAACCAAGAAGTCTGGACACTGGTGATCCACATCTATAACCGGAGCTACTCAGGAGGCTGAGAGCTGCACATCACAGTGTGAAGCCATCCCAGACACAAAAGTCCATGAGACTCTTTAAGTCCAATTATCCACCAAAAAGCCAGAAGTAGAGGCGTGGCTCAAGTGGTAGAGTGGCAGAAGTCTCTGATCGATAGTGCCAAATGTCAATGGCATCCAAACAGAGAAATCCTGATTTCAAGGGTGGCCACCATTCAATAAGAGTAACATGGGTGATTTTCTGTTTTCTGTGAAGCCCTTTTATGTAGTGAGAGGCAAAAAAGTAGGCAGGTAACATGCAGTTCAAGAATAAGATTCTTCATCCTCCTTCCATGTCAGCCACTCAAATCAACATACAAAAGTTGACTTGCTGTCTTCTGCTTAAGTCCCTTATTGGTTGTCAATTTGGGTCTTTTTCTGTGCACCTTTTCAGGGTGTTGTCATGGAAGTTGAAAGAAAGAGTTATCAGAACTAGCCTTGCTACAAAAAGTCCCTATTATAAAAACTTTCCCATTAAAAAATGCAATGAACACCAATGATATTATTTTAAGTGAAATGTTTTTGCAACTATAAGACAGGGAGCCATTTTAACTGAATGAGAATGCCAAGAGAGAAGATGGAATTGAACAAATTGTTTTCTTGACTGTCAACTTCAGCTTTTTCTGAGGAAAGGCTGTTAGCAAGGTCCTTTTTTAACAGTGAGCTATTGATCAGGTTCCCAAGGAAATTTGCTAGCTCTGCAATGTAGGTCAGACTCACAATTTATAAGTGATCACTGGTGCTTTTTCCTCTAAAATAACAAATGCTGCAGTCAAGGGCAATGTATTGCAATGCCTCCTCCTGGGTTTTAAGAGCATCTCTTGAGTCTCATTTTCATTAAGATATAAATTGTTCAAGTGTGTGAGAAACTCAGTTAGAAAGAAAGGGCTTACAAAGCCAATGGCATTTTTATTTTATATCCATTTCACCTCATCAAACAACACAAATTTCATGAAAAAGTATTCATCAATATTCCTTCCTGCCCACCCCCATAGCAAATTCTTTATAAAGCTCACCTTTATTACTTATCATTCTTAAGAAGTGAAGTTTTTCATGTACACCATTATTTCAGATAGATGAAAATCTATTATGGATAGAAAGTTTATTTTTTGAAAGCATTATATTTTCTCCTATTCTCCTATTCCTATTGAGCTCCTTCTCTTCTTTACTGAGAAGTTTTTCTTATTGATCTAATCAGGAAGAATCTTTTTCTATGTTGGGCTAATACTGATAGCCACTCCAAGAACATATCAATGCAATTAGTGAGTTTGTTTGGATATACTATCAAATCAACATGCAATAGAAAAAGGCGGAACTTCATATTGTCACTGTATCTGACTTTGTTACCTGGTGTATTGTACATATGTTTATTTGAAATAAGAAAGGGAAGGGGGGAAACAAGATGATTGGGGAGGGAACTGGGGACAAAAACATGAGAGATGGTATCAATGTGTGAGATGGTATCAATGCACCTACTACCAGACGAATGTATAAGCCCTCTATACATTACCCTGGCCTTTAAAAAAATTTTTAAAAAGAAAAAGGTAGAGCTAGAGAAAGACATTTTAAGGAGGATTTAATGAACGATGCATTTAACGTACTTGGAACTGTGCCTGGCACATCCTAAGTCCTAAATAAACATGACTGATGGCAATTATTGATCTTATTACTGGAGTTCAATAACATGATTGCTCTTACAGAATAATACTTGATTGTGGTGGAAAATAATGTGCCCATCAGATGGAGAATCACCCATCTTCAGAAGTCCAGAAAAGAGAAAGTGTTATAGGCAAAAGTGGGTTGGCCCCATCACTAACATTTCCTAAAGTTTCAACTTTTACTCATTCCCCAATTTGTGCACTGAAATGCTGACCCCTAATGTGGTGGTATTAGAGGGCCATTCTTGGGCAGGTGATAAGTTCATGAGGGTAAAGCCCTGTTGAATAGTATTTAATGCCTTTACAGAGACCACTTGGAGAGCTTCCTCGTGTCTTCTGCCATAAGAAAATGTGGTGAGAGATCTAAGAACCAGACAATGGTGCCTCACCAGACACTAAACCTGAAGGATCTTATTCTTTGGGCTTTCCAAGCTTTCAGAACTGTGAGAATTACGTTGTTAAAGGCACCTGACCTAGGCAATTTTGTTGTAGCAGCCCAACAAAGCTTTCATTGCTTTTGTAGACTTTTACTGTTCTAGTTTTATATGGTTATCCGTTCAGCTCACAGCAACAGACCTTTTCCAAAAATAGGTGGTAAGACTACAGGGTTCTTTAACCACTTTGGGAAATGGTTTAAGCCTTATCAAACTTGAACACAACATTCTTTGTATCATAGCAATTTTGCTCCAAATGCATACTTGAAAGAAATGCATGCAGTGCTTACCAAAAGTATTGTAGACATTCCTATACAGACATGAGCTTTACTTTTGACTGGGTGGAGAGCCTTTTGGGAGATGTAAAATGGAGTTGTTTGGTAAATATATGCTTATATTAATTTTCAAAAATCCTAAAATAAAAACCCAAATAACCTGTTCCATTTTTCATTTATTTTATCTTGGGTGTGATTTTTGTTGTTGTTGTTCTTTATTGCTGATATTGTTGGTTTCTCTGTGCCCTGAGAAATCCTGACTTAGTTGAAAGTAAGTATTCTGAGCTGCCTGAGCTGGCTTCAAAACAAGCTCCTCAGATCTCAACCTCTTATCTAACTAGAATTATAGGTGTGGGAGATCCACCAGCATCAAACATCTTGGTTTTTGTTGTTTGTTGTTGTTGTTGTTGTAAGACAGTCTTGCAATGTAATTTAAACTGGCCTTGAACTTGAGATTTTCCTGCCTTAGCTTCCTGAGTACTGAGATTACAGACATGGACCACCAGGTCTGGCCATAAAGTTAATCTGATAAATTGTTATCCTCAAATAATTATGATTGTTTTGTAATTAACTAAAAAACATAAAATAAAATTAAAAAATATAAATGTGTAAATCCAGCATTTATGATATTATTGAAGTAGTTTCAACTTATTGAAATGGGGAATATCTTTTCATTTCATAATGTTGGAATATGAAAAATCATTTCCAAGTGCACAGAGGTCTTCTTTTCCTGATGCTCAATTTGCAGTTAAATTAAAAGAGCCTGTGGAATGAAGATGTTCTCTAAGTGACTGTTTCAGCACACTTAACATATGGAGTTATTCCTCTGTCTTTAAAATAATCCTCTGTGAAACAAGAGGTCTGGAAATCTCAGTGAATATCTTTCTTCTCTGCTATTTTAGCTGCTGACATTTTCTAATTCAATCCAGCAGTGGCCTTATATATTTTTAAGTTAATGAAGTAGATTTCAGGTTCTGTTAGCAGTAATTTAAGATGACAATTCATCATAAGTGGAACTAATTATTAAATGGAAAACTCCTGGTAATACTCAAGCAGATCGTGAAATCATGGGTCCTAGAGCTACACTGTGGGAGGGGTGACTTTGGGGTCTTTTCACAAACCTGCTAATAGTGAGGTGGCAGATGGGATTGTTTTCCCCATGTGGAAAGATTAATATTTAGATTTGTTCCTAGTCATGACTTTCTCTTTGTTTTGTCTGGTTGGCTGGTTGTTTTTTTGTCAGTCATGGGGCTTGAACTCAGAGCCTGGGTACTGTCCCTGAACTTCTTTAGTTCAAGGCTAGTGTTCTACCACTTGAGCCCCAGCACGGCTTCCTGCTTGTTTCAAGTAGTTTATTGGAGATAAGACTTTCACCAGCTTTCCTGCCTAGACTGGTTGCAAACTCTGATCCTCAGATCTCAGCCTCCCGGGTATCTAGGATAACAGGTATGAGTCACCAATATCCAGTGGCAATTTTCTTTCTCTGGATCAGACAGGAAGCACTTCCCCTTACAGCCTCTCCAGCTAGATTTCTCAACACAAACACACTCATTGTGTTTAACCCATTTATCCAAAGGTTAGATGACAGATATACTAATTGTCATGCTTACTACATTAAAAAAAACGTAGGATTAATGCTGTTATAAATGCTTTTATAGCTGTATTTTAATAAGCAGAAACATGTGTATCTTTGGGAGATATCCCTGGAGTAATAAAAATGTCCATCAGTTAATAAATTCCAAGGAAATTGCACTGTATACAGACAATATAATGTTACTCTGCAAGAAAAAGCAAGGAAGTGCTGAGATGCATTAAATGCAGATGACCCTTCAAGCCATCATAAGGTGAAGTAAGGGCATGGTTCCATCTGCTTGAAATATTCACACAAATTCATGAAGACAGTATCTGGCTACTTGGTGTTAGAGATGGGGCCAAGAAATGGGTGCTAATAGTCACACAGCTTACTGCCGTGATGGGAATATCCTGAAATTAAGAGCCCATAATTGCTTAACCTTGTAGACATGTTAAAAGTCCACTTACACTGGAGGAAGCTTCTGGTATATAAGCTATATCTCAAAAGAAGCTGCTTAACATGAAGCCCTGAATTCAGTCTTCAGTATTTCCAGCCCAGCCCAAGGAAGACAAATCTGAGACTCTTATTTCCACCTTACCAGCAAAAATCTGGGACTGGAAGTATGGCTAAAGTGTTATAGCACCAGCTATGAGCAAAACAAAACAAACAAACAAAGCTAATGGAAAGTGAGAGGCCCTGAGTTCAAGCCCCAGTAATAGGAAGGACAAAAAAAAAAGACCTAAAGCATGTCATATTATGACTGCTGGCAGCCTTTAGCCATGAGAATAATTTATACCTCATTCTTGACCCATCGGAAATTGCCTTTATGTTCTCAGCTTTGGTCTTAATGTCATTTCAAAACCTCCAAGTGTTTTCCAGACTCAGGGCCTTTGCATTGGCTGTGCCCTTAAGAGGCAGCAGTGGACAGCGATGAAGTGTACAGACTCCACAAGGCCTGGCTCTCAGCCTGTGTTTAGGGACTAGCTGTGATATCTAAGGTGCGATATTTAACTTCTCACTGTCTCAATTACCTCCTCTGAGTCATGGGGTTAGTAACTTTGCCTACAGAGTAGTTGTTAGAGGAATCGCTGAATCCATGCTTCAAAAGTACTTAGCAATGTCCTATATAAAATCTTCTTTTCAGAAGACGCCTCGTTAAATTCAGAGCTTAGTTCAAACGTCCTCACCTCACCCTCCAGCTTCCTTGCTCCTGGGCAGTTACACATGTCAGTAATTGAGAGCAAAAACAAGAGCCTAGCTAGGCAATCAGGGCAAAAGCCACCCCCCCTCCCCAATCCCATGGAGGTTCTGTTTCCCTCTCGATGGCTTTGAGCAATGGCATGTGTGGGCCCTGTGGGGTATCCTGTCATGAACCATAACCCTGGGAAGATTTGCCCAGGAACAACAGGCAGATTGGATCTCAGCGGTATGCAATGGAACAGGCACTCAGTCAGATAGGCTAGAGGCGGCATGGAGAGCTCACCCAGGCTGCATGGAGCCTCTGTGTAGGTCCGAGGGGGAGGGGAGGAAATCTTAAAGTCACATGGGAGTGCTCCCCAACTGTGTGGAGAAGGAGCTCCAGTCAGCAGTGGACCATCTAGCAGAGGCAGGAGACCATTGCAGCAAAACCCAGGAGAGACGTGACAGGGGACAGGACTGGCCGTCAGGTCCTGTGATGCTCTCCTATTTTTCTCTTCCTCACAGAAATGCTTCCTAAAACATTGAGACTTTAAAAGAAAATATTAGTGCCAAGACTTCCTTTGAGGGCGGGGGGGGGGGGGGAACCACTGAAGCAGGGGAAGACACTGTACTCTGCACTCTCTGTTCAAGTTTTCCTTCTATAACGCTGAAGCTGCTCACAAAATGTCTTAGAGAAACAAGTCTGTTCGCAGCAACAAAACAGTGTCTTTTACATAGCTAGAACTAGCAAGTTAGACCCGAGGCAGAGGCAGAGACAAGATGGTTAGGACATAGGGGTAAGAGTTCCCAGGAGGCAGAGGCATGTTCATGATTGTCAAGTCTATCCACCCTTTGTCCTGGCATGTTGGGAGCCAAGTGCAGGGTCAGGCTGGCCCATGAATCTGCATCACTGAGTAAGATAACCACCCAAAGAAATGAGCTGTCATGTATGACGCCATGAGCTGTATCGTCGGTATTGGGAATCACTTTCTGCAGAGACTTGGGTACGAATGTGTTATCACTCTCTGCTGAGACCTATAGTGAGAGTAAAACCTGGACCTCCCCCGCCCTGCCCACCTTTGTGCTGATAGGCTCCTGCACCCTACATTAGCTGAATGTAGTTCCTCAATAAATGAGCTCCTGCCTTGATGGGTCTCCCTGACGTGTCTGATTGTCCTCCGGCAAGGGAGGGCTGGGTGCGGGCGGTAAGTCAGCCCTCTCCTTTCTCTAACTGAGTCTCTAACCAAGTCTGATCTCCACTAAAGTGCAGGTGAACCCAGCCTTGTCCCTCCTGCAGTGAGCAGGGAGCACACATCTGCCAGCACCTGACAAGAGAGAGGCTGGCAGCAAAAAGGCTTCCCGAAGAAGGAATGGAGGCTGCATTCACAACCTTGGGCTACAAGGCTCTTGCAGCAAGCCTTGTCCATCTTGCTAAGCGGGACTCCTGAGCTGAAGTTCTTACTTCAGCTAGATTAACCGCAGCGTCTCGCTCTCTCGACTCATGTGAAGATGATTATGAGGCCTATGACCTCCCCATCACCTTGAATTTATACCCCACAACATTGCTGCAATCTGGTCTTCCCTGATGCTTTAGGAATATAGGTGTGTGTGTGTGTGTGTGTGTGTGTGTGTGTGTGTGTGTGTGTGTGTGTGTGTGTGTGTGTTTGGGATATGTACACCCCTGGAATTTCAAATCAACCTCTATTTTCTGGCCATCGTAATTCAAATTGGCACTGGTTTCCACAAAGTGCCCTGAGACAGTTTATTAACCTGAGGTAAATGGTCAGCAAGGGAAGAATTGGTATTTCACAGCTAGCTTTGGGGGAAGCTAGGAATTCTTCATTCACTTGGTCATTTGCTGAAGGTGAAACCTGACAGTCAAGGAGAGATTTCAGGGGATTGTTGTGTAATTAGACAGTAAGGATGAAAACTCTTCCCTGGTCCCTTTCCACACACCTTTATTGTTTGAGATCTGCAATTGGAAACCCTCAGTTCTGTTGAATGGCCTTTGTTAAACTCCTCTGTAACTGAAATCAGTATTAAAAATCACATTCCCCTTGAATAATTCCTCCTCAAAGAAACTCTTCTTGCTCCATCTTTAAAAATCTACTTGTGGGGAGCCGGGAGTTTGGCCTAGTGGTAAGAGTGCTAACTTAGCAGGCAGGAAGACCCAGGTTCACTTCCTCAGTACCACATACATAGAAAAAAAAAAAAAACTGGAAATGGTGCTGTGGCTCAAGTGGTAGGGCTCGGGCATTGATAAAGACCAAGGACAGTGCTCAGGCCCGGAGTTCAAGGCCCAGGATTGGCAAAAAATAAAAAATAAATTTAAAAGTCTACTTGCTACATCCTTCTTCACTTTCCTAACCTAGCCCCAAAGAGTGAAAGTCCACTAAGGTTGCATGAGGCCAGGTTATTTTTCTACCTAGCACATTACTTTAACCCATACATCTTAAGTGCACAATTTTTGTGAACTGAGTGAATGGGGGAATGAATGACTGATGAATAGACACAAATATAAATCCAAATCGCTTTGTCATCTTTCGTGCAGAACACATATAATTTTAATATGTGAGAAAAAGAACATTCAGATTTATGAAAAGGTGTCTGTTTTAAGAGTCATTTCTAAAATAGCTAACAATTTAGCATAAAAATTAAATTAGATGCTTGTATTATAACATATATTGAGATAAATCGATAGCTAAAGAGTTTAATACAAAGGAGAAATCACAAAAGAATGAAAAACAAATGTCACCTCGTCACTTTAATGTGGAAAAAGCCTTTCCAAAGACAAACTAATTTTTAAAAGATTGATAGCTTTGATAACACAAAAATTCTTCATTTGCATACAGCAGAATCATCATCAACAATATTAAAACTACAAATAAAATAGAAACTAGCCTATAAAATATTATATATGGGACTGTGAGATAAACAGTCACAGATAAGGAACACTTACAAATAAGAAAAGGGGTTAAAAAAATCCCCAACGAAAAGTTTCACTAAAACATAGAAAGTAAGAATTCCTATTACAATAAAAAATATATGAAAAAAAGAAAAGAAAGGCTTAAAGGATAAAAAAAGAATTCCTGAGAACGACATAACCAAATCATAATAAATAAAACAAAATAATTAATCTAGGCAAATTAATATAGGCAAATTAAAGAACGATGAAATGAAAGTTTTTACCTATCACATGGATAAAGACATTGATTCCTTTAAACACTAATGAGCATGTTGTCCATGTCACTGGTGAATGAACATCATTATTCACTTTGGCTCATGTAAGTATAAATGCATACCTTGCAAGAGCTGGTTGAATAGTGTACATCGAATGTCTTGAAAATGACTATTGACATTGGTCACTTAATTCTACCCTTTCAGAAAAAATTTATGCCAGATGCACACAGAAAAGCAAATGTCTACCTAGTGTAATAATAGACTAATATAAAAGCTGAAATCCTGGTAGGAGTAGGGATGACATGTTCTCTCTGCAGAATATTAAGACAGAAGAGTTGAACTTAAAATGCTCTCCATTTTTTAAGTACATGTGGTGCTGGTTTCAAGAATACCCCCATGATGTTTTTCAAGTATCAGACTATATGTAACTTATGTATACATGTTCCAATATCTGTTTCTTGTGTGATTTTTTAACTTCTGTGCATGTGTTCACAGTCTCAAAACAAGAAACTTTCTCTGTTCATATAGTTTAGTTGATAGAGAAACTCGATGAAATGCTAATAGTTGTTTCCAATGTATTATTAGACTTAGTGGTTTTTATGTTCATCACACCTTTGAACTTCTCTTCATTGAATCAGGAAACATTATATTATTTTAAATAATGCAAAAACATAAAGATGACCAGGAAGTTAAACCTTTTGAATGTGTATGAATGTATGTGTATGTATGTATGTATGTGTTTGTGTGTGTGTGTGTATATAAAAAGATATTTGCCAAGTCACTAGTATACTAATAGGTTTGTTTGCTTTGGTTTGGTGACAGGATCTCACATATATGTACGCAGGAACGCGGGATCCTGGGAATAAAGGTGTATACCCCCATTCCCAGATACCTGTAGCTCTTCATAGTTCTCCTTTTCTTTCTCCACTTACTTCCCGCATTCCTTAATTCCTTCCATACTGGCAACACTTTCTTATGAGAAAACACAGGAATTAAAGTTCTTAACTGTTTTGCCTAGACAGGGACACTAATTTTCTTCTTTGAAGAATGGATCCGAGCTCTTTTCTTTGGGATCGGGGTAAGAAGAGGACAGAGCTGCAGATGGGTGGAGACAGACATTTCTTTCCCCTAAGAGCCCACTGCTAGTGGTGGACAGCTTGTCAAGTTGGAATGGTGGCTGGAGACAGAGTTTTACCAGTGTCAGCTTGGCACTCTGTGGGAGGGGTTTGACCTGCCACTGTGACTAGTGGAGCTCTGAATCCTGGGGGTTTCTGTACATCCTGACTTGATGGCTTTTGTTGCTCCACTTGGCCCCAGATGCCTCGTGTCACATGCAGATTTACAAATCTGGGATGCATGTAGTCTTACCCATCACTGAAATAAATAACAAAAATGTGTGCTCCATAAATAGCATCAGATGAGGAGTGTCAGCCTACTTGTCCCACGCCTGGCTCTCCTCGCAGTTCACAGAGAGCTGGTTAGCATGGGGGCCTCATTATAAAGGCACCCTCTGCTTCCTGACTCCAGAGCCCCTCCTACTTGTAGCAATCTCTGCTTTGTTGTTGAACTATGTTCTCCTCATTCTAATCTAAGAGAATGGAAGTAATTTCTGCAGCCAAGCAGGTAGGTCTGATTTTTAAACGTGTACAAATGTAAATTGAATGTTCTAGTGCTTTGTTGGAGTGGGGACTGGTTTTTCCATTTCCTGAGCCTCGCTGATCTTTCTTCTCTCCCCTCCTACAAGCTTTGACTGCTTCCATTAAACTCATTTTCTATGTAACTGAGCCAGAATCACTGTCTGAAATTTGCATCTAAGAACTCAGTCATAAAAGTATAAGGTTTCACTCCAGTTAGAATGGCCATTATTGTGGCTAGGATCGCTGCTACACTGTTGGTGGGAATGTAAACTCATTCAACCACTATGGAAAGCAGTTTGGTGAGTCCTCAAAAGACTAAAGAGTGCCCCTATGACCCAGCATTGGCATTTACCCAATCACCCAGAAACAAGAACATACTAAATCCACTAGCACAATGATGTTCACTGCAGCACTATTTACCATAGTGAAGATATGGAACCAACCCAGATGCCTCTCAATAGATGATTGGATCAAGAAGATGTGGTACTTATACATAATAGAATTCTATGCTGCCATCAGAAAGAATGACATTGCCGCATTGTAAGGAAATGAAAAGACTTAGAAAAAATCATCTTAAGTGAAGTAAGCCAGACCCAAAGGAACATAGGCTCAATGTTTTCCCTCATTTGTAATAATTAGTACACATCTAAGACTCTCCTAGCAGAGGATTATAATAGTTCAAAACCTAGGTACATGAAGCCATATAGGATGAGACTAAATGAAAGGAACTCTAGGATATGGAAACAAGAGGTTTATCTTGGGTGATTGTTGTTCTTAATGTACTATGTTATTTCTCTTCTCTTTTTTTTGCCCTTATGATTGATCTCATATTGTCATTGTATCTGATTTTTTTACCTTTTATTTGCTTATTTGAAATAGGAAAGGAAAGGAAGGAAAACAAGATGATTGAGAGGGGGTTGGGGGAAAGAATGAGAAGGGGTATCAATGTATGAGAAGTAATGCACCTACTATCTGACAAATCTAACTGTAAACCCCTCTATACATTATCCTGACAATAAAAAATTAAAATAAAAAAACATTTGCAGCTACTGGAATATATTTCTAAACTGTGAGACAGTGTAAAATATTATGATGAGATATTTGTAAGAGATTATGAAGTTACCATAATCTATTTTCAATCTGTAAGATAATGGCAATGAAAATGCTTGAGGAATTTCAGATAACATGAGCACTCATAGAATATACAATTGAAAAGACTATATTATGCAATATTGTTGGAAAGAAGCAGCTTAGAAGACCATGTGCATTGTATAAAGAAAAACATATATAAATTACTTACATGGCAAAAAGACTGGAAGGAGATTTATCAAAATGTTAGGAGATTGTTCTTGAGAAAAACTCACCTGTGATATTTTTATTACATTCTCTGCATGTTCTCTACAGTTTCTATCATGAATGTATGCTCCTTTCGCAATATGAAAAAAGGTAAACGTTATTTAAGGAATGTATGCTCAAGGATGAACTTTCACAATAATTAGGGGTTCAGTACTGATTGAAGACTACGTGAGCAATTAATGAAATGTTATTCCAAGGACAGTCCTTGGTAACAGCTCTTGAATCTTAATGATAGCACTGGAAGATATCACCTATTGTTTCCAACCCTCCAACATTAAACACAGATAAATAGGTCATGTTGTTAATCATGAATCACACAGATGAATCCCAACATAGGTTGCCACTAGTAAAAGGCTTGTAGCTGAGCAGGTTCCTATCAGTCTCTGCAGAAAATTATTATTACTGTTTTGAGAATCCAAGTCTATGTTTTTATAAAAATGAGTATTATTACACTGACTTGGCATTTGACCATCTATTTGTTCCTTGAATCAATTAAGAGAGTGCATTAGAATTTCCAACACACATAACAAGGAAAAGCATTAATAAAGGAAAATAAGCAAGGTCTAGTAACAGTAGTGCCATGGACTGAATGAATGTATATGTCCTCTCAAAATAAAGATAGTGGACTCTTTCCTTCCCTGGGATGGTGTTAGAAGGTGGGATCTTTGGAGGTAATGAGGTTATAATGGTAGTATAGTCCTGAAAGGAATTGATGCTCTTAGATAAAGAAGAAAGAGACTACTTAGGAAGACTCAAAGTCTGATACCAGTCCAGGCAAAACATTCATGAGTAACCCTCATGTCTCAACCTATACTGAAGCACAGTAGAACTCACATGCTATCCCAAGCTTCAAGGCTGAGATTGGGTGAATCATGGCTTCAGGCAAGCCCCTGGAAAACAACCCAAAAGATTCCATCTACGTGGTAGAATCTAGACTTGGCATCATGTCTGTTATCCCAGCAATGAGAGGAAGTCTAAAGTCAGTGGATGGTGGCTCAGGCTTTGAGGTAGAAGCACAAGTATATCCTAAACATAACCAGAGTAAGAAAAGAACAACTGGAGAAGAGGTTTAGTTGTATTGCAATGCCTAATAAGTGTAATACTGTGAGTTAAGACCCCAATAATACGACACAGACAAAAAAAAATCAGGATAGCTGGCTGATTCTCTTCCCACATTTAGGGAAGCAACCAGAAGTTGTGACGGATAACAGAGAATTTCCCAGAACCCCTCCAGCCTGGTACCCAGCCTTGCAGCCTGCAGAAGCACAAGAAATAAATTTCTGTTGCTGATAAGCCACCCGGTCTATGGTCATTTTTATAGCAACCAAAGCTGCTATGGACATGATCGTGTATCCACTACAAAGCAGTCTCTCAGCTACTAGGATTCTTCAGAAATATTTGCTTCTCTCTGTTCATTAATTATTCATCATTGTATCTGGTTTTCTTTAAAAGGTTGAAGGCAAACTTTGAAATGCTTTTAGTATTTACTTATTCTTCTTGTGTTTGGAATAAAATATCCATAATTACATAATTTGTTGATTGCTAATTGGTAATTAGAAAGTCTGGATCTCTTCAGTACCATTTTTAGGATTTTGTTCTCTATGTCACCGATTCTCTGACTTTTGGGTCCCTGAGCCTCTTTACACTTTTAAACTTTATCAAGGACCCTAAAGAATTTTCTGTTTACATGGGTATTAATCATCAATATTTAACCACATTCAAAATTGAAACAAAATGCTTTAAATATTTATTGAATTTATTTATAAATAATAAATTCATTATATGTTAGCATACTTTATGAACACTAAATACATTTCCCTTAGCAAAAGGAAATTAATGAGAGAGTAACATTGCTTTACATTTCTGTAGATTTATTTGGCTTCATATTTGGTAACTGATTATCTTGTTTGCTCTTACATTCATGTTGCTGCAATATTGCTTCACTTCTAGAAAACTCTATTATACACTGATGAAAAAGTGAGCATGAAAAGGGACTTAGTGACTTCCTCAAGGTGAGTTTCACTCCCCAAGCCTTTACAGGCCATAGACTGCAAACCACGGCTTGACATAAAAGCAGATAAATGACTTCATGTCATCTGAATGTCTGTGCAGGACCTAAATCAGATATCTAACATATGGCACTACTTTCTTGGTCAAAGAATATTCTTTATTTGCTTTTCAGTATTGGGTATTAATTTCAAGTCTTTGACTTAAACAAGTTCTCTAGTCCCTCAGTCTTTCTTGCTTTTATTTATTTTCAGGTAGGGTAACTTCGCTCTATCTGACCTTGATGCACTCTATTTCTGCCTCTCAAGTAGCCAAGCTAAGAAATGTATCTAAGGCTGGATACAGTGGCAGAAGGAAGGAAGGAAAGAAGGAAGGGAAAATAGAAAATTCTTCTTAAATTCTTGATGGCAGTCGTGATACTGTCTAAGGCTTGGGTTCCTTTAAAGAATTAAAGGGCAGAGAAGTGTTTAAAGTGGACAGAGAAGATTTCTTTGAATGCAGAAGAGACAACAGCAAAAGAAACCTTCCCTGAGGGTTAATGTCAATGTTTAAGTAAATTAACAAATCACTAATCTGGGTCTTAGAGTTATTGACTTAAATGATTAATTGATCAATGGATAGAGTGCACAAATGGGAAAAATGTTGTGCTTGAAAAAATAAGGAAATGAGCAAAATAATGAGAAGGGAAAATATTATAAAATATAATATTCACCTTAGTGTACCTAGACATTGTGAGTCTTTCTCTAGTATACACTATAAATTGTGAATCTTTCTCTAGTATATACTATAGATTGTGAGTCTTTCTGCGGGCCAGATACACAACCCCTTCCTTTGGAACAAGAGCACAGAAGCCACTCTATGATTGGATGATCGTCCTATAATAATGTGTGCAGGACCTCCTATCTGGCAAATATCATGTTACCCTTCTATTAATTACAATAAAAAATATTTTAAAAAATAATAATGTGTGCAGCAAGGGTTCCATAAATGAAGAAACACACCGATTCCCTCATCTTGCACAGCCTTTTCTAACTGATTCAAATACATAGAACCTGTGTTGTCTTAAGTGGGAACATTGTTGTGTGTGTATGTGTGTGTGTGTGTGTGTGTGTGTATACACACGCGTGCTCTGGAACTAGGGCTTGAACTCACTGCCTGGGCACTATCCCTGAGCTTTTGTGCTCAAGGCTAGTGCTTTATCATTTGACACACAGTTCCAGTTCTAGCTTTTGATCATTAACTAGAGATAAGAGTTTCATGGACTTTGGGGCTAGTGTTGGCTTCAAACTGAGATCTTCACTTTTCAGACTCCTGAGTAGATAGGATTGCAATGTAAGCCACTAGCACTTGGCCTGTTTTTTTGTTTGTTTCCATTTTGAAGACTATTCATGAGCCATAGTTTTTTACACCATGTTATGTAAGAATTCTTCTGTTCCTTCTATTTACAGAGTATTTAGCACTCCTTCTTAGAAGAGCTCTTTTCTGTGTTACATTATCTCTTGTATTGTTTCATAAGGGAGAAAAGTGTAGTACCACTTCCTTTCACATGGCCAGAATATTCTACTCAAACATCGGCACTCCATATCAATACATTCAACATGCCTCTCTCCATCCTATATTAATCATGAACTTGCCTTTCTTCTTCATGCTTCCACCTCCCCATAGAGATTTTTTATTTTTACATACAGTATTCTTCTTCCTATCTGACTCACCACAAGTATACTAAGGGAAATCATATTTTATAATAATTTTCCTTCTCATTATTTTGCTCATATAATTATTTTTCCAAGCAGAGCCAAGTATTTTTCCATTTGTGCACTATATCCATTGATCAATTAACATTTAAGTCAATAACTCTAAGACCCAGATTAATGATTCGTTAATTTTCTTAAACATTGGTATTAACCCTTTGACATTTCACTGCTCCCAATCTCTCTCATCTTTAATTCTGTTTTACACTTTCAGGTTTTTTTTAATGTCACTTCTATAACTAGCAACTACACTATGGCTCCAAAGTGTGCCCTTGAAACACCCAAAGGGCAAATGCAAACATGCCAAAGAGAAGCTGGAGCAGCAGAAAAAGCACAGTGACCTCTCCACATTTAATCCCCAGGAAATCACTTAAACTGTTGGAAATGTGTACTACAGGGCAATGTGGTTAACAATAGAAAGCATAAAGGAAAGACATGGATATTCTCCTACAAGCTTTCTCTGATGATTTAGAAGGTAAGTGATAATAATTATCCACAGAAGAAGACACCATTACCCCAAGAGCATGTAGAACTCTGGTCTATGTGGAGACCACAAAACATGTTTGGTTCAACAGAGCATTTCATGACTAGCCTGTTGGAAAAGGATTGGATCTATGCTGGGAAAAGGTGAAGGATTTCTCATGGCCAAGGCTTCTGGGAAAATCACTTGCTGGAAAGCATGAAGGCCCACAGTAATACTCAAAAGGACAAGGTGGGAGCTCCCCTGACTCAGAGCACCTCCTTCCATTGAAAGATGCTAATTTAGAATTGCCCAAAGACAACTCTCTTTTCTATAATTTTCCCCATTTAACTCAGACAAGAAATTTATGTACTTTCTTGCTTTTTTTCTCCAGCCAATTCTCTCATTAATTTTGAATACTAATTATTTATTTCAGACCCAATGCTGGTAGCTCTTGCCTTTAGTCCTAACTTATCAGAAAGCCACGAAAAGGATGATTATAATTTCAAGGCCATTCATTGCATAAAAAAATGTTCATAATGAGGCCTGGAGTTTGGCCTAGTGGTAGAGTGCTTACCTAGCATGCACGAAGACCAAGGTTAGATACCTCAGTACCACATACATAGAAAAAAAAAAAAGCTGGAAGTGGTGCTGAAGCTCAAGTGGTAGAGCTCTAGCCTTGAGAAAGTCCAAGGACAGTGCTCAGGCCCTGAGCTCAAGCCCAGGACTGGCAAAAAAAAAAATGTTCATAAGACATCATCTCAACTAATGGCTATGCACAGTGGTATGTGTCTTTCACTCCACCTGTGGCAGGAAGCATGGATAAATAAATTTGGCCCAGGCCAAACTTAAGACCCTATCTCAAAAATAAACCAAATAAAAAGAGCTGGAGATGATGAGACTCAAACAATAGAGTGACGGCTACCAAGTACAAAGTCCTGAGTTCAAATCCTAATATTGTCAATAGTGTTGATAGTTAATTTTACAGTAATGATACATATGGTATAGCTAGCTAGCTACGTTAGCTATTACATTCTTCAAGCACGTGCTATATACCAGGCAATGAATATTTTCTTTTTTCCTTTTTCTTTCTTTCTTTCTTTTTTTTGCCAGTCCTGGGGCTTGAACTTAGGGCCTAAGCACCTTGGACATTTTCAAAGCTAGAGCTCTACCACTTGAGCCACAGCACCACTTCCATTTTTTCCTATATATGTGGTACACCAAGGAATCAAACCAGATCTTCATGCCTACTAGGCAAGTACTCTACCACTAGGTCAAGCTCCCGGCCAGCAATATTTTCTATATGCAATATCTCATGGAACAACTCTATGAAGCAGACATTATCTTGATTTGGGGGAGGAAAGAAAGTTGCCATTTAGGCAAAATCACTTGCTAAGGCTTTCCAGTAATTGTCAGGCAGAGAAAAACTTGGAACTCAGGTCTGATTTCCAACCAATAAGTCATTCTCTGCATTATCCTGCTGTTGGGAGCCGAGTGCAGGGTCAGGCTGGCCCATGAATCTGCATCACTGAGTAGGATAACCACACAAAGAAATGAGCTGTCATGTCTGAACACCATGCCTAACTTTGAGCTATGTCGTCGGTATTGGGAATCATTTTCTGCTGAGACTTGATTACCACTGGGTACGAATGTGTTATTGCTATATCACTCTCTGCTGAGACCTATAGTGAGAGTAAACACGTGGACCATCCCGCCCTTCCCACCTTTGTGCTGATAGGCTCCTGCACCCTACATTAGCTGAATGTAGTTCCTCAGTAAACGAGCTCCTGCCTTGACCAGTCCCCCTGACCCTGCCGCATCTGATTGTCCTCAGGAGAGGAGGGCTGGGTCAGTCAGCCCTCTTCTTCCTGGGCTTGTCCTGCCTTGTAGAGAAGTGGTGTTCTGACAAGACATATACTAGACATTTGCGCATTCATTGACATGGAAACATGCTTGCAATCATTGAGCTAGTTGGAAAAAAAATCATGTAATTTAACTATAGTGGTAAGGGAAATATAAAAGTTTTGAAGTACATAGGGTTTTGGAAATGATCCATGACTTTTAAATGTTGTTATTCTTCTGTCTCAATCATTTGGACCTCAGACAAAAGTTCAAATCAAACTTTACTAGGGAAAAAATTAGGCAATTTTTTTCTTCTATGGTCACTAATCCCTAAAGTAGCTGGAATTTTTACCTTCCATTGATCCATTGTGGGGGTCTTTTTATAATCATTTTTTCTTCCTATTTGATATTCATTTTAATATTTAGTCATTTGTTTGCTTGTTTGTTGGTACTAGGCTTTGAACTCGGGTCCTTTGAACCCAGGCTGATGTAGTGCCCTGAATTTTGTCTGTCACTGGAGATTTTTAAGATAGAATCTCCCTCCTTACCTAGGCTCATACCTGAACTGTTGACTTTTTGGCTTCTGGTTATTTCTGGGACCATAGCCAGCTTCCCTCCATAGAAATAATCCATTTGTGTGCTGTCCACACAAATCTCACCCTCTCATATAGCTCAGGATGACAGGTAAACACCAAGGCACCAAGCTAAGAAAGGGTCTCACGAAATGTTCTTCCCTTGTCTGGATTCAGTCTTCTTGTTCTTGGCCTCCCCAAGTAGCTAGGACCATGAGAATGAGCCCCTGGTGCCCAACATAAAATGTATCTTACATGAAAATAAACTGAGTCACTATTAGCAGTAAGCACTCCAGCAGGCTTAGACTCCTATGTATCCATCTGTAAGTAAATGAAATTTGTATATTTCTTTTTAGAGATACTCCCTTATTTATACCTCATTAGTTTTTTGTTTGTTTGTCTTTTGTTTTTTTGTTTGTTTTTTGGCAGTACTGGGCTTTGAATTCAGGTCTTCATGCTTGCTAGACAAGGCACTCAGCCACTGAGCCACACCTCTACCCTACAGCCAATTTCAGGTAAAAATTGCTAAGCCATATCCTATCTTGTCAAACTCCCTTTCTCTCATAATAAAAAGGAAACTTTATGAGCCAGCCAAATTATTTTACTATCTATTGGGAAATCTCTAGTAAAATTATCCCCTCTAGTGATTACAAGAGCTGACAGCCACATACCATACAACTGAATCCCATACCAAAATTTAAAAAAAAAAGGTTATACAAAGTTTACTTTATGAAGTAACACAAAAGTAAAATGTTTCCAATTAAATCACTGACAATTTCCCACTACTGCCATTCACAGAAATATCCAAGATGAATATTTCCCCTGCTTACACCGATAACATTCCCTTCTCTACTTAGAATGTCTACACCATTGTTAAATAAACATTAGGCTCTCATTAAAAGAGTAAACTACTTTAAAATAAAATAAGCCCCTCATTCAGGCATACCAAAAATGACTCCTAAAGAAAGACATCAATTATTTAACGTAGTCTATCCTGTTCAAAGAATACTGGAAAATTATACCTTTTATATGGTACCTTTTATCAAAGAGCACTTAATATGGCTAAGAAATGGAGAAATCAGTATTTATGAAGCATTTGGTGTTTAAAAAATTCAATTTTTCCCTTCTTCCAAACAAAATTAATAATGAAAACTTATAACTATATCTGCACAGATTTAATTTAAGACATTAATCCAACTAAGACTAGTGTCAACACTGTACAGTGAATCGGCATTAGAAAGAATTCACTCAGCTCTATAAATTGCTATATGTAAGAACTGGACTGTGTCTGGAACCATGAAGTCTGTAAAAATAAACCATTCAATCCATCATTCAGGTGTCATCTATTAAGTACAAGGATTCTTAAGACACATGGTCTGACTGAATGGCTTAAGTGGTAGAATACTTACTTAGCAAGTGCAAGGCCCCAAATTCAAATCCTACTACTACCAAAAAGAAAAAGTTATGCACACTACGATTATTCAAGCATATAGAAGTGCCCAATAACCCATGGCTGAAGCTTGTAATCTCAGCTACTCAGGAGGCTAAGATATGAAAATCAGAGTTTGAAGCCAGCCCAGGCAGGGAAGTCAATTCTCATCTCCAATTAACCAAAAAAGAAAAAAAATCAGAAGTGGACTTGTGGCTCAAGTAGTAGAGTTCTAGTCTTGAGCACAAGAACTCAGGGACAGCATCCAGCCCTGAACCTGAATTCAAGCCTCAAGACCAGCACAGGAAAGTGGGAGAGGGGGAAAGAAGGAAGGAAGGAAGGAAGGAAGGAAGGAAGGAAGGAAGGAAGGAAGGAAGGAAGGAAGGAAGGGAAGGAGGGAGGGAGGGAAGGAGGGAGGAAGGGAGGAAGGGAGGAAGGGAGGAAGGGAGTGAGAGAGGAACAGAGGGAGGGAGAGGAGGGAAGAGAGAGAGAGAGAGAGAGAGAGAGAGAGAGAGAGAGAGAGAGAGAGAGAGAGAGAGAGAGTGAAAGACAGCACCATGAACAAGACTGAAGTGTTTACGTTAGATAAGGAAAATCAACAAAATATAATGTAAAGAATTAGACAAAAATCTCCATTAATGAAAAGGTTTGGCAGGCTTTCAAAAGATGAAGAAGAAAGGGAAACAATGAGTCAAAGGAGAAAGTAATAGATTACATAAAACCCTCAAGATACAAAAGAGACAGGCTTAGGGGTATAGAATGAAAATTCAGACACTGCGCTCTCTGTGAGTATGTTCTTATTTCTCTCTGAGCTAAGAAGAACATGCTTTGGCTTGTCCTGAGTCACTGAACAAAAAAGCCAAGGTGAAGAGTTTAGAGAAGAGAGACTGGTATGACAGGACAACAGCAGAAGCCCAAGGTGTAAAGAAGCTAGTAACCAGACACAGAATGAAAGCAGCCACTCAATTCCCCAGTGTGCTGCAAACAGCACACGCATTCCACCTGCAGATAATGGAAACATCGCCCAGAAAAACCAGAGTCCATTAACTAAATCCAGGAATTCCAAACAATGCATACGCATGTTAGGGGCATGGAGAAAACAAATTGCTTAGAATTTTAGCTTGAATGGCTGTAGAGATGTTGTGATATTAATCAATTTCTATGATAATGCTAAATTCATTTTGAAAATGAATCAGAGGTAACTATTTGAAAGTGATGTATGGGTGTTATTGGTGTTTGAACCCAGGGCCTTCCACTTGCTAGGCAGTCATTTTATCACTTGAGCCATAGCTCACTCAGCCCTCTCTGCTTTGCATTAGTATTCAACTAGAGTTTCACATCTATGCCCCAGCTGGCCTGGACTAGGAGCCTCCTTTTTATACTCCTGTGTACACAGAATGATACCTCCACACCATCACACCCAGTTTTTATTTGCTTAGATGGAAGCCTCATGAACTTTTTCTCCAGACTGGCTTCAAGCTGAGATTCTCCAGATCTTTACCCACTAAGTGGTTAGGATCACAGGCCTAAGCCATTACTGGCAAGTGATTTATTAAATGTGCTTTTATATTCTCTAGGGCAAAGGTTTACTATTCATTGTCTCATAGTAAAAATTGAGAACTGTGAAAAAAATCTAGAGCTTTTGAATACGTAATGTATTAGTCTTGGCACTGTTGTTACTTGGGTAAAAAGATATATATACGAAGGTTTTCTACTTTTAAAAATAATTAATTTGTACATATAAATTGCTTTCCTCTTAAGACTATTGTGGTATGCCACAAGCATTTGGTAAGACTTAAAGTGCAAGTATTAAGATACTTCATGGTCTTAGAAGTGGAAGCTCATGAAACATTTATAAATTAACAATTATACTATATAATATACAGCTACAGGTTAATGAAGAATTACTAATTTAGCTACTCTGACTACAGTATTAGGAAAAATACTGACATGTTTTGCAAAATAGCTCATAATATGTTTGAATCTAAATTTGCTAGTGACTTTTTCCAAAACACAAATAGGAATAATTCTGCCTCTCCCACACAGTATCTTTCTAAAATAAAAGTAAAAATTTCACAATGGCAGCTTATTTTTGCTATAAAAATAAGTAAGAATTGTACAGAATATGTGTGAAAAAAATCTCACTGAGACATTTGAGACTGAAATAAATAGACATCAACTGTATTTAGATTGGAAAGCTCAAAACTTTGGCTTGAAAACTCAAAAAGATATCAATTCTCTACAAAATAATATGTGAATTGAACAGAATAAATATGTGACTACCGAAAATTGGAACGGTAGAAAAATGGCCAGTATTCAGGTAGTGTTGCTGGAAAAAAGCAGAGAAATGAAAATGTTAGCCCTCATTCATAAAAGCCAAGATGCAAATACAAGACATAAATATTTAACTGTAATGACAAGCACACAAGAAAATAAATTCAATAATAATAATTCTAAATAATCTAGAAAAGGCTGCTAAATTCCACTTCATCACTAAAATGTAAATAAACCAAAAGCAAAATTAAAGGGGGAAATGGGGCCAGTGAAAACTGAGGCAAAATATTATAATAAAGCAGATATTGATCAGGGTCTTGACAAAAAGCACATGGCTCCCTCAAGCAGAGTAATTTGAGGACCTTTTACAACAGTATGGGTGGAAAGGTCCATCTCCATCCCTGACATCAGTTAGAAAGGGCAGAGAGGGAAAGTTTCTGGATTCTGGAATGAGAAGAAAGCATTAGATTGGAGATGAGGCCTCTGTTAGAAGGAGGCAGCCCAACCACCATTAACTTGGAAGAGAGGGACTAGAAGAATAAGTAACTTGGCCTCCCTGCTCCTGTCCCTTCATCTCCTGCCAATGTCTATAATGACAGCCATAACAAAGCCAGAAGGCAAGGAGCCAGGAAGGTTCCAAAGAGCAGGGTGGGGAAGGAAGGGTGGGGATCAAATGTGGAGATGGAAATTGGAAAGTTGTCTCTGACAAATAGTAAAGTAACGATTAATACCAGTCCTGAGCAGAGAGTGAAGAAAGGGAGATTCTAATATCCTAGTAAAGTTGGTAGTTCTGTAAGTCTCTCTACCTGCTGGAGGTCAAGTTTACCATGTCAAATGGAAATATTCTGCAATCTAGAGGTTCTACTTCAAAGGCTTTACCATTTAAGAATGATAAATGAACCACGTATGTGTCTATGTTTATATGAAAGATGCATAAACCTATATGAATAGCTGCGTTGTTTAATCTGAATGAAAAAATGTGTAACAACCTTAATAGGAAATGGGCTAACTAAAATATAACATTTCTAAAAATAAAATCATATGCTGGCATTAAAATTATTTAACTTTATATTTCTTAATAAAGAAAAATGGTGACAATAAACCACTTGATAACAAAATTAATAGAGCGGAATATCTATGTGAAGAAATCAAATCAAGAGAGATGCAGACCAAGACACAATGGTGAAATTATTGATGGCTATGCAATACCCATCAATATCCCAGTGTCATTCTTTAAGAAAATAGAAGAGGCAATCCAAAATTTCATATGGAATAATAAAAGACTCTGGATAGCAAAAAAAAATTCTTAGCAGAAAGAACAGCACAGGAGGAATTTCAATACCAAACTTTAGACTCTAATACAGAGCAATAGTAACCAAAACAGCTTGGTACTGACACAAGAACAGGCCTGAGGACCAATGGAATAGAACTGAAGACTCAGAAATCAACCCACAGACCTATGGCCACCAAATCTTTGATAAGGGAACTAAAAAAAATAGAATGGAAGAAATACAGCCTCTTCAACAAATGGTGCTGGCAGAACTGGTCAAGCACCTACAGAAAACTAAAGTTGGATCCTTCTGTGTCACCCTGCACCAGGATTAACTCCAAATGGATCAAAGTCCTCAAGGTAAAAGCAGATACCCTGAAAACTTTACAAGAAGGAATAGGAGATACACTAGGTCTTGTTGGCACTGGTCAAAACTTTCCTAAATAAAGACTCAGAAACACAACAAATCAAAGAAAGTCTGGATAAGTGAGGCTGCATTAAACTGTGGAGCTTCTGTATGGCAAAGGATATAGCTAGCAAGCTAAATAGCCTACAAAGTGGGAGAAGATCTTCACTAACCACACAACAGACAAAGGCATCATATCTAAAATATACCTACAGCTAAAAAAAAAAATGAATCACTCCAAAACTCATCTCCAAAGAAACAACCAACCCATTAAAAGATGAGCCAAAGACATAGAGTCTTCATGTGGCCAATAGACACATGAAGAAATGCTTGACATCTCTGGCCATAAGAAATGCAAATCAAAACAACTCTGAGATTCCACCTCACTTCAGTTAGAATGGCCAGGATCAAGAAAACTAATAACAACAGATGCTGGTGGGAATGTGGCCAGGAGGGATCACTACTACACTGTTGGTGGGAGTGCAAACTTGTTCAACCACTATGGAAAGCAGTATGGTGATTCCTCATAAGACTAAACATAGAGCTCCCCTATATGACCCAGCAATTCCATTCCTTGGCATTTGCACAATCATCCAGAAACAAGGACATACTAAAGCCACTAGCACAATGGTGTTCATTGCAGCACTATTTACAATAGTGAAGATATGGAACCAACCCAGATGGCCCTCAGTAGCTGATTGGATCAACAAGATGTGGTATTTATACACAATGGAATTCTATGCTGCTGTCAGAAAGAATGACATCACCCCATTTGTAAGGAATTGGAAAGATTTGCAAAAAATCATATTAAGTGAAGTAAACCAGACCCAAAGGAACATAGGCTCAATGGTTTCCTTCATTTGTCATAATTAATATAAACCTTGGACTTTCCTAGCAGAGGTTTATAACAGGGCAAAACTAAGATATGTAAGGTCATAAGGGATGAGGCTAAATGAAAGGACCACCAGGATATGGAAACAAGATCCATATAATGAATGACTGTTGTTCTTAATGTTATTTCTCATCTCTTTTGTTGCCCCTGGGTTATTCTCATATTGTTACAGTATCTTACCTTGTCATCTGGTATATAGTATATATGTTTATCTGTTTATTTGAAATAGAATAAGGAAGGGGAGGGAAACAAGATGAGGGGAGGAGGTGGGGGAGGGAAATGGGCACAAAAACATGAGAAAGAGTATCAATGTTTGTGAAGTAATTCACCTTCTATCTGGTGAATATAATGTAACCCTTCTATTAATTACAATAAAAAATACTTCAAACTCAAGAGGAAAAAAAAGAAATTATAGATGGCTATTAGTGATTACTCTTATTTTAGCTATATGTGTTTTCTAAGTTTTCAAAGAATAAAATGAATTATTTTGTGGGTTTTAGGAAAACAGGAAAAAAATTAATGTAAAAGCAACTCTAACATCAGATAATTTTTTATTTCAAAAGAAAAATATATGTCTTTTTCTAACCAAAAATCTACACAGAGCTCTGCAACCAAGTAATTGAGGCTCTATAATGAAAGACCTGGGGAGTGGAGAGAATACTATAAATATTTATGAGAGAATTGTATTTGGTAAGGAAAGGAGATTTTTAATGATGAGAAAAGATATTAGTTATAGAGTTGCTTCAGCCACAAAAATGACAAGCTCACCAATCATCAAACTCACTTTTTTTCTCCAGCTTCTAAAATATAAACCTTAGAATATGAAAACAAATCTATTATAAATTATAATCCTAATGTTATATTAATATGCAAATAAAACTAGCAACATTTAAGTAAAATAGCATTCTTCCCATAGAATTATTTGAATTTTATAGACAAACTAAATGTTTTTCTAAATCTAACTATCAATTAGGATAACTAGTAGTTTTAAGTTATTAAAGGAAATCTCTTCATAGAGATTATCAAAAAATTAGTCTATGAAATAAAAGTATGCCTTATTTTGGGAGCCCCATTTAAAAACACAGTTTCTAACTTCAAATTTAAAATGATAGATGTTGTTGTTGTTTTTCTTCCAGGACCTTACTAGTAATGGCAGTGACAAGAAAAATAATCAGAGGAAGTCTTCTGGCAGAAAAAAGATTTCAGGAAATTTTGGAAGAGGAAAGATGAAAGCTGGGGAAGAAAGCTTAATATAATGTACACATAGAGGCAACTCTGGAAACAAGGTCACAAAGTTGCCTGACTTCTTGACAGAACAAAATCCGGAAGGATTAGCACCAAAAAAAAAGAAAGTAAATTACTTTAGAAAATGGGAATAAGGGGACGGGAGTTTGGCCTAGTGGTAGAGTGCTTGCCTAGCATGCATGGAGGCCCAGGTTCAATTCCTCGATACCATATACCTAGAAAAAAGCCAGAAGTGGTGCTAAAGCTCAAGTGGTAGAGCTCTAGCCTTGAGAATGTCCAAGGACAGTGCTCAGGCCCTGAGCTCAAGCCCAGGACTGGCAACAAAAAAGAAAAGAAAAAAGAAAATGGGAATAAGATATAATACTAAAAACAGGAAGCTGAATTGCAAGTGAGTGTGGCAGACATTTTCCAAGATACCACTGGGATTCTTACCCATTGGTAGTAGCCTCTTGCTTACCCCACTACTATGTTAAATAATGGTGACCTATGTGGCCAATAGAATAGGAAGAAAGTGACAATGGGTGATTTCTGAGGGAAGGTCTTAAACAGCTTCTAGTGTATTCTGTTCTATTGCTCATTCTGGAAAAAGCAAGTGGCCATGCAAGGGAAAATGCCAAAGGTTCCCAAGAGAAGAATGATAGGGAGGCAAGCTAAGTGGGTGAAAAAAACATTTGGTTTGAATTCCTTTGCATTTCAATTTACTACCTGTCTGGATTTGCTATAATTACTTTCACCTTCCTCTAAGTAGAAATCAATATCTAGAGACCATCAGATCCATGATGAGGAAAACATGGAAGACTACATCTTCTGGACAGGACTAGACAGGATGATTAACAGGAGAAGGCCCTAGCCCACTCTGGTCAGCCACCAAGACAAAGGCCTAGATCCTTAACACTACAAAGTAGAAGCAAAGGGAACCAAGCTGGTTCTGTGGAATGGTAGCTCAGATTGAAAAGCCCCACCTCTAAGAATGAACTGGCATAGAAACCACACAGCAGGATGAGGCAGGGTAAGTTGGAAAAATCAGATCCATGGGTACAAGGTAAGATTACAAAGCTGATACATACCTCCTAATCCGATGTTGGGACATCAAGTGAAGACTGCTTACACCTCACTTCCTAAAAAGAAGGACTTGTTTATCACTTCTAAAACCAGTTCAATTTAGCAATGAAGGGTCATGAAAAAAATACTGTTTCCATTACTCTGTAATAGATATCTCTGCTTTGAGGGACAAGATAAAGAAATGCATCTTGTTCATACTTAAGTCCAGATACTGGGATCTGGCCAACACCAGGGAAATAAAAGAAACTGTAGACATTTGTTCATTTGTAATTCTGTAGATGAAAGTTTATTATTTTTAGTCAACATGGAGACATGGCCTGGAGAATCCTTAAACAGACAAAGCCAGTGAGTTCTCCGTGACCTTAACCTAACTTGATTTGAGAATAAATGAAATTTAACTAGGGCTGTTTTAAATCCCTTTATAACAAGAAAATTAAATACAACTAATCAGAAATGATCAATCAACTTACAGGCATATAACTAGAGATTTTCCAAAAGGATAAACCAAACAAATACCAGTACTGAAATACCAGGAAATTACTCTTTGACTATGTCTGAATTTGCCCTACCAAAGCTTTCCCCTGTACCACCTTGTTAAAGATCCTGAAGCACTGCTAGTTTCAGACTTTCAAATTAATGAGTTACTCACATAAATACTTTAAGTGTTTAACATTGTAGACCACCCAATCGAAGACTACAACACTTAGGATGGATACAGAGGCTCAGAATTGGTCTACTGTCCAATGGTAGCTCTCCTGAAGCCTCCAGTCCTGGTTTCAGTCCTCAAAACGACATGTCTAGCAATGACATGGCTCTCTGCTAGCCACTCCAGGTCAGACCCTCCAAAGCCTATAGTGAAAGGCTGGAATGGCCCATTCATGATGACCCGATTAATTCAGATACTGAGCCCATCCGAAGTCCTTCTCTTTTCCGTAGACACAGAATTCTCCCCTCTAAAGGAAAATCATATCAAACTCTGGTTTTTGAGTTGGGCACTAGTGTCTCACGTCTGTAATCCTAACTTCTCAGGAAGCTGAGATGTGAGGACTGCACTTTGAAACCAGCATGAGCAGGGAAGTCTGTGCGACTCTTATCTCCAGTTAATCACAAAAAATAAAAATTTAAATTTAAAAAGAAAAAAATTAAAAAGAAGAATGCCAAGGCTGGGAATGTGGCTTACTGGTAAAGTGCTCATCAGGCACTTAGTTCAAGCCCCAGGACAGGTACAACTCAAAAACAAAAACAAAAAGAATTCATCTCTGATTGCCTCTGCTGGAAGGTATCCCTTTGTCTTTCTCTTTCAGGAACACAATTCAACCCCCTTGCCACGACAGTGAGTCTCAGAGCAGATGAACACTTGTCCACACACCCCATCAAGCTTTCAACACTGGTTGATCTTGCAGAGCAGGCTCCCTGATGAGCCTGCAGCCTGCCTCCCATCCTGGGCTGTGCAAACTACTCCAGGCCCTCGCTTTGGAACTCCACATGTTTTCTTCACCAGAGAGGAAACATTTCCATCAGAACCTTTCTGCCCTATAAATCCTGAGCCACATTTTTGTTTTATAAAGGTCACATCCAAGCACACATCTTAGAAATACTTGAGGGTTTTTTTTTTTCATTTCCTTTTTTGCATTCATCCTGAAAATAAGTCCTTTAGCTTCAAGGGTCAAAGCAAAATACCAGGAATTTGGAACCATTTCAAGGGACAAGCCCATCTGGAAGGGAGGTAAGGAATGTGATTGCAGTGCATTACTTTCAGGGAAATATGGCTGTACTGGGGTCATGAAGAAACTAAAACTGACCCATCAGTCATACTCAGAAGATGACCTTAATTTAATAAATAGGTAAGAATGACTTGAATTAGCACATCAGATTTCCAGCCTAAACAGCAACACAGCCCAGCTTACTAACGTATCTCTCTCAAATACTGGAGTTGATTAAATTATTAATTCTCCAAAGTATATAAACATCTCTTCCTACACTCTTACTTGTATTACTCCCTCATTTAGAAATATCCTTTCTGGAGCCGGGAGTTTGGCCTAGTATGCACAAAAACCCAGCTTAAATTCTTTGGTACCACATACACAGAAAAAGCTGGAGGTGGTGCTGCGGCTCAAGTGGTAGAGAGCTACCCTTGAGAAAACCCAAGGACAGTACTCAGGCCCTGAGTTCAAGCCCCAGGAATGGAGAGAAAGAGAGAAAGAAAGAAAGAGAGAAAGAAAGAAAGAAAGAGAGAGAGAGAGAGAGAGAGAGAAAGAAAGAAAGAAAGAAAGAAAGAAAGAAAAGAAAGAAGAAATACTCTTTCTCCCTACAGAAAGAAAAGAAAAAAACTCAAAACAATCTCCTGAATTATTTCAGTTTAAATAAGTAGTACCAAAAATCAATGAAATTTTAATACAGTGCTTAAATTATCTTAAATTTTAAAACAAAAGATAACATCTTTGAAGGTGGTATTCTCCATCACCTTAGAACATGAATAGCCCAATGAGTGCTAAAACTTAAGAGGCAAAATATTTATTGAACTAGTGATTCTACTCTGAATGGTGTGATTGGGTGAAGAAAGTTATTTCAATACGCTTTTATGCTATTTTTTGAATTATATTTTATTTCCCAAAGGGCTTATTATCAAAGCTAGGAATTTTCAAAAATTTGTTGTTGATCATTTGTCAGTCTTGCCTACTGAAAATGTTCATTAACCATAATACTAATTAAGCAAAGTATAGCAGGACACTGCTGAGAGCAAAATAGGTGTCATTAACAAGTTCACCAGGCATAAACTGCCACTGTCCTTGACAAAATGAGAAGTATGGTGAAGCTGGCACTGTACTCCTCCACCTGAGTAAATTCCTCAAAGGGAAAGGTAGCTACACACAGAATTATTACTATAGAATACACACCCTTTGACAGGTACCAGTGGCTCACACCTGTAATCTTCCCTACTCAAGAGACTTAGATCTCAGGAACAGATTCAAAGTCAGTCCAGGCAGGAAAGTATGTGAGACTCTTGTTGCTAAAGTTAATCACCAAAAAACTGGAGTTGTGGCTCAAGAGGTAGAGTTCTAGCTTTGAATAAAAGAGCTCAGAGATAGTGCCAAGGTTTTGAATTTAAGCCCTAGGATTAGCACAAAACAACAACAACAACAACAATAATAATAATAATGCCACTAAAACGTAATATGGAGGAAATTAAAATATTGACATATTCTTTGTAGACAAAACTGAATATTAAATATCTTTAAATCAATCATCATAAAGATTTTCCAACAACATAAATTAGCATAAAATACTTGTAATTGTGAGTGATAAAAAGAACATGAATTCATATGCATTCTGGTATCTTAGCGAGGTAAGACTTCAGGCATTCATATAGAAACATGGTCAGCTCACAGACTAGGGAATTCTAGTGAAAAATGAAGAATCCCTTGTTTAACGGTATTAAGAAGCTAAAGACAGTAGCTGCAGAGCATGAAAAATAGCCTCGCAGACCCAAGAATTGCATCTCATACCTAATCCCAACCATTTGGGAGATGGAAATCAGGAAAATCATAATTCTGGGCTAGCCTGGGGCAAGAGTTAGCAAGACTCCACGTCAATCCACAAGCTCAGCACAGTGGAATTTACCTGTCATCCCAGGTCCTTAGAAGGAATGTGCAGGACGATCAATATTTGCAGCAAAGCCATCCCAGGCAAAACTACCAGAACTTATACAATAGGTGAAAGCAAATGTATCTGGGAAAAAATCACTCATGTGGCAAAGCATCTGCCCAGCAAAGACGAAGTTCTAAGTTCAAGCTTCAGTATTGGAGGAAAAAAGAAAAATAAACAAACAAAAAAAAAAACCCAAGACCTATCTTAATGTAAGAAATGCAGGTCACAACTGAAGTTTCAGGCCTATGAAGTCTGAAGGACTAAATTGACAAGCAAGTTATTTATAAAGGGCATGAGATTTTTGTTTCACTTTAGCTTTGATTTTGCTGTTATGATGTTGGATTTTCTACAAATAGAATTTTTTTCCAGTTAGTCCTGCATCATTCAATAACATGCAGTGACACAAGCTTTATTTTGGCCAGGTGAGCATTTTCTGCCCCCTGCAGATAAATAACACCGCAGGCCTTTTGTTCTCAATCCTGCCAGAGTAGCACAGTGTTCCACATTCCTACATTTTCTATACACATGTGCACACACACACACACACACACACACACACTCCCCAATATTCCCAGGCATTCCAGCTAAAATCCACTTGTACTGTGTAGCAGCTTTAGCTGTTTTCTTACCCACATAGTGATATCACACATTTTGGTGTTGCTTTTTGGCCTTTGGGATCTTATTCTTCTTCAAACATAACACATATTTCATTTTTCATCATAGCCTGTTTATGGAAGGTACTAATTTGCAATTTTTTTTTACTTTTCTGATGTGTTGGATTTGTTTAGTCTGTTTTTTGCTGAGCCTGATGTTTCACTCAGAAAAACTTTCAAAATAGGAAATACAACAAGCCATATATTTGTACATCCCTGAGATACTCAAAGGTCGATATGAAGAATAAATCTTTTGAGAGAATCACTGACATTTTTCTGTGTGTCTTCAGGTATGGTATGGCATGGCTCTATGGGCCGGGAGTTTGGCCTAGTGGTAAAGTGCTTGCCTAGCATGCATGAAGACCTGGGTTTGATTCCTCAGTACTACATATACAGAAAAGGCTGGAAGTGGCACTGTGGCTCAAGTGATACAGTGCTAGCCTTGAGAGAAAAAAAAAAAAAAAAAAGCTCAAGGATAGTGCCCAGGCCCTGGGTTCAAGCCCCAGGACTAGTAAAAAAAATAAAAAAAAAGGAAGAAAGAAAAGTCCTGGCATGGTTCTCTATGATGTTTATTGTGCTTATCCCCAAAGTTGACTCATAAAAAAAATTGCTCAGATAACAAGTAATCAATCAGTTATATGACAAAGTGGAGCTGTGGCTCAAAGTGGTAGACAGCTAGCTTTGAACAAGAACAACTCAGTAACAACACCCAAGCTCTGAGGTCAAGCCCCATGACAAACAACAACAACAAAGTACGTGGAAGGTATCTCCAGGAAAACATGAAGCCACCACACAGTCTTTTGCATAAGAATTTCATCCAGTAATGTTTGTTCTGGACACAAACTAGGATGTGGCAAAGGAGTGTGAAGAGTAGCACACATAAAGAAGTGTTCATCTCCTGGCTAGGTGCTTGCCATGTATTCATGCAAGCCAGCATGGCTACTTCTCAGATGTGCGTGGGGCACTTCTGCTGGGCTCTGGAACGTAGAGCATCTCTGTTGTATCTCTGTCTTCTTGGCTCTAGAACAAAATAGATCTTTTTCCCCCTTTAACAGAAAATTCTCAAATCATCAGCAAGTAATTATTAGAACTTGATGGTATGGTCAGTCAATCTGGCTTTCAAGTTTCCATTCACAATATGTCAAGTGTGAGTAATTAAATCCTAAAAGGACAGTAATAGAACTTCTGTCCTATTTAGTCTGCACCAGTAAAATATAAAAATGACCCTTAAGCAAAATCCAACTCACTATGTCCAGATATCTAGAGTAACTATAAACCAGTAATCCTATGCAGAAAAGCTAGCTATACTTTAATATACTAGACTACCTCAATCAAATGAAGTAAAAAAAATATCATGGAGAAGAAAATGTATTTATGGAGGGGAAAGGAAGCTTTTTATGGCATTAGCTGCCCTCAACGTATATACTATCTCAATTTGTCTCACTGATCTTTTCAACCTTGCTATTCTCAGTCACACACACACACACACACACGCACACACACAACACAACACATACACATACACATACACATACACATATATCTATCTGCATGTTAACAGGATCCTAGAGGAACAGTAGACTATTTTACATTCGAAAGGCATGTTCTATCCTAGCCCTGTTCTCCTCCTCCTGTTCTCTCTAAACTTAGCTAAGGGATGTCCAGCTTGTCAGAATGAGTTCAGACTGACAAGCCTCCATGAAACTGTAGACTGTCCTCATCCTTGCTAGGTCTGCCTGACCTTTATAATGGGGTTCCACCATGATTGCTAATTCGCAAACTGGAACCAGCATTCTTGCCTTGATGTATACTCTGCTACTCCTACACTCTGCCCCAAAGCATTTGGGTCCTTCATTGACACAAGAATTTGCTATGTTATAGATCCTTAGTGTGCAGGAATGAAGATGCTAAATGTCCTGAACTCAGTAAGCTAGTCCTGCAGACAGAGAAGCCTCTTGTTAAAGGAAAATTTCAAGTATCTCATTGGACATTCCTTGGGATGGAAAAATTATCTATAATGAGCTGAGTCTAGAATCAACCTCACACATGTACACAAGATATTATTCTGCCAAAATGTGTGCAGTTTAAGAGGGAGAAAATGTAGAGTTTGTTTTAATCAAAATTGCACCTAGAATTCCAAGAATTTCCTGGAAAAAAAATCACCTTCCTAATAGCAACACCACTCTTGATCATTCATTTGCACATTCATTTGCCCATACAACATAAGGGTTGAGTTATATTTCTAAGCTTTCTTTTTTGCAATGCAAAGTTTGGACTTCATTGTTTTTTCAACCAACCTACCCAAAATGTATTCCATGTGTCAGCAGCAACCTACTGGAGCAGCTTGTGAGAAATGCAGACTCCTGGGACCCATCTTCTGCCCATTTGTGTTAGTCGGCTTTCTGTTACTAAAACACAATCAGAAGAAATTGGTTTTTGGATCAGAATTTTGGAAGCACCAGTCATGGTTAGTTGCCCATTGCTCTTAGGCCTGTGATGAGGCAGAGCATCATGGCAGAAGCTCTGGGCAGTGAAACCTTGTGTACTTCAAAGCAATTGAAAGAGACAGGAAGAAGACATATGTAAATAGCCCCTTAATGACACACCCCCAATAGCCTAACTTCCTCCAACTAGAGCCCACTTTTTAAAGCTATCACCTCCTGGGCCAAGAGTTCGGCCTAGTGGTAGAGTGCTTGCCTAGCATGCATGAAAACCCAGGTTTGATTCCTCAGTACCACATACACAGATAAAAGCCAGAAGTGGTGCTATGACACAAGTGGTAGAGCTCTCGCCTTGAGAAAAGACTCAAGGACAGTGCCCAGGCCCTGAGCCCAAGCCTAGGACAGGCAAAAAAATGAATAAATAAATAAACTATCAACTGGGGCTCAAGCCTTTAACAAGTAGGTCATTGGGAGACACTCAAGCTTTGTGATAGAAGACTCAGCGTACATATGATGCTGAGCTGCAATCATCACTACCAGGGGAAAAAAGTCCAAATTATGGCTCTGTTGAAAGATTCAAATTCAGTATACTTGAATATGAGCATTTTATACTGGTATTTATTATTACATATGCTTATATATTATTTGTACTTATATATTATTATGTTATTTTCTATATTATATAGCATACTAGATTTTTTAAAAATTATGTTTGTAGAGAGACTATTTTATCCATAAAGGTCAAGTAATGTAAGCGATGGTAATGATCTTTGTTTGAAATACAAAAAATCTGATGGGACAGAGTTTAGAACCACTTAAGCCCTATCTGCCTATACACTGTTGGTCCACTTACTCTTTCTCTCTTTTATTGTAGGGTTGTTTAAGGTTTAGGGGGTTTTCGCTGTTGTTGGGGGTGGGGTGGCTTTGTTTTTGTTTTTGTGCTGGCACCAGGACTTAAACTCAGGGCCTCTCATTCTCCCTTATCATTTTTTCATATATTTTTATTATAATTAATAGAAGGGTTACATTACATTCACCAGATGAAAAGTGCATTACTTCACATACATTGATACCTTTTCTCATATCTTGGTCCCCATTTCCCTCCCCCAACCCTCGCCCCTCATCCTGTTTTCCTCCTTTCCCTATCCAACTTCAAATAACCAAATACGCATATATATAATATATCTGATAACAAAGTGAGATACTGTAGCAATATGAGATAACCAAGGGACAGCAAAAGAGATGACAGATAACATAGTACATTAAGGACAACAATCACTCATTATATGGCTTTTGTTTCTATATCCTGGAGGTCCTTTCATTTAGCATCATTCTATATGGCCTTATGTATCTAGGTTTGTTCTATTGTAAATCTCTGCTAGAAGAGCCCAAGGTTTCTACTGATTATGACAAATATAGGAAACCATTGAGCCTATGTTCCTTTGAGTCTGGCTTACTTCACTTAATATGATTTTTTTCTAAGTCTTTCCATTTCCTTACAAACGGGGCGATGTTGTTCTTTCTGACAGCAACATAGAATTCCATTGTGTATAAATATCACATCTTGTTGATCCACTCATCAACTGCGGGACATCTGGGTTGGTTCCATATCTTCACTATTGTAAATAGTGCTGCAATGAACATCATTGTGCTAGTGGCTTTAGTATGTCCTTGTTTCTGGACGATTGTGCAAATGCCAAGGAATGGATTTGCTGGGTCATATAGGGGAGCTCTATGTTTAGTCTTATGAGGAATCACCATACTGCTTTCCATAGTGGCTGAATGAGTTTGCACTCCCACCAACAGTGTAATAGTGATCCCTCCTGGCCACATTCCAGCCAGCATCTGTTGTTATTAGTTTTCTTGATCCTGGCCATTCTAACTGGAGTGAGGTGGAATCTCAGAGTTGTTTTGATTTGCATTTCTTTTATGGCCAGAGATGTCCAACATTTCTTCATGTGTCTATAGGCCATTCTTATTTCTTCTTCAGAGAAGACTCTTTAAGTCTTTGGCCCACCTTTTAATGGGATGGTTGTTTCTTTGGAGATTGGTTTCTCCCTTATCATTTTTGCTCAAGGCTGGTGCTCTCTCACTTGAGCCATGCCTCCATTTCTGTCCCTCCCCCCTTTTTCTTTTTTGGTTGTTAACTAGAGAGAAGAGTCTCACAAACTTTCCTGTCAAGCTGTCTTTCAACAGTGATCCTCAGTCTTCAGCCTCTGAGTAGCTAGGATTACAAGTGTGGGCCACTGGCACCTGGCCCATTCATTCTCTTTAGCCCAAGGTGCAGGCTAGGTGTCCCCAAACAATAATATCTTCATTCACTAAACCTCCCACAGCTGCCACCAGATGGATCCCAGTCCAGACCAAATCAAAGAATTCTTGGGGATAGAAACTGACTTTGCATTGGCTAGTCACTCTCTTTCTCTGGAAAATAAGATCCACCCCCCACTGACACTGGTGTTAAATTTCTTTGACCTATTAAGTTCTGTGCATGGTCCCACAAAGTCTTAGAAACATACAGGTGTGATTTCATTGCACTCAGACTTGACGATCCATCATAAACTCATCCAAGCATCCAGATAGATGAATATACCCACATCCTACTTAATACAAAAATACATATCCGGGCCGGGAGTTTGGCCTAGTGGTAGAGTGCTTGCCTAGCATGCACGAAGACCTGGGTTCGATTCCTCAGTACCCCACATACATAGCAAAAAGCCAGAAGTGGTGCTGAGGCTCAAGTGGTAGAGTGCTAGCCTTGAGAAAGTCCAAGGACAGTGCTCAAGCCCTGAGCTCAAGCCCAGGACTGGCAAAAAAAAAAAAATACATATCCAAGGCAAAATATGAGTGATTTGGAAAGATGAGTGTAGTAAAACCAATATGCAAAAGATATGTAATCTTCTCTGATTATGGCAAAAACACTTATTTCAATTATAGAAACAGAATATAGTCATCTTAATTTGAATGTTGCCACTGTTGAGAGAATTAGGTACTTAATTATCTAAGTTTCAGGAAGACAAATGAGCTAGGAAAAGCTAATCATTTCCAAATAGTTAAGATTGCGTATATGAAGCATGTTGACATGTCATGTGGGCAAACGTCAGGGATTACATGATGTTAATGAATTTGCAACACTCTCAGCTGCACTGTTCCTATTCAAGAAGTTCCCAGCCATCAAAGAAGAATCCAATTTACCAGTTATAGTGCCTTCTTAAGGGTTTTTCTAAATCATGTATACACACACAGTATATAATTTCTTCTTCACTTTGTACTAGAACTCATGTTTGTTCCAACCTCCATCTATGAATCACTACTTCCAACTGTGTCAACTACTAAGTTTCCTCTAAATACAGCTGAAAGACTTTGAGAAAAGGACACAGAAGAAACAGAAGAAAATCCTTTAAAACCCTAATGGCTCATATCTAGTTACTCAGGAGGCTGAGATGTGAGAATCACAGTTCAAGCTCAACCTAGCCAATGAAGACCCAGAGACTTAGATCTCTAATTAACCACCCAAAAAGCCAGAAGTAGAGTGGTGACTCAAGTGATAAAACACTGACCTTGACCATATAGGATGAGGCTAAATGAAAGGATCTCCAGGATATAGAAACAAGAACTTTATGTTGTGTGATTGTTGTTCTTAATGTACTATGTTATTTCTCTTCTCTTTTGTTGCCCTTTGGTTAATCTTCTATTGTTACAATACCTGACATTGTTACCTGGTATACTGTATATACATTTGTTTATTTGAAATAGGAAAGGGTAGGAGGGGGTAACAAGATTATTGGGAGGGGGAGGGAAATGAGGACAAAAACATGAGAAGGGGTATCAATGTATGAGAAGTAATGCACCTTCTATCTGGTGAATATAACTGTAACCCCTCTCTATATACAATTTTAAAAAGTTGCAAAATAAAAAAAAATAAAAACACTAACCTTGAGCAAAAACTCTCACAGACAGTGCCCAAGACCTGAGTTCAAGCTCCCTACACCCATTTCTCATCAAAAAAATTAAGTTGGAAAGCCGGTGATCAGTCTTTTCTCTGCCAGAATCTGTGACTTCAGTCAATACAGCAAACACTGACAATTGATCTTTCCAATTCTGTAGAAATGAAGATGGACCAAATGCTTCTAACTTCCTCTCCAGCTTTACCATTTTGTGATTGCATCCAAAAAGCAAATTTGTAAATGTGTTATATAAGCTGAAGCAATGTTCAACGTTTTCTAAGTTGACCTTGATAATTCTATCATTTGATCATTTTCAAAATTTAAAAAAAATCTGTCAGTTCTTGGTTATATACATTCCTTCATGGAAAGAAGTAGTACCAGAATCATAGAATTTTTTCTGGGAAAAAATGAGCATCTCCTGACTAAATGAGCTTCAGAGAGACCATTGATCCATCGAAGGCAGTAAATCAAAACCCACAGGGCCACCAGTACCTCTGACTCACACCTATGATCCTAGCTATTCAGGAGCCTGAGATTTGAGGATCACAACTCATAGCCAGCATGGGCACAGAAATCCATGAGATCCTTAACTCCAATTACCCAGCAAATATTCAGAAATGGAACTATAGCTCAAGTAGCAGAGAGCCAGACTTGAGCATTAAAAAAAAAATCAAAGAACAATGCTCAGGCCCTGAGTTCAAGTCTCAATACTAGAAGAAGAAGAAAAGCAGGGCAAAGGGAGAAGGAAGTCAGGCTACTGAAAAATGTTACACATAAAAGATATATGCAGACTAGAATTAGATAAACCCCTGAATTCTGAGAACCTAAATTCCATCAGTTTGAGAGACTATCTGTACAGATTATGAACTTAGTTATAAAAAAAAACTTTCTTGTAATTTTGAAGTACATTTACTAAACAGTCTTTAGCAACTTGACAAATTTACCAATTGTAAGATGTGCATGGCCCTCCATCCAATACATCTACTTCTTCAGTGGATAAAGATGTTTGGTATAGGCTGGGCGCTGGTGGCCCAGGACTGTAATCTAATCCTAGATATTCAGGAGGCTGAGATCTGAGGACCAAGGCTCAAAGCCAGCCCCGGGCATGGAAGTCCATGAGACTTATCTCCAATTATCCATCAGAGAACTGGAAGTGGTGCTGTGGCTCCAGTGATAGAGCACTAGTCTTGATCTAAAGAGCTCAAGGACAGAGCCCAGGCACAGAGTTCAAGCTCCATGACCAACTAAAATTACACATGAAGGAAACCATTGAGCCTATGTTCCTTTGAGTCTGGCTTACTTCACTTAACATGATTTTTTTCCAAGTCTTTCCATTTCCTTACAAATGGGGCTATGTCATTCTTTCTGATGGCAGCATGGAATTCCATTGTGTATAAGTACCATATCTTGTTGATCTAATCATCTACCGAGGGCATCTGAGTTGGTTCCATATCTTCACTATGCTAGTGCTGCAATGAACATCGCTGTGCTAGTGGATTTAGTTTGTCCTTATTTCTGGAGGTTTGGGTAAATGCCAAGGAGTGGAATTGCTGGGTCATAGGGAAGCTCTATGCTTAGTCTTTTGAGGAACAGCCATACTGCTTTCCATAGTGGTTGAACAAGTTTGCACTCCCACCAACAGTGTAGTAGTGATCCCTCTTGGCCACATCCCTGCCAGCATCTGTTGTTATTAGATCATGGTCATTCTAACTGGAGTGAGGTAGACTCTCAGAGTTGTTTTGATTTGCATTTCTTTTATGGCCAGCAATGTCAAGCATTTCCTCATGTGTCTATAGGTCATTCTTATTTCCTCTTCACAGAAGTCTCTATGTCTTTAGTCCACCTTTTAATGGGATGGTTGTTTCTTTGAAGATTTTTTTAGAGGTATTCAATTTTTTAGCTGTAAATAATTAGTACATGTCTAGGACTCTCCTAGCTGAGGATTACAATAGCTCAAAACCTAGGTATATAAGGTCATATAATGACCTTATATGGAAACAAGAGCTTTATCTTGTGTGATTGTTGTTCTTAATATACTATATTATTTCTCTTCTCTTTTGTTACCCTTTGGTTAATCTCATATTGTTACTGTATCTGACTTTGTTACCTGGTACATTGTGTATATGTTTATTTGTTTATCTGAAATAGGAAAGGGTAGGGGGGAAAACAAGATGATATGGAGGATTAGAGGGAGGGAAATGGGGAAAAGCACATGAGAAGGGGTATCGATGTCTGAAAAGTAATGCACCTACTACCTGGTGAATGTACTATAAGGCCTGTATACATTACCCCAATAAAAAAATATAAATAAAAATTTAAAAGATTAAAAAAAAGCCCTTTCTCTTTGGTGAGACTACCTTTGAGTCTAGTATTTCTCATTAAGCATGAATGTCCACACATCAAAACATGAGAGTATTTAGATAAATACCAAAAGCTGAACTCAGTTTTGTGCTTTGTACTTTATCCTACTTAATCTTTGCATACCTACACACATCTTAAGATGAAGTTTGTATTTTTTATTCTAACATCTTATTTTGTTTGCAGAGGTAAAGTGATAAAGTTGAACTCACACATTATAGTTTTCATTAAGTCTGTTACATACCACTGTAATTAATTTTTAGATATTCTTACTTGGTGTTTACTTGGTGTGTGTAGATACGTTGAACATTGCTATTGTTTTGTACTGGGGCTTAAAAGCCAGGCTACATGTCCTCACTTGTTTTGTTTGGTTTGGTTTGGTTTGGTTTTTGGTGCTCTACCACTTGTATCATACCTCCCCTTCTGTCTTTTTGCTCATAGACTTTTTTTTTGGAGGAATGGTGTTTCTTCAAACCATGATTCCTCAGATCTTAGCTTCATGGATAGCTAGGCTTACAGATGTGAGCCATCAGCATCCTTACACATTCACATGCTTTTAATAAAAAGAAAATAAGGATTTACCCAAATGTCCAAACAAGGACATACTAAAGCCACTAGCACAACGATGTTCATTGCAGCACTATTTACCATAGCAAAAATATGGAACCAACCCAGATGTCCCTCAGTTGATGAGTGGATCAACAAGATGTGGTATTTATACACAATGGATTTCTATGCTGCTGTCAGAAAGAACAACATCGCCCCATTTGTAAGGAAATGGAAAGACTTAGAAAAAATCATATTAAGTGAAGTAAGCCAGACTCAAAGGAACATAGGCTCAATGGTTTCCCTCATTTGTCATAATCAGTAGAAACTTTGGACTCTCCTAGCAGAGATTTACAATAGAACAAACCTAGATACATAAGGCCATATAGAATGATGCTAAATGAAAGGACCTCCAGGATATAGAAACAAAAGCCATATAATGAGTGATTGTTGTCCTTAATGTACTATGTTATCTGTCATCTCTTTTGCTGTCCCTTGGTTATCTCATATTGTTACAGTATTTCACTTTGTTATCTGATATATTGTATATATGCCTATTTGGTTATTTGAAATGGGATGAGGAAAGGGAAAAAACAAGATGAGGGGCGAGGGTGGGGGGAGGGAAATGGGGACCAAGACATGAGAAAGGGTATCAATGTTTGTGAAGTAATGCACCTTTTATCTGGTGACTATATTGTAACCATTCTATTAATTACAATTACAATAAAAATATATGAAAAAAAGAAAATAAGGAAGACTGGGAGTTTGGCTTAGTGGTAGAGTGCTTCCCTGCCATCCACGAAGACCCAGGTTTGGTTCCTCAGTACCATATAATTAGAAAAAAGCTGGAAGTGGTGCTGAGGCTCATGTGGTAGAGCAAAAAAAAAGAAAAAAGAAAAAGAAAAGAAGGGCAAAGATGTTTGGAATAGGCCTATAAGGAAGAAAAGTTGTCAAAAGACAGTTTATGTTGATTCTGGACAATGAAACTTTGTACAGTTATTAGCTTTTCATTTTGAAATAATTTCAGACTGACAGAAAAGTTGCAATTATGGTACAAAGAATCCTTGTAAACTGTTATGCAGATTCCCAAAGTTAATATTTATTTATTTATTTTGCCAGTCCTGGGCTTGAGCTCAGGGCCTAAGCACTGTCCTTGGACTTTCTCAAGGTTAGAGCTCTACCACTTGAGCCTCAGCACCACTTCTGGCTTTTTCTATGTATGTGGTACCTAGGAATCGAACCCGGGTCTTTGTGCATGCTAGGCAAGCACTTTAACCACTAGGCCAAACTCCTGGCCCCAAAGTTAATATTTAATAATAATTATTTTCTCTCTACACACACAGCTCAACTACTTGAGCTATAGTTTCACTTCTCGGGCTTTTTGATGATTAATTGGAGATAAAGTCTCATGGACTTTTCTGCCCTGACTTTCCTGATTAGCTTTGAACTGCAATCCTCAGATCTCCACCTCCTTAATAACTAGGATTTCAGGTATGAGCCACCAGCACTCAGCTGCCCTTGAAATTTTAAAAGAATGTAGTATGGTTATTTTGTACATAGTCCTTGTATGTGCATATGTCTAGTATTTCTTCATGATTAGATTACACATACACTTACCTATATGCAATGACTTGGAAAAACACAGGGTATTTAGCTAACAGAATAAGGGTTCATGCCTATTAGCCTGAAAATAGGAAACAAATGGCCTAATTAAAGTATTCCATTGAAATGATTTTAATAAACAGACTATTTTCAGAGTCATAGATAGGGTTGAAGGAACAGCCCGGAGCTAAACGAAACCACACTGGGTGGCAGTGCACTCGGGGACTATTAACAGCAGGAAGTTATACCAACTTTCAACTAAGGAAAGGACAGAAGAAAATACCAGGGATAAGGAAGAGAGGCTAGCAGCCAGTCGCTGGAACTACAGATAAACCATAGCTGGGAAAGAGAAGCAGGGTTAAAATGCTCTCTCTTCTCTACCACACAGCAATTTCCTTCCTCCCTACTGTTGCTTCCCATTAAGTCAAAACAGACCAGACTCAAGAGGACAAAGAAGCCAACAGATGATGCAGTCTACAGCTGTCTGCGGCTCCCAGTCAGACAGGAAATGTGGAGAACAGATCTTGAGCAAAGGACAAACAGACAGCTACCAGCACAGGGAACAAGTTTTGGTATCCAAGTTTAGTAAATAAGAAGCCAACTGGGTTTCTTCTCCTGGTATAGAATTTTAGCCACGGTTCAGGGAGATAGGTGGAAGGCACTAAGCACTTCATGTTTTATGTGCACAAAGCTGCTCACACTGAGATCTTCTCTTTCCTCGTGTACTTGAAATCAAAGGCCTGCAGAAAAATACAGAACCAGAAGCTAGGAGTTTGGCCTAGTGGTAGAGTGCTTGCCTAGCATGCATGAAGACCCAGGTTCCATTCCTCGGTACCACATATACATAGAAAAAGCCAGAAATGGTGCTGTGGCTCAAGTGCTAGAGCTCTAGCCTTGACAAAGCCCACAGACAGTGCTCAGGCCCTGAGTTCAAGCCCCAAGACTGGCAAAAAAAAAAAAAATACAGAACCAAGTATGCATACTTGAGTCACGTGACTCTCAGTCAATGGAAAAAGAGAATTGAGAAGTGCAGGGGTCCTCAGAAATGCATAGGATCGTCCCCATTCAGAAGAGGAAGAAAGATGCTGTCCTTCATCACCTAGACGAAATAGCCTTCCCTGAGGGTGAGGAGACCCACCTATGGACAGTGTGTAACTACTTAAGACTGATATTCAGTTCCTCACCTGATGTTCGCCTGGCCAGCCAATCTGTTTCAGAAGAAACAGATGCAAGATGGGAGTGGGAGTAGGAGGTACTGGGTAGAAATAAAGTCAGAATTATCCATCCTCACTAAGCCCTGGAAGCTGGGATCTCACATGACTACCTGCCCTACAGTATATATAAGTTGCAACAACTAGTTGAGATTGGAAGACTCTGCTTAGAGCATCCATAATCTAGAACCCCTATGGTCAAATATGGTAGAGGGAAAAGATGGACTTTGGTAAGGGATGAGAATGGATAAGATCCTTAATTGAAAAAACAATCTAAATATGACCAAGGGGTGAGCAGACTGGTATTGCTACCAACCTTACAAACTGCACAAAGACAGCAGATACAGCCAATGAAGAGAAAGCTGCAAGCAAACCCTTCCTTCCGTTCCTGCAGCCCAAAATGCTGAAGCCACACACAGGATCAGCCTCTGCAAGGGCTGGGGAAATGACAATGTAGCATTTTTTTAAAACAAATATGTTAAATGTCAAACTGTAACCACATTAGTAACTGAAAGCAATAGAAAAGCAATACAAAAGTGATGGTGTCTCATTGAGGAACCTATATACTACCCAACAACAGCAAAATATGAAGTTTAAAATACCATATTTAACGTGGGGTCCAGTGGCTCACATCTGTAATCTTAGCTACTCAGGAGGCTGAGATCTGAGGATTGTGGTTCAAAGCCAGCCTAAGCACAAAAGTGCATGAGACTCTCTCCAATGAGCCTCCAGAAAACAAGAAGTGGCACACACGGTGACTCAAAGTAATAGAGCACTAGGTTTGAGCTGAGCAGCTCAGGAACAGGGCCCAGGCCCAAAGTTCAGCCCCACAACTGACAAAAATCAATCAATCAATAAATAAAATATCTTACTTGGGCTCGATATGGTAACAGAAAAATGCAAATTAGCAAGTTAGTTATAAAGAAAGCTCTTACTGCTTATCTTTTTGAAAGAGTGCAAATTGAAGGATTACTGGTACTTACCATAAGATGCCAATGACAAAAGTAGTCGTGTATGTGGGAGGTGGGAGTACAAAGAGAAGGAATTAATTGGATGCCTTCTGTGCTGGGACTTGTAATAAGTCTGGCATACAGATCCTAGCTACAGACACAGGATGATTTCAGTCCAAGGCAAAACTACAAGAACTTATCTGAGCAAAACCACAAGAACTTATCTGAAAAAAATAACTAAACAATAAAGGCTGACAATGTGATTTAAGAGATAGGATATCTATGACATACTGAGTTCAACGCCCAATACAGCCAAAAACAAAAAGCAACAAGAGTCTTGTTTTTAAATCGAGTCATTTCAAATTTATGTTACAATGACTTGGGCCTTAATAATTGCCATCATAGTTTAAAAGCCAATTTTGCCAGATATTGGTAGTTCACAACTGCCACACTCCAATTAATCACCAAAAAGCCAAAAGCCAGAAGTAGAGATGTGACTCAAATGGTAGAGCCAGCCTTTAGGAAAGGAGAAAAAAAAAATGGCAATCAGGGACAGCGCTTAGTATAAACACACACACGCGCACACACACAGAGGATCCAAGTATACACCCAATCAAAATATGGATAAACAGACATCCACAAGCCAAACTGCTAGTGGTACATAATATTTGCAGGATAGAGATAGTAGAAGGCAGGGGAAGACTGAAGATGTACTTCTCTGTCTTGTCTCATCTTTTTTGGCATTTGAAACTTGTAAAAGTCACAGGTCTGTGTATTTCTCATTGAATTATTCTAAAGGAAACATAATGCTACTTCAGTAATGCTTTTAGTGTTCTTGAGCTGATTGGATTCTTCCTACATTCTTTTGCACTCTCCTGGCTTTGCTTTCCCTCTGGATTCTGATGTACCTTCATTTTCAGCATCTTTTTCAGTGCAGCCTGCTTAATGTGCCTCTCAGAAAAGCCCAGAGAAATCCTGAAAGCCAAACAAATGTCATCTCAGGGACAGAATGCACCAGCAAACCCCAGCTGCTTCTCCCATCTTCCATCTCCTATTACTTCATCAGCTTCCACCTGCTCCTTTCCCTGGCTTACATCCGGATTATACATCTAGCACTTCCCTGACAAGCCCACAAATGTCACTCTGGCAACTCCAATGAATTGCTTGGGAAGGGCTTGTGCTTGTGAGGTGCCAGAGCTGGTCACAAGTGGGAGGATAAGTAGGAGTAAGTTTATCTCTTGCTGGCCACACACTCCAATTTTAGTCATAATACACTTTCCAAATCCCGGAGGTCCTATCTTCCCTGCTTAACATGAAGCTTTCCTCTAATGTTCATTCATTCATTCGTTGTCTCTTTCTTTCTTTCTTTCTTTCATTTCCTTCTTTAGGTTTATTTTTTGTTTGTTTTGTTTCCTGTGCCAGTAGTGGGGCTTGAACTCAGCACCTCACATTCTCATGGATAGCAATCGACCATTTGAGCCATGTCTCCACTTACTGTTTTTTGCTGGCCAAATGAAGATGAGTCCCCAGATTAGTCCTCCCAAGTGGGCTCTGGACCACAGTTCTCAGATCCTAGGCTCCTTAGTTGCTAGGATTACAAGTATGAGCTACTATTACCCAGCTTCTCTCTACTTTTTTGTAATTCTCAAAAGTGGATATGGCAGTTTGCTGTTAATACTGTATTAAATTGGTTAGTCAAAAAAAGTCTGAACACCCGTGGCTCATGCCTGTAATCCTAACTACTTAGGAGGCTAAGATCTGAGGACCCAGGTTCACAACCAGCCCACGCACAAAAAATCCATGAGATTCATCTCCAATTGACCACCAGAAAACCAGAAGTGACACTGTGGCTCAAAGTGGTAGAGAGCTGACTTTGAGCTGAAGAGCTCAGGGACAGCACCCAGACCCAGAGTTCAAGCCCACAACTGACAAAAAGAAAAGTCTGAGCTTCAGTTCATTTTCTTTTATAATTTCTATCAATGACAACCTCTCTCTCCTGAACATAAAATGTTAACAAAGTGATCATAGTTGTATGAGCAGTGGAAGTTATTAACTATGATTTTTTTAAAGGACATTTAACACACTGTCTTGTCATCAGAGGAAGAGTAACACGGCCCTTAGGAATTGGTCACAGTCACCACTAAGTACTGAGCAGGTTGAAGTTCGTTTTGCAGGTGAGCTCTTTTAGCATGAAGAGATTCTTGGGAGTATGAATGGGGCAAGGGACTTGACTTCCGATTAACTGTATCAGGTGCAATTCCACCTTCTCTGGATGACCGCAAAACAATTTATACACATTAGTTTAAAATAAGTGGTTTATGCCAGACTCTGGTGGCTTACATCTGTAATCCTAGCTACTCAGAAGGCTGATATTCGGAGGACAGAGTTTGGAGGCCAGCCCTAGGCAGAAGTCCACTAAACTCTATCTCAAAAAAGGAGTGGAGGGGCTGGAAGCATGGCCTAGTGGTAGAGTGCTTGCATGAACACCCGGGTTCAATTCCTCAGTATCACCTACATAAAATAAAAGCCAGAAGTGATGCTGTGGCTCAAGCGATAGAGCTCTAGCATTGAGAAAGCCCAAGGACAGTGCTCAGGCTCTGAGTGGAAGCCAGGACAAGGAAAAAAAAAACCCACAGCAAAATGCCAACCTAGAAATGTGGCCCAAATGGTAGAGCAGCAAGCAAGCAAGCCAAGCAACCTTAAGTCCATCCCCAGTACCAACAAAAATTAGTTTTAAAGAGCATAAAATGTACTGGGATTATCTCAGCAGTCTGCTAATTGGCATCACACAATAAAATTGGATATTAATGTAGATATAAGTGCATTAACTTTCATTAACTTCTAATCAATTTCTCTCTTATCAAAACAAATATACTGATAGAATTGTTTCTCTACATTTACTTTCTCTTATTCCATGAGAAAAGCAACACTATTTCAAAGAAAACCAAACTTCAAGATTAGAAAAGAAGGGAAATGGCTGAATCCCTTAGTGTGTGCAAGCCACCTCTCCATGGTCATTGACTCAAATATTGCCGCTGTTGACGGAATATCAGTGGGTCATCTTAGATGCTTGCATAGGATAAACGTTCTGCTTCCACATGTCAAAATTCTGGACAGCCTGCTTTCTTAAATAATTAGCTGATTACAAAAGACTGTCATGTTGACTTACAGTTGAATGAGAAATCTTATGATGAGGTAGACTGGAGCTATGGCAAACAATTTTTAGCTATTTTTTAAAGCAATACACCTTTCTCTGCTTCTTTAAAACCTGTTTCTTCCTTTTACCACTCAGCTGAAGCTGCTTATCTCCCTGTCATTTCCTCCCTCTCAAGTCACATTCCTTTTTTAAGTATGAACTCACTCAACTCTTGCCCCCTGAGCAAACTTCTCTCCACACGACCCTTTAACAATATTTCAAATGGGCCAGAATGAAATTCCAAGAGGAGGAATGTGATTGCAAGCCAGAACCTTATCTTTTTATAGAATAAAATAAAATGCATCGCTGTTTGGCTTGCAGTGGAAAGAGTGCATGGCCTATGTCCTGTACACCAGGGTTTAATAAGACAATTTCATGATGAAATACCCTGGGCAAGAAAGCCACAAGGAAATTCCAGAGAAAGCAAGCACAGCCAAATGCTGCAACAAATTGAATTTAGCCCACCAAATCACAACATGTAATTGATCATAGCAGTAAATAAAAAGAAAAGAAGAAAAGAAAGCATCAAGTCAATCCCTAGCTGCCATGCTCATGGTATTGTGGTAGCATGGAAATACATATGATAAAATATACCAATAGATTAATGCTTATAAAACTGTTAGTCTTGGCAACACATATTGCACTTATCCAAATATAGGCATGACGTAGAGCCCCTAGTTCATTTGTAGTTCAAATTATGGACCCAACTTGCAAAATCAGGCATTTCTAAGCACGGTGGTGAGTGCCTGTAATCTTAATTCTCAGGAGATTGAAATTGGAGAATCATGGTGAGTTCCAGGCCAGACTGAACTTCAGAGCAAAACTGTCCCAAAAAATAAAAATGAAGTACTCATGAATATAGATAATTGTTTTCTTATAGTCATGCAGCCAATACATACATAGTGTTGTTCCTTTCAACCCTAGTAAAATCACTCCTTGATTTGAAAATAACTATTTATAGTCACTATTTATAATCCTTAAAAGATCATAGCATATTAAGCTACTGCTGAAAGACTAAAAGAAGATGAGGGAAAACCAGCAGTTGCCCTAAAGTTTTAAAGGGAGTAAGTGTTGTATTTTGCAAACTCCACCTAATGGAAATATTGTAGCCACATCTTAAAATGTTAAGTCAGTCAGGCACCAGTGGCTCACACCTATAATCCTAGTTACTAAGGAGGCTATGATCTGAGGGTTGAAGTTCAAAAATTAGTGTGGCCAGAAAAATATATGAAACTCGGGCTGGGAGCATAGCCTAGTGGTAGAGTGCTTGTCTAGCATGCACAAAGCCCTAGGTTCAATTCCTTGGTACCACATACACAGAAAAAGTCAGAAGTGGTGCTGTGGCTCAAGTGGCAGAGCGCTAGCCTTGAGCAAAGTATCCAAAGGAGAGTACTCAGACCCTGAGTTCAAGGCCCAGGACTGGCAAAAAAAAATACATGAAACTCATCTTCAATTAACCAGGAAAAAGCTGTGAATGGAAGTATGGCTCAAATGATAGAGTGCCAGCCTTGAGCACAAGAGTCAAATGATAACAACAGGTGCCAAATTCAAGCCCCAGTACATGCATGTACAAGAAAAGTTAAACCAAGAGAAGTTAACTTTAATGTAAATTTTAATGTAAACTTAATATATGTAATCTAAATATATATACAAATATGTGTGCATTATTTAACTGAATATATGCAAATATAATTCCTTCATGCTAGGCATAGTTTAAAATAGTAATGAAAAGACAGCACAGTGATACATGCCTGTAGTCCTGACTCAGAACACTGAGACAGAAAAATTGCTTGAGCCCAGGAATTTGGAACCAGCATGAGCAACACAGCAAGTCCCTGTCCCTTAAAAAAATGTTAACAAGCTAGTCTACATCTTATGTCATATTACATCTTGAAATTTGATTTGTATTTTACATTTACACTACATCTTAATTAGGAAAGTCTGCATTTCAAGTGCCCTTTACATAGCCACATGCATCTGTTGGCTAATACTGAACTGTACCTATCAGCTACTGACCTATCAGCCATTGACCCCAGCACAATCACAAAGACAATCTCCCTATCTCAGCCCAGCTGAGGCAAGTGCCTTGTGCTGCTACTTTGTCCTGCTCAGCAAGGAGAAGTGAGGCATAGGGGAGAGGAGCACAAATGAAAGGAGAGCTAGTGGGAGGACAGGAAAGTACTGAGTTGGCTTAGCAACAGATATAACTGTTCATTCCATTTCCTGCCATCACCTTCTGAGACAGGTTGAGGTGCTGCATTTCAGCAGGAGGAAAGTGAGAGAGTTCATGGTTAGCTCCCTTCTCATCCACCTGGGAGCCTTCGCAGCTGGTTGACTTGCCACACTTTTGGGTGGCATTGACAGGATGCCAGTCCTGGTCCCACAGCATCTGACAGGCTATGAGGAAAGCCCAGGGCAGCAGGAACAAGAGGCTGTTGCACTGTGCCCATGTGCAGCCAGTTGCCGTAACAGCTGGAGAAACAAATGGCCAGGCCCCCAGAAACAGGAATGTTAGTAAGGATATGAAGCCATACAGAAGAAATGCCTGATGCAACTAAGAAAAGAATGCAGAAATGACTGCGTTGCACTGGGTGCATGAAGTTAAGTCATGTCAAACTAATTTCATACAATGCTTCAAGTCACCCAACAGGTATATCACGTTACAGCATGTCTGGTTTGCTGTCCATCCATCACCCAGTTAATCTTCGAATCTGACGCAATTTAATCACTCCTACATACCAAGCCTTTCCCAAGGTACCACTCATAGTTCCATACCATATTAGTCATTGAAAGCCCATCAGATCAATATCCAGAGAGCTTTGTCCGGATTCTCCTCTGATTTTAGGGTCCAATTCTGATGAGTGATTCCTTCAATTAGTACTTACTTAACCGCCTCTGTTTTGGTTCTCTTTTTCCATCTATCTCATGCTGGTGGACAGTAGAGTCAGCTAAGGCCTAGCCACCTAGAGCAAAGGCTGGTCTATCTGCCTCACTTTCCTTCCCTGCATTGTATTCCTATGTATTTTTCCCCAGGTCATTGATCTACCTAGAAGCCTGACTTCTCTTATTGGTCATTCCTAGTAAAGATGGCCCCTACTATATCAACCTCATCTCCACTAATTCCTTCCTCCAACATTACTGGCCTTCCAACACCTGGCCTCCAACTCCCCTCTCTTCCCCACAGTCATCTGCTTCAGGAGGCTGTGTGCATTCCAAAATGGCAGGACCCATCATTTTTGGACATTGGTGGCAGGATCCTTTGCTCAGATTTTGCTGACCATCCTGACATTTGCCCGCCTTTTCCTCCGGACAGACCCAGCCCTGGGCCAGTTTCTGAGCTTGAGAGCAGAAGCTCCTATGCATGTTCAGACCTGCCCACCTTCATGTTACTGCTCAGAGCACATTCTTCCTTCCATAAGCTTCCTAAGACTTTCTTCTTATCCTGCCAGTCTCTAATGCTCATCCTTCCAGAGGCTGCCTGGCCACCCATTCTCAAATAGGGTAGGCCTTTGATATCATCTCTCCCTTTCCCCTATTTCAAAGTCCATTGAAGCCCAAGTTATTAATATACATCCAGAGTGCCAAAACAAATATTGGTTGAATGAATAATGATTTGCCTAACAATCAGGCTCCTATTTTACAAGTCAAGGGGAGGTTGGGGGCAGTGGCTCCTGCCTGTTATCTTAGGTACTTGGGAGACGAGATCAGGAATGTTATGCTGTGAGGCCAGAATAAAACATTTACAAGATTTCTCATCTCTATCAATAAAACAGACTCAGCGATGCACACCTGTCCTCCTAACTATACAGGAAACTTAAAGAGGAGAATCCTGGTCTGAGCAAAAACTCAAGACTCTATACAAATAAAGGAAGCAGAAAAGGGGCTGGGTATGTTGTACTGTGGCTCAAGTGGTAGAATACCAGCCACGCAAGCACTAGGCTTCAAAACTTAAATTCAAACCTGGTCCTGCATTTAAGCATTAGTACTCTCACAAAGAAGAAGGAGAAGGAGAAGGAAAAGGAGAAGAAGAAGGACAAAGAGAAGGAGAAGGAGGAGAAGGAGAGGGAGATGGAGGAGAAGGAGAAGGAGAAGACGGAGAAGGAAAAGGAGAAAGAAGAAGGAGAAGGAGAAAAAAGGAGGAGGAGGAGGAGGAGAAAGAGGAGGGGGAGGAGGAGATTCAAACTAGAATAACACAGACCAGGAATCAGGCAGCATACTTATATAAATAACCTGTTTATAAAACTAGAAAAAGACAGGATGTGAGGAACTACAAAAAGTCTACACTGCCTCAAGTCATTCTTGTTCAAGTATCTGATATAATTCCATAGGTCCAGTAGAATTCACCCTGATGAGCATATTGCTTTTTATGAATACTGTCATACTTCCAAACCTCCAGCTAGGGGGCCAGCTTATGGACCAGGAATTCACGACCCAATCCACACAGCACTGTTGTTAATGCTGATAAAATAATCTTGTTAGAACCTAGGTACATAAGGTCATATAGGATGAGACTAAATGAAAGGAATTCTAGGATTTGGAAACAAGAGTTTTATCTTGTGTGGTTGTGGTTGTTGTTCTTAATGTACTTCATTATTTCTCTTCTCTTTTTTTTTTTTTTGCCCTTTGGTTAATCTCATGTTGTTACTGTATCTGACTTTGTTACCTGGTATATTGTATATATGTTTATTTGTTTATTTGAAGTAGGAAAAGGAAGGGGGGAAACAAGATGATTGGGAGAGGGTAGGGAGAGGGAACTAGGGACAAAAACATGAGAGGAGGTATCAATGTGTGAGAATTAATACACCTACTACCTGGTCTAGTGGTAGAGTGCTTGCCTGGCATGTAAAAAGACCCCGGGTTCGATTCCTCGGTACCACATATATAGAAAAAAGCCGGAAATGGTTCTGAGGCTCGAGTGGTAGAGGTCTAGCCTTGAGAAAGTCCAAGGACAGTGCTCAGGTCCTGAGCTCAAGTCCAGGACTGGCAAAAAAAAAAAAAACAAATCCCCACCATGGGCCAGGACTTTGGCCTAGTGGTTGAGTGCTTGCCTAGCATGCATGAAGACCCGGGTTCGATTCCTTGGTACCACATACATAGGAAAAAAAAGCCAGAAGTGGTGCTGAGGTTCAAGTGGTAGAGCTCTAGCCTTGAGAAAGTCCAAGGACAGTGCTCATGCCCTGAGCTCAAGCCCAGGACTGGCAAAAAACAAAAACAAAAATAATACACCTACTACCTAACAAATGTAACTGTAACCCCTCTATGCATTATCCTGACAATAATAATAAAAAAATAACCTTGTTAGGAAGTTAATAGGTTAGTCCGCAATCATACCTGACAGACTTTGTATATGTGATTTATTCAACTCCTTCCACATTTATCCTGTCCGATTTCCTCTAAGTACTCTCATTCATGACTAAGCTGCAGCCCCTTTTCTGTGATCAAAAAAAAAAAAATGCCCTATAGTCTGCTTTACCTCCATACCTCAGGGGAGGGGCTCAGGATTCGTGAGTTGCTATATCCCTAGTGCCAAGCATAATGTTTGGCGTAGGATAGAAGTTTCCAAAATGTACTGAATGAAAAGCCTGGAGATTTTTTTTTTTTTTTGTCTGTCCTAGGCTTGAGCTCAGGGCCTGAGCATTGTCCTTGGGCTTTCTCAAGGCTAGAACTCTGCCACTTGAGCCACAGCACCACGTCCAGCTTTTTGCTATGTATGTGGTACCAAGGAATTGAACTCGGGTCTTTGTGCGCACTAGGCAAATACTCTACCACTAGGCCAACTCCCAGCCAGCCTGGAGATTTCTAACTGATTTAACTCACTCCTTTAGAAAGCTATAGGAAGGATCCAGCTATGTGTGGAATAAGGCCTAGAATGCCCTAATACATAAGTCCGTTGTTCAATTAGCTTCATGAAGAACAGCACAGAAGCAGCTTGGTTCTGACCTGCAAAATTGGATGGAAATGTAACATACTGGGAAATGTCCAAAATCTAGGGGTTGGAGAGACTGTGGTCTGGTAAGAAATTGAGGCTGTGATGAGTGTGGGCCAAATCTTTGTTTTTGTTTTTCTTTGATTTTTTTTTAAATTCACATCTGACTATTTCTGTGTGCGCTAGTTCCTAGGTTCTGCAGGAGAGTCAGGGGGAGGATGTGTGGTTCAAAGTAGGAATGTGCAACTGTTTATTGGACTTACTTCCTGGTGGTTTTACAAACCTAGGGCTGCCACTTTTATTTTTTGTTTTGCCAAAAGTCTGTAACTGCTAGGTATTTAAAAGTAGCTTTGCAGACAGGATTCTACAAATTGATCTGCATGAACCTTTCTCACCCAGTTTCTCAGTTTATAACATCCTGGGTTAGAAAACAGCTTCTTCATCACACACATAAAAAACACAGCCGTTATTCTCCCCTGTGAATAAACTTACTAGTGTTTGTTTTATTCTCCAGATTGCTTCAAGATTAGTACGTGTCCACATTTAGAAGGGGAGAAGTTGATATGAATGAGGTTGTTTTGGGAAGACTGAGTTAGATTGGGGTTAGAAGGGAAGAGTTAATAGTAATGACGCCACAGACCCCATGTATTTTTTTTTATAATAATTCAACTTCCAAGTATCTTGAAAGTCCACTAGCCCCACACTCTTCAAATGGCCATAACCTCCTTGGCTATCAGCATCTGATCACAATATATGTGAGCACAAAATGCATATTGCCACATGAAAACTTGGTATAAAAGATGCAAAATATCATTAACCATTTTCTATCAATTGCTTATATAATGATAGTATTTCAATAGGTTGGACTATATGTGAGATGTGATAATAAAAAAAATGTCATGTTACTTTTGACTTTTTTAATACAACTAGTAAATAACTAAAATCAAATTTGTGACACAAATTGTGGTTTGTGTTATGTTTCTACTGAGTACTGTCTCATTCAGTATTCGTTTCTATTCTCTGAAAGCTCCTTGTTACGAACATCTGTTACTTCATCCCCACAGGCCTTTTCCTGGCACCAGATACATGATTAACCCCTGCAAAAGAAGTCAGGGGTCTGAAGAGTTAATGCCTCCAGAAGCAGTTATCTACTAATGATAAAGATATCTACTAATGATAATGATAAATGGAGGATACATTCCCAGATTCACTACCCCTTCATTTACCTAACTCTTAGCGGCCTGTTCTGACTGGATCTCTGGGTTCAGAACTGACCTCTGGCTGCAGATAATGGTTACTTCCTGATAGATCATCTTCTAGCCTTCTTCCTGCTCCTGTCTGGCTTTCCTACTTCCTCTCCCAAACCACTTGCACTCAACTCCTTTTCTTAATCTCTGGAGAACAGAGAGAGTTCCCTGGCACTTTTGTCTGTTTTCAAACCTCGCTCTTAGAGAAACTGGGGGGAGGGGGAATTATACCATTAATAAGTAACGAGCCTATATCTTCCCAACCTCTATGTTCTTGAGGCACCCATCCTCAGTGAGATCACCCACTTTCCTCCAAGCAGTCAAAAGCTAAGTGGTTACCTGAAAAGGAGAACTAAACAACTCTCAGCCATCATGGAGTGACATAAATTGCTTCTCACATAAGCTTGCATTGAACTTCCCTTTCTTCTAGTCTTCTTTCCTTGAGGATGGCCTAAATGTACTGATTCATTTCCAGACCAAAAGAATATGAGCAAACTGATGGATATCATTTTCAAAAGTAGGTGACAATACAGACTATAGCTTTTGCTAGTCACTAGTGGCTCATGCCTAGCTACTCAAGAGGCTAAGATTATGGTTCAAAATAAGTCTAGGAAGAAAAGTCTATGAAACTCTTATCTCCAAATAAACATGGGGGGAAGGGGAAAAGCCAGAGGTAGAGCTGTGGCTCAAGTGGTAGCTCACTAGCGTTGTGCAAAAACAGATCAGAAACAGCACTCTGGACCTTAGTTATGCATACATAAATATATATGTGTGTATATATATATATTTGGGTGTTATATACGTACATTTTATATATGTATATACATAATACATATATATATATATATCGTACATCAGGTGCTCTTGCTGGATCTTGCTATGTGTCAGGAATTAAATTGTGTTTCCCTCCCCCCAAATGGCTTCCTGAAGGAGTGACTTCCTATTCAAAGGTATTTGTAAATAAGACCCCTCCACACACAGGAAGGACTCCTAGGAAGATAATTAAGATTAAACGAAATCATAAAGGTGAAACTCTAATGGTACCTTATTAAGAATGGGGAAAAAACTATTGCTGTGGCTTAGTGGCCTTATATATGTGAGATCCTGGGTTCATTAGGAAGCAACATGAGAGAAAGAGAAGGGGGAGGGCAGGCTAAATACATCCTTCACTCTCAACATCCATACAGAACAATGTTGAGAACACTACCCAAATGACAACGTGGGAATACAGCAAGAGTTATCACCAAACATCAAATTCATTGGCTTTTTAACTACAGGCATGTAGCCATCAGAGCTGTGAAAACATCAACAGCTGTTGTTTAAATACCCAGTCTGTGGTATTTTGATATGGTAGACTCATGTCCTGTTGTAAGATAGATGTATAGAGAAACACATTTGACAAGAGACCAAAGCAAAGCATTTCAACTCAACTACTAGTTGAGTTGAAAGGAAGTTGGAACCAGAGCCCCCTCAGTCAAATTTTCAGACAAGACCACAGCCCTAGCTGACAGATCAACTACCTCTTCCAAAGAGATGGGGAAGCAAGAGCACTCCTGTCAGCCACACCCAGATTCCTGAACCTCAGAAGTCAAGAGAAAGTAAATGTAGGTTGTAGTAAGCTACTATGTTTTGCTGGTGATTTGTGAAAGGAGCAATGCATAACTAATACGTAGAGGCAACAGACAATGTCAAGAATATAGGTGAATAATGTGGCTAACAAGAGTTAGCCTCAAGTGCATTGTCATTTAAAGGGGAAGAGTTAGAGTAGAATTAAAGGATTCCAGAATTAAGCCAAATGAAATAGAGATAAGGAGACAAGAGCAAGCAATAGCTTGTTAGCAAAATGAGTGGAGACTGGAAATCCCAGAAGTAGAGGCTTTGGGTTGGATTGGGGTTCTTCATATTGCAGACTGACAGCTTTGCTTTTAAATATCCATAATGGTGTCTTCTTTTGGGTTACACTATAAGCAGACTCAGATAATAAGGCACATAAAAATAGCTGATTTAGAGGAGATAGAAGAAAATACCACTGGAGAAGAGAAGTAAGGCAAAGAGAGGTGGGGGGGGGGCTGATAAAGTAGTACTATGTAAATCACAGCTGTAGGCAACTGAACTGAGATACCACTGGGGAATACCAGGAGAAGGCTAGAGAATGCGTCTCTGTGTTAGCCCTCTGTGGGATGAGGGAACTGGGGCCTTTACCTACCTCCTGTCATTGTTGAGAAAGAGCTTGAGTTCCTAGTCTCACTACCAATTAAGAAATGCAGATTTTAGCGATTAGAAATTAGCTAGTATACTTAGACACGGTGAGTGCTAAGGGAACAGAACTGAGATGTTAAGAGCATCTGCTATCTACAAGCCTTCTGAAAAACCTGTAAGTAATTAGCAACTACATACAACCAATATGAAGAGATCTGAAAGAACAGTGTCTCTAGCTCAAAGGAACTCAGTCTCACTCTTGGCTTGCCTCTAGGTTTGAGTTAGAGACCTCTGAAGAGTTACTTAGTTTTGCTGAGACTTAGTTTCCTTACCTGTAAAATGAGCACAATAATTTCTACTAGGTAGTTGTGAGATAAAGCAAAATGGATTGTATATGGGCAGATTATCAGGATTTTTTTAATATTTTAAACTTGCAATGACAATTTGATGGCTATAACTTTGCCTAATACAAAGGATTATTCCAAGAAAAGTGGTAACATTACTTAAAATTCAGCATCAGTATACTTAGGATAAAAGGCTCAACAATGGCAATAATTAAAATATTTAGTTAATGAAACATTATATAGATGAATGTTTTTTGATATCTTCTTATTCCAGTGTTTAGGTAATCTTAAAAATCTGTTATCGACCGGGAGCTTGGTCTAGTGGTAAAGTGCTTGCCTAGCATGCACAGAGCTCTGGGTTTGATTCCTCAGTCCCACCTACAGAGAAAAAGCTGGAAGTGGTTCTGTGGTTCAAGAGGTAGAGCACTAACCTTGAGAAAGCCCAAGGATAGTACCCAGGCCCTGAAGTCAAGCCCCAGGACTGGAAAAAAACTGTTATCACTTTCAGGCATATACAATATTTTATTCATCTTTCAAATACTTTTCTATAATTTTTCTTTATTGAAGATATTATATATAAAAAATATACAACCAAAAGGTAAAATTTTAAATAATTTAACATTATTAGAAAAAAACTGAATTTTCATTTTTTAAATAAATCAAATGGAGAACTGGCACTCCAAGCTGAGGTTTTAAAATTACAAAAATTATACTAGTTCCCACAAAATTAATCAATAAATTGCCTAAGAGTTAGAAACAGGTACTTTTAATGACTTTGCATCTAGAAAATACAGAGCAGGAGGCTAAATATAAATTCCTGAATGATGGTCAAACAAGTTAAGCTTACTTAATTGGCAAAATATAAATAAACATACCTTAAATACCTAAAACATGAGCAGAAACACTGTACATTCTTGTCAATATTCCAGGCTTCATAAATAGTACAAAATCCTTGGAAATGACTGACAAATAGACAAAATTATTAACTATCATATCAGAATTGACAACTCTGATCATGATGTACAAAATTACAAAAACCTGATGAACTTACATGATCAAAAAGTATTTATTTTTGATCAAAAAATTTATTTCAATCAACACCCCTGTAGTGTACAGCAATCTGAAACATGTTTGAGAAATGTTAGTGTGTCTCTTTTTATCAGCATGCCTGACATACTGTTGAAAGAAGAAAATCCTGACCAAGATTTCTCAGGCCCATCTCCAAGCCCAAGCTATCCCCAAAACAAGCCTACTGGGAAAAGTTCAGTCCTGGGAAATCAAACAGGAAGTGAGGGGAAGGGCCTGCGAGTTGTTTAGAGAAGAAAAGCATAACTTTAAGACAGAGATGTTACAAGAGCTAACCAAAGCATCAAATGAAACTGTGGTCCAGTGCTGTAGGTTGCAGCCACAAAAGTAGTAATAAAGTAAATGAATTAAAAAATAAGCAAGAAAGCAGGGCTTGGAACATGTAGACAAAATGGAATAGCTTGGAAGTAAATGTGTACTTAACTCTTTTCACTAAAACAGACAAAACCAGAGAGGAATTTTATCAGCTTTCTGTTCTGTTTTATTATATTAGGGATTAAACTCAGGGCCTCATGTTTACTAGGCAAATTCTCCACCACTTGAGTCAGGCCCCAGTCCTTTCACTTTAACTTGTGTTTTTAGGTAGAGTCTCACATTAGTTTTGCCTGGACCAATCATCAAACACAATTCTCCTACCTACACCTCCTGAGTAGCTGAGATTATAGACATACATCACCGCACAGCACCTGAAGAATTTTAATGTAGTAATGAAGGACTAGGTAAAGTTTATCAGAAACTTTTGCTGCCTATCACACAAATAACCCTACCATGGAAAATGAAGACTCAACAGTCCTTAAGAGACTCCAACCGCTTTTGCATATATCTTGCATTCACCATACTTCAATTATTAATCCTTTCCAAAGACCTTATCACTAGAAATGGAGATATTGCCCCATGAACCTAACCCTTCTGGTTTTAATTGTCTCAATACTGAAAACTGGAAACTATAACATTCCAGTCTCCTTGGCACTCTGCAGCCCACCACTGCTGAGTTCCTGGGAAAGCACACTTAAAGGCATAGCTCTGCCTCTTCCAAAGCTCAGTCCCAGGCTCAGCAGGGACTATTTGCCAGCCTCACATTCCTGCAAGTTCATTCGGTGAGGATGTCAGTGATGACTGCCAAACTCCCAGAATCCATTAATCAAATTCTTTTCACACTGTTGGTACCAATTCTGTTTGGGGAGTTGCTAAGCAGCTCAGACTCCCTCTGAGACATCCATGATGAACTATGAAATGTCCTAGACAGCTTGCTAGGATGGGAAGCTGCATTGTCTGGGGGGCAATAACTCTAGCCTTGACAGCAGCTGTACCACTTTTTATTTTTTGAGAAACGTTTTCCTCAGGGTTTCCCTTGGTCATATGATTTTGTGTGTGCAGATATTGAGGCTTGAACTCAGTGCCTGGGTACCTTTCCTTTGCTTTCTGACGAAAGACTAGTACTTTACCACTTGAGCCACAGCTCTATTTCTGGGTTTTTTTTTCTGCTGATTAACTGGAGATAAGAATCTCATGGATTTTTCTGCCTGGACTGGCTTTGAACCATTATCCTCAGATCTCAGTCTTTTGAGTAGCTAAAATTACTGACATGAGCCATGGTATCTGGCTGGTCATATGATTTTAATGGTAAAACATTGAGCTAGATTTAGAGAAGATTGCGGCCTTAATAGCAATGAACTTATCCTGATGGCCTCAGGATAAGGACAAGTTAGAACTTGAGGAAATGTTGCCAGGGTGAGCCTCATGTTCTAGTAGACAGACTTGGCCCTCAGATGATTCAGATCATACTCACCCAACAGCACAGATGCTGCCAGCAAGGCCAGCCATTTATTTGCTAACAGCAGTACTCAGTCACTGAGCTACTAGTTTTATTTGTTTTGGGAGGTGATAAGGAAAAGCTTCTGGTCAAATGTACGATTTGTGACCAAAATATCCATCTGGTGTTGATGCTGTCTACCGCAGCACAAATGAATTTGATAGACAAATACAGGATCAGATCTTATTTCAAAACAGTATGTTAAACCATCACACACACACACACACACACACACACACACACACACACACACAGAGAGAGAGAGAGAGAGAGAGAGAGAGAGAAAGAGAAAAACTCACCTACATCAGTATGATTTTCAACCAGATTGTGGCATAGTGGTGAGTTGTAAAATCAATTTACTGAGTTAGAGCCAGCAATTAAATTTTTAAAAATGGGATGGATGGGGACTGGTGAAGTGGAAAGAAATAAGATGGGATTAGAAGCACAAAAAGTCAAGCAATGATTCCCAAAGCTTTCATCTCACCACGAGTGTGTGTGGCACCTCTGAATTTCTTAGTGGGTCAGAACGCAGACTGTGTTTCTGACTACACTAACTTCTCATCTAATGCTTACAGTGATGACTACCAGAAACATACCTATTTTTAAGAAAATGAAAAACACTTCAAAAGTCATTTCTTATTGTCCCATATAGTGGGACACTGGAACAAGGCACCAGTGGCTCATGCCTGTAATCCTAGCTACTCAGTTGACTGAGATCTGAAGATCCCAGTTTGAAACTAGCCTGGGCCGAAAAAGTCTGTGAGACTCTTATCTCCAACTAAAGCATCATAAAAGCTGAAAGTGGAGCTGTGGCTCAACTGGTAGAGCACTATTCTTGAGCAAAAAAAGCTTAGAGACAGTACCCAGGCCCTAAGTTCAAGCCTCAGCTCTTTAATTAATTAATTAATTAATTGGCTCTTAATTAATTCAGTAAGATAACCCTGAATATCCAGCACTGAAATGGAATTGATGGTACAGGGTAGACACACAGGGCATGTCCCTGTCCCTCTAAGGAAATTTTCCAAAAGTAACACTACTTCTGGTTTCTAAGCTCATATGATTTCATAATGATTTTTGAGACTATTATAAATCAAACTAGCAGAAAACATGAAAGCAAGGGGACATGTCAAGAGACAAAAGAAACATATGGTGCAGTCTTCCCAACCGACAAACCTGACGGGTCTTGCTCAACCTCTAGGATAGGCATAGTGTTATGCCCTAACTGCAAGGCTATTGCCTTTGATTCTAGACCCTTGCCAAGCCTCTAAGCTATCTTAAAGCCACCTAAGCTCGCTAAAGCACAGTAGCTTCAATCAGTCTGTGACCACATTTTCCCATCAGGCTTGCTTTCAGAGCATTGTCTTCCATGAACCACTCTTCACCAGGAACTTAGGACCAAAAGTCAACGTCATCGGGGCCCAGAGTTTGGCCTAGTGGTAAAGTGCTTGCCTAGCATACACAAAGACCCAGGTTCAATTCCTTACTACCACATACTTGGAAAAAGCCAGAAGTGGAGCTGAGGCTCAAGTGGTAGAGCTCTGGCCTTGAGAAAAATCCATGGACAGTGCTCAGGCCCTGAGCTTAAGCCCAGGACTAGCAAAAAAAAAAAAAAAAAAAAAAAAAAAAAGTCAATGTCATCATGAATTGCTGGTAGGCTGGTAGGATCCTTTCTCTCAAAAAAAAAAAAAAGCAGATGTTCTTAATCATTTCTTTTCAGAATAACTTTTTTTTTTTGCAGCCCTGGGGCTTGAACTCAGGACCTGAGCACTGTCTTTGGGCTTTCCTCAAGACTAGTGCTCTTCCACTTGAGCCACAGTACCACTTCTGGCTTTTTCAGTGCATGTGGTACCAAGAATAGAACTCAGGGCTTCATGTATGTTAAGCAAGCACTCTACTACTAGGCCACACTCTTTGCCCATAGAATAACGTTTTTAAATATAAAAGAAAATGCACATAGACTGAAAAGGGAAATCAAATACACTGAACTAAAACTGCCAAAACATTTTGAAATTATTTGCAATATAAAAATACATACAATTGTTTGCATATAAATGAAAAACAGACCTGGGGGGGGTGTACTACTATGAAAATTTAAAGTAATTATGAGACTAAAAATGGATTGTATTATCTCTAATGTGTCATGAAAATAAATATAAATCCTATTAGTTACTGGGAAAAGTTCATGGTAACTAAGGCATTTTGGCCTACACTCCTAACTGAAGAAAGTTCCCTAGTAGAGTTTAATAAAACATGTAATTCTTTTTTCTTATCCAAGAGTATGAGCTCCTTGAATTCTACCAGTATACAGATCAGAGATACAGATTAAAAAGCACACAAGGAGTAGAAGATGAATCTGCTGCTGTCTACAACCTCACTGCAAGGTAACAAAAAAAAGACAAATGTCCGAAAGAATTCCAGGCATAGTTTGTTTTTTATTTTTTAGATTTTTTTATTGTTGTTGTTGTTGCTGTTTTGCCAGTTATGGGACTTGGACTCTGGGCCTGGGCACTGTCCCTGAGCTCCTCAGCTCAAGGCTAATGTTCTACCCCTTTCACCCACAGTGCCACTTCTGGTTTTCTGGTGGCTAATTAGAGATAAGAGTCGCATGGACTTTCCTGCCCCAGCTGGCTTTGAACCTCAATCCTTAGATCTCAGCCTCCTGAGTAGCTAGGATTACAGGCATGAGTCACTGGTGCCCTGCCATAACTTATTCTTTAAACTAGATGAAATCTCAGCTTTCTGTTTTTCTAGCAAGTCAGACCACATCTTATAGGAAAGGCTTATCCAAAACACATGGGACAAAAGTCACATACCGCTATTCCACTAATCCTCAAGAATCATCATAGGCCCCAAATCCATTTTTATTGCCTGAAGACAGGGCTGCTTAGGAATCACATTCAGGGCAATATTCGGGGCTGCTGCTTATGGTTGTGTTTGTTGGGCACTGAGTAGCATAGAAAACAAAAGCAATGCCAGATCTACTAAATAAGGTGACAACCTACAGTTCCACAAACCTCACTGGCTCTCACAGTATTAAAATATCACCACTTTGCAAGAACGCCTTTGTGAAATGACTTAAGATTGTACCTTCAACCTTCATTTTATAAGAACCGCTTTTGAACACACACACACACACACTCACACAAAAGAAACAAAAAGAAAAGAAAAGCAACAATCTGTTTCTGGACTCTGTCCCTTTTTTCTTTTTTTTCTTTTTTTCTTTTTTTTTTTTTCCAGTCCTGGGCCTTGAACTCAGAGCTCTACCATTTCAGCTACAGAACCACTTCCAATTTTTTTCTATGTATGTGGTACCAAGGAATTGAACCCAGGTCTTTGTGCATGCTGGGCAAGCACTTTACCACTAGGCCAAACTCCCGGCCCCTGGACTCTGTCCCTTCTTATACCTTGTTCTAAGAAGCAATAGTTGAAATATTTAACCTAGAAGTGGCACAGGTCCTCTATTGGAATAGATGCTAAGTGTAAACTATATAGGCATGTCAATATGTTCTAAACAAATTTCTACCTTGCCTTAGTCATGTAAAGGTGGGAGGATTTTCTAGACAATCCTCATATCATGGCCATTAACCCCACTAGTGAAAGATTATTTCCAATTCACAAAGCACTCACTAACAAAGGCTATATAGCATTGGTCAGACATCAACATAGGTAAAAGACTCCCAGTACCTATCTCTGGAGTCTATTGATTAAATGCCGGTTAACTAGTTCGAGTGGGTATATTCCAGTAACTATATTCAACGTGCTTATTTAAATGAAGATATGTATATATTACATTAATATATTACAAGCATGAACTACCAGCACCCAGCAAAAACATTAACTTTTGAAGATTAAATTCTTCACAATGAAAATTCCACATAGCTTGGATTTTTGGTATTCTTCTTCACTAATTCATCCGAATCTCCTAGAATCAAGCCAGGAACACTGTCAGCATACACAAAGTGTACTTTCAAAGAATGGGGAATTTCTGGTATCCTCATTTTGCTTATTTTACCAATAGTTTTCTTTTTTTTTTTTTTTTTTGCCAGTCCTGGGCTTGAGCTCAGGGCCTGAGCACTGTCCTTGGACTTTCTTAAGGCTAGAGCTCTACCACTTGAGCCTCAGCACTACTTCCGGCTTTTTTCTATGTATGTGGTACCGAGGAATCAAACCCGGGTCTTCATGCATGCTAGGCAAGCACTTTAACCACTAGGCCAAACTCCCGGCCCACCAATAGTTTTCTTAAATTGTGATGATCTCAACTATATAAAATACTGGACACACAAAAAAAACATTTTCATACTTCCTCTTTACAACAAAAACCACCTTAGGATTGTTATCCTTGGTGTATATTTAGTATTATATCTCTGGGAACATGGCCAGAGATTTGATTTGAGAGTTTTGGGGGTTGTTTAGTTGTTGTTGATGTTTTGTTTTGTTTTTAGAAGGAACATCACATTGTGTGTTCAGATCGATCTACAATCAACTAAAACCCTCAAGTCTTTTCCACATAATTTGTTATCAAACCTGATTTCACTTGTACAATTGATTCCTTTACCTCCAAGTGCTGGACTTTAAATTGATCCTTGTTAAGTTCTATCTTATTTGATTTGGCCCATTATTGCAGTCCATTGAGATGTTCTTGAATTCCTTGTTCTGCAGGCTTGTATATTACTTCTCTCTCCATATATATCTTCTGATAACTTAATTATTTTCTAAGTTTCCAAAGCTGATGATAAAAGTATTAAGTGGATATGAATCAAGAGGAGAATTCTATTAAATGTCATTAGAAATCCTATCCAGATAACACTGTTCTTCACATTAATACTTTGGGACAAGTACCATTGAATTTTAGATGTGAAAAGTAATCATCAAGTTTCATCCTGCTTCTAAGATTTACCCAGATTTCATACCCTATCTGTTGTTTAATATGACTCTACCCAGAGATGTTTACTACCTCCTTTCAACTTCTCTCTTAGAGAAAAAATATTTTTTTCCTTAGAAAACCTATCTTAAGCCATCACTGCCTTATTTACCTACATTTGACTTCATTCCCCTATAGATGACTAGATGTGGAGGGATACCTAAGAAAGTACAAATACCGCTAAAACCTAAGATTGTATTCATGTATTCAACAAACAGACCTACTATTTACTATGCATTGCTAACAGCCATCACAATATATCTATCTTTGTCCGCCTTGACAAAGATATCTATATATGTATCTTTGTCAAGGCGGACAAGGATAACTTTGCTTTTTGAACTTATTTTATGGATTGTAGGTAAAGAAAAAAATACATATAAAATATCAAATATAAGTAAATTGCATACTATATAATATTTGATACATTATAGAAAGAGTCTATGAAATAGGAAAATTAGAATGGAATAAATGGTACTGAGAGTGAGAAATGCAGCATTCAAGAGATTTGCAAAGTCCTTATTAAGTAGGTACCATTTGAACAGACTTAGAAATGAAGAAATGAATCCAGGGAAGGAACATTTATGCCAAAGAAACAAACATTCCAAAGACACCAAGGCAACAGGCAACTTCCACCTACAAGGATTATAAAACAGGTTGTTTAAGGTAGGTACTACAGAGGGCAGATGGATAGGGCTAGAGATAAACATAGTCCGTTTATACTTGCATGAAAAAGAAACAATGCAAACTATTAAAATCATTTTGAGATGGGGAAGAGGCTTTGAAAGGAAGTGATCTGGATATATTGTATACATACATAGAAATACAATGAAGTCCCCCTTTAATAACTAATATATGCAAATAAAAAGGGGGAAATGTAAGTTTTCTATGATAGGTTAAATATTTGCAGTTGCCTCTTGGAATTGTTTTTATAAATGTACACTCTGGGTTACATCACAGAATTGTGATGTGTTTTGCTCTTTATCTTCCCTATAAGGATATAGTGAAATAGACTTTGCAGATGCTTTTGATGTATGCAAATTGAGGTCTAGACTATTATAGTACATTGTTAGGTAACACCATTAGTGGATGTTATTGTGTATCAATTCCAGTAGATATTGCTTAGACTAGATGCATAGGCTCCCTGCTTTACATTTTATTTCCCTATATCAAACAAACACATTTGAGCAAACGTGTGTGTGTGTGTGTGAGTGTGTGTGTGTGTGTGTGTGTGTGTGTGTGTGTGTGCCAGTCCTAGATTTGAACTCAGGGGCAGGGCACTATCTATTAGATTTTTGCTCAAGGCTGGGACTGGAGCCACAACTCACTTCTGGTTTGTTTGTTTGTGGAGGGGGTAACTGAAGATAAGAGTCTCACGAACCAGGGGGGAGAGGGGGAGGGAAATGGGGACCAAGTCATGAGAAAGGGTATCAATGTTCGTGAAGTTATGCACCTTCTATCTGGTGAATATAATGTAACCCTTCTATTAATCACAATAAAAAAATTATTAAAAAAAAAAAGAGTCTCACGAACTTTCCTGCCCAGGCTGGCTTTGAACTGTGTGATCCTCAGATCTCAGCTTCCTAATTAGCTGGGATTACAGGCATGAGCCCCCAGCCATTGGCATAAGTGGACATTTTGAAAGTTTAAAATGACATAGGAACTGATGGTACAATGAATTAGAATATGCTCTGATATTGTTTTATAACTCAGAAATCTGCCATTATTCTATTCCTTACCTTCTGCCTATGAAAATAATTGTTTTGACATAAAACTTGCTTCATGAGGTAGGAGGAGGGGGCCTGGACTATTTAAAGATAATACTCCCTCCTTTGAAAATTCATTGACCTATAAGAAATAAATGCTGCAATATCTTTTTTAACCTATCTTCCAGAGGTTGTTTCCCTCTCTCTCTCTCTCTCTTCCCCCCCCCCCCCTCTCTCTCAGTTTGGCTTTTGGCCATGATTAAGGTTCACTGGATTTATGCTTGCTTTGTAAAATCTACAAAAAAAAAAAATTTCCTGCACCAAGGTCAACACCAGGCATCTGGTATAGCAACTGCATTGCAGTCCATTCAGCAAGCCATAGATCAAAGAAGGAACCAAATTTATCTCCACAGCACAAATTCATATCAACTCCACAAAAACCAATGCAATAGCACAATAGCAGAGTACAGGCTGACTCCAAACACTCACTGGTGAGACTACAGTAAGTCTGGAAGTGACACTACATGAAAGAGAAAAAATATATAGAAAACAAACCCAGCTCTGAGCATCAAAATACCATAGCTCTGTTAGGCTGGCCAGTATTCCACTTGGTTCTACATTTCAGGTTCTACACAATTAGCCAGTGAGACTCCTGGGGTTTTCACATCTGTATTAGTCAAAAATGAAGAGCTTACAGGTAATGGCTTACAAAAAGTCTGTATTTAAATCTCCCTTAAAACACTAAGGAGCTTACACTAGCTATCTTGCCTCCTCTAAGCATAATTCAGAGATGAATACAGAAATTATGGGAGCACAGTATAGCTAGTAATGGAATTTACATATTTTAAGGACAAATTCTATCAGAAAAAAAATGTTCATGATGGAAATTTCCTCTTCACAAAGAAAACACATGAAGTTGAAATGGTTGATTTAAGACACATGTGGGAAGCCTTTTCTAAGTATGCAGTACACAGTTATCAATCAAACAAAAAGCTATGATGGTTACTTGAAATTTCCCTAAGCAAAAAGAAGAGAAATACATATATATATATGTGTATATGTACATATACATGTATTGTATGTATATGTGTATATATTCTCCTTTGATATATGCATATTTCACTTCACTCTCCACAGAGAATTAGTTCCAAGACCCCTAATAAAATTCATAGATCCTTTTTTTTTCCAGTCCCGGGGCTTAAACTCAGGGTCTAAGCACTGTCCTTGGGCTTCCTCAAGACTAGATTTCTATCACTTGAGCCACAGCACCATTTCCAGCTTTTTCTTTGTATATAGTCCTGAAGTCTTCATGCATGCTAGACAAGCACTCTACCATCAGGCCAAACTCCAGGCCCCCCATAGATCCTTCTGCAAAGTGGTAGATGGGAGGAGGTGACTCTGATAATGATGTACTCCACATATAAATGGGTATGTTAAATAGAAACTCCTCTGCACAACTATTTGAAAATAGAGTAATGGAGGGAAAATAAAATAATAAAAATGGCATAGTGCTTTCATGAGATTGGTGTATAAACTATGCTTTAAATCATTCTTGGAGTACTAATAATTCAATATAAATACTTCTGCTATATTGCATAATGGATAATGGCAAGAAAGAAGTGAAAGTGTTCAGTAAGTGTATCATTCTTTTGGAGAAAAATTATTTTTGTGCCAGTCCTGGAGCTTGAACTAAGTAAGGACCTGGGTGCTATCCCTGAGCTTTTTGGCGCTAAGTTAGAACTCTACCACTTGAGCCACAGCTCCACCTCTAATTTCCTTTTATTCTTTTTTTTTTTTTTTTGGTAGTTCATTTGAGATAAGAGTCTCACAGACTTTTCCTACCTAGCCTGGCTTCAAACCACACTTTTCAGATTTCAAACTTCTGAGTCGCTAGCATTGCAGGTGTGAGGCACCGGTGCCCAGATTTTTTTTCAAATATTTTTTATCTATATACAATGCATTGAAGCCATGGGTGTAGAATTCACAAATACAAAGAACTGCTAAGTCCTCTGTAGATGTCACATATAATGCATATACATACATAAATATAATGTGTAGCATACACAAGTATTTCTATAGAGAAGCCTATAGCTTTTTAAAAAAAAACTTTAATTTGGAAAAGGGAATATGTTGATTGATAATTCTTCCATAAAAATAAATAACCACTGGGCTGGGGTTCGTATCACATGAGTTAGTTATAGCTTCAATCCTCCATTGATTGGCTGGTAGACTTTGGGCAGGACAGCAGCAAATTGGACTTATATAGAATTACACTGTGCTTTGTACCTTGATATGCATTACCTTGAAAGGACTGTATTCTTGTTCAAAATATTTGCTGTCCCTCCCAGCAGGAAATCCCTTCCCCTAAGGGAAATTCATGCTTTCTACTTCTTTGATGTCAGACTTCAGCCTACAATTTCTAGCTGAAGTCTTAAGCGTATTTGCTTTACCCTGATCTGTTTTACCCCTGTTTCAACGAGCAATATCCCAAATCCAGGCTGCTCTGTCTAGTCTCAAAATAAAGATTTCATCAAGAGGCGCTACATCTTATCCACTATGGACATGTACAATCAGCAAGAAATGACCCTTGGTTGTATATCACTGGCATTTGAAGGGTAATTTTTTACAAAACGTAGAAGCCTAGCTGATAGAAAAAATCAAGTTGGTAGCATTTAAGCTTTGAGGAAGACTCCCAGAAACTATAGGTCTTATACTTAAGGCCACCCAAAGAAATAAGCCAGTGTTTTCCCCTTCTAGGACTGCCTATGAGCTTGTATTTTAGGTCTTCATTTCTGCTTCTGCATATAAAGCAATTGGAAAAATATTAGCTCCAAAGTTCTTTCCATTGCTAATCTTTTTTTTATATTTTTATTGTAATTAATAAAAGGGTTACATGATATTTGCCAGATAGAAGGTGCATTAATTGACGTACATTGATACCCTTTCACATGTCTTGGTACCCATTACCCTCCCCCTCACCCACCACCCACCCCCCGTCTTGGTTTTCCCCCCTTCCCTATCAAATTTCAAATAACCAAATACAACTGAATTCAATATATCAGATAACAAAGTGAGATACTGTAACAATATGAGATACCCAAGGGACAGCAAAGGAGATGAGAGATAACATAGTACATTAAGGACAACAGTCATTCGTTATATGGAACCAACCTAGATGTCCCTCAGTTGATGAGTGGATCAACAAGTTGTGGTATTTGTACACAATGGAATTCTATGCTGCTGTCAGAAAAAACGACATCGACCCATTTGTTAGGAAATGGAAAGACTTAGAAAAAATCATATTAAGTGAAGTAAGCCAGACTCAAAGGAACTTAGGCTCAATGGTTTCCCTCATTTGTCATAATCAGTAGAAACCTTGGGCTCTACTAGCAGAGATCTGCAATACAGCAAAACCTTGATATATAAGGCCATATAGTATGAAGCTAATTGAAAGGACCTCCAGGATATTGAAACAAAATCCATTGCTAATCTTTTATCTTTATCTGATTTCTCCTTTCTGACGAGCTTAGAAAGGACTGTTGGTTGATATTTTTCTACTCTACATATTTTTCTACACATTTCTTTGGAAGATGTTCAAAATATTTGCATATTACAAAATATCTACAATTTATAACAGCAAAGTTTCAGAGCCCAGTGACTTGCATCTCTGGATACTTGGTACATGGTACTCAGGTTTCTTATAAGCTTTTATGCTATCTTTGTAATTATATTGTAGGCTCCTTCTGTAAGAAAATTTTAGGCTCCTTACTTTTATTCTTTATTATGCTTGAGCATGCTTTAATAGATGTTTAACAAACTTTTCCCTTGGTCAATAAATCCTATTCTCCTTAATTTATAAATAATAGCTATTGCTGGGCACAGTAGCTCACGCCTTTAATCCTATTGACGAGGCTGAGATCTGAGGATCATGGTTAAAGCCAGCCTGGGCACTAAAGTCCATGAGACTCCTATCTCCAATTAACCATGCCGTGGAAGTGGCGCTGTGGCTCTAGAGCTAGGGCAGTATCCTTGAGCTGAAGAGCTCAGGAACAGTGTCCAGGCCCAGAGTTCAAGCCCCACAACTGACAAAATTTAAAAAAAAATGACAGCTACTCATTTGGCTGAGATCTGAGAATCACAGTTCAGAGCTGGCCAGAGCAGACAAAGCTCTTAGCTACAATTAACCAGCAAAAAACCAAAGTGGAGGTATGCTTCAAGTAGTACAGCACTAGCTGTAAGCAAAAACAAAAAAGTTGGATGGGAGGCTCAAGGCACTGAGTTCAAGCCCCAGTACCAGTAAAGAAAAATAAGAAAGATGGCAAGGAGGCCAAGAGGAGATTTGAGTTCAAGGTCAACTTGGACTATAAATAGAGATAGTGTCTTAAAAGAACAAAAGGTGGAGAGAGGGGACCCAATCTTAATAAAAGAGTAATAATATTGATTGTCAACATCTCAAAGATGGTAACAACTTTCTTTGATATTTTCCCTATGGCGAACTGGGGTCGAATCCCCTCCCACTGAATCTGGCTCAGTCTCAGTACATCACACTCTTGTAGCCAAAAGAAAAGCACAGAAGTAAGCCAGGCACCCAGTCTTGAATCTTCCAGACTTTTACGGCAAAATCAGAAACCGCATACAGTTTCCATTCTGGTCTCCAGAACACTCCCGCGTATCCCTTGTTAAAAACTGTGGCTTCCCTCAACCACCATGCTATGAGGTAGCCCAAGTCACAGAAGAGGCCTTGTGATAAGTTTTCTGGTAAAGGATCCCTGGAGAACCTAGGTTTTCAGTCGTCTCATCCCATGAGTCATATGGTTCAAAAAGAAGCTAGAAAAATACGCTTCAAAAGGAATCTAGAAGATTCTGACTAGAATCTTTACAGTACAAAGACCAGACCTTATAGAGAAGAGACCAACACTCTCTCTACTACAGGTAATCTCTGATCCAAATATAATAAAATGGCTTGCTACTACTTTGTGCCTGCAGATTTTAGGGTAGTTACATAGCAGGAGATAATTGAATGTACCCTGGGCCACAGTGTCTGCCCACACAATCACAAAGAAGTGTGCATACGCTCATGCTCTCCTGCTTTGTTTATGTGTATTATAGTACAATAGCCTATTGGGGTAAATACCTCCCCAACAAAAGCAGTCTAGAAGAAAGCAGGATGAACACATCAAGCAGAGATAGAACTGAGTTATTATCAAGCAATTGCAGCATGAAAAGAGTAGGCACTGATAGAATCTCAGAACCTATTACTTCTCTGTGCAATCGCAACCTAACAAAAACATCAGTCAGAGATACAGCCACCAAGACAAGAAGAATCAATACTGACTCTAAAATACATGACAGGCCATTTTTAAGTAAGTATGTAAAATGTACTTTAAATTGATTCTAGCTCAGCGTGGAGGAAAAAAAGCTGTAACAACTTTTTTTTAACATGCAAAGCCAAGAGAAAATAACAGGGAGGAAGAGCCTGTGTCATGCACAGAGTGGGATGAAGAGAGTCTTCTACTTCCACTGCCTTTGTGACACAAACTTGCCCTTTATACTTAGCAAATAGATTCCACCTCAGCTCTCAGCATCTCAGCTCTCTGCTCAGGAGAGAAAACTCAACATATTCAAACTGTAACAGCTAGAGGCAGGCATGTCATCCTAGCTATTCAGGAGGTCAAGAACAAGGGATCACAGTTCAAGGCCAGTCCGGGCAGAAAAGTTCACAAAACTCCCTTTCAGCCCATGACTGGGTATAGCCACATATATCTGTCATCTCAATGACAACAGGAAGTACCAATAGAAGGTTATAGTCTGAGCTAATCTGGGAATAAACAAGAACCTATCTTGAAAAATGACACAAGACAGAACTGAATTGTAGCTCAAGTGGTTGAGAACCTATGCAGCAAGCATGAGAGCTTGAATTCAAATCCATAAACTACTATAATCAAACGAGCAAACAAGTAAACTAAGTGCTCTCAAATGTGAGTTCTCTAAACTATACTAAGTGTTCTTTAGTGCGTGTGTGTGTGTGTGTGTGTGTGTGTGTGTTAATATTAGGGCCAGGGCCTGAACACTGTCCCTTAACTTTCTCTGCTCAAGGCCGATGATTGAGTCATACCTCCACTTCTGGCTTTTATCTGGTTAATTGTAATTAGGAGTTTCACAGACTTTCCTGCTGGACTGGCTTTGAACCATGCTCCTCGGATCTCAGCCTGAATAGCTAGTCCTGACTAGCTTCTCGTCCCGACTATGATATTTTAAATCCATGGCTATAAATTCACATGTACACCTACTCTCATATATCTGTTCCAGTAGGACACTTCCTCAGACAAAAGAACCTTTGATTACATGGGTTTTTTTTAATAATTCATGGAGTCCTTCAGATATATTCCTATAGTGGCAGTCAACATGAATGGCACTCATGAATATCATATCTTTGGTGTAAAACTAGCCAGCAGAAAGTAGCAGCATTAGGAATTGGGTTTGATGTCTCAGGCTCTCCTAGCTTACTTCTGTAATGTCTCCTGCTCTCATCTTTTCATGTTTGTAGTCTGTCCATACAATTTTGCAGAAATTTGAAGTATTGCCTCAAGAAGTTTATCATTTGATTTTTAAAATGATATATCAGCATATTAATGAAATATATGATTCAAAGAGTTTGTTCTCTGGACACACACACACACACACACACACACACACACACACACACACAAATGGGCCCTTCTCTGTGAACGTAAAACTGAATAGATGATGAAATATGTCACCTACAAATATCAGAATCCTGGCTTCACCAAGCTAGACATAATCTCCCCACAGTCCTGCGGCTGAGTGTCTCCAGGCCCTTTTAAATGTATAAGATCTGATGGATTGATTCCAAACTATGAGAGGAAAACTACAAAAGTGAATGGGGGGGAGGCTAATTAAATGCCTACAAAGCTTAAAGTGAGACAACATACATGACTGTACCCCAGCCTCTCACTGTGGTGCAGAAATTGTATGAGTGCAGACTCTGTGAAAGATTGGGAGGTATCTGGCTACAGTGGGACCTGATCTGCTTTTCAGGGCTGCATTCTCCTGCCCTATTCCCCCACACCCAACATTGGCTCCTAACAAGGTTTTGATCATGTTGAACTGCTGATTCTGTCCTGAAGCAGCCATGTGCTACAAGAGTCACTGACCCAGTTCTAGAAATAAGCCTCATTCATCTGATGGTGATATGATTCCTTTTGCCAACTGGTATATAGTTCATTTCTTCCTTCCTTCCTTCCTTCCTTCCTTCCTTCTTTTCTTTTTTTTTTTTTTTTTTTTGCCAGTCCTGGGGCTTGAACTCAGGGCCTGAGCACTGTCCTTGGATACTTTTTTGCTCAAGGCTAGCGCTCTCCCACTTGAGCCATAGCACCACTTCCAGCTTTTTTTTGTCTATATGGTACTGAGGAATTGAACCCAGGGTTTTGTGTATGCCTCGACCACTAGGCTACCCTCCTAGCCCCATAGACAACTCATTTGTGACCAAAAAACTGAAAAAGATTCTTCCTAGAGCCATTCTGAAGAAAGTTTCTTCTGTCCTAAAAGGGATGCAGTCCTATACGACTAGAGATTTTTTTTTTTCCTGGCTGAGCATAATGCCTGGAACTACTCTGAAAATCACACTAAAGGCTGAGGAACACTGAGTGAAGAGGTGGAAGAAATCTGGGTCCTTCACCATATTGTCAAGCCAACGAGTCAATCCCCCAAATCCCAGTCTGTCAGTGAACTTTCCACTTCTTTAATTTAGCTTCAAGCACTGTGTCCTCATGGTCTTATCCATCTCATCATCTACACCAAGACGACATCTGCCCATCTGTCCCTCTGCTGATATCTGTTTCAGTCATCAACACAGAGAAAACCAACAGGCCTTTTCTACCATGAGCTGTCAGTCATAAGGACAAGGATGACATTGTACTGATTCCTAGGTAGTTAATGGAAGGGCTGGAGGTGGGGCTTAAGTCGTGGAGCGCCTGCCTAGCAAGCGCAAGACCATGAAGTCAAATTCCAGAATATAGATGTGGACTTGGGATGAAAAACAAATGTGTGTGTGTGGGGGGGGGGGGTGTCCAGTGCAGTTGGTGGTACCCATTTGGCTTGGAGATAGTGTTCCTAGTATAACAACACATTTATTCAAGACAGGAAATAAATATATCTATGTGGTTAAGTTCAACAAGCTCTTTCCTATTGGACATAATCTAATACCGTTGGAAGATTGGGAAGTTCCATATATAAAAGAATCTCCATTGAATTTCCACCAATAAAGTTAAGCTAGTATGAAACATTCATACCTAAGTAGCCATTCAAGAGCCTACCCAGAATGATGAACTGTGAAACTGGGTGATTATTAATAGATCTTCCTACAAGCCACTGCCTTACAATAATTTTTTACAGAGTTGGAAAGAAAATAAAACGTAAATGTTGTACACTTTATTTTACTTCACATATATATGTATGTTTCAAAATTCTTAAATACAGAAAACTGATCTGTACTAGCAATCAACAGATTATAACACGCAGGCTATACACTTTCAAAGGTTTGTTAAGTTTGAAAAAGACAAATATATGATGGAGTTTACAAACCCCAGAATATTTACTCCCTGGCTTTTCCAAAAAAAAAAAAATGTTTGTTGACTTGCATTGGTGGAAATAGGACTTCAGGCTGCATACTGTAGCAGATAGGTGACTCTGGTCCTCTCTGGGACACTTTCCCATTTTATGCTTGTCTCAGGAGGCTGGAGTCCTTATAAGGACTTCTTTCTTTCTTTCTTTCTTTCTTTCTTTCTCTTTCTTTCTTTCTTTCTTTCTTGCTTGCTTGCTTGCTTGCTTGCTTTCTATCATTTGCCTTCTGGCTGGGTGGGACAAGAAGGGACAGTGCCAGGAAGTCAAAGGACAATAACAGAATGAGATGGGATGCTCATTTGCCAGCTCCTTCCCTGCATGGCATCATTGCCTGGAGACAGTCACTCCACAGGATTATCACCTCCAGAAATTAGTCTTTTTCCTCTTCTTCCCTAAGGCCCAAGGCCACTAGCACTCTGTATCTTTCATGACCTCCCCAGATTCTGTCTACACCTGTGTAAACGGTGCCTTCAATGAACCCTCTCAATCTATTATCCATGTGTGACATCTGTTTCCTGCCAGGACCCTGACTTACAGCCACTAAATTAATTATAGTAGAGAGCAGAGAAACAGAGGAAGGGAAACTAAATTTCAACTTAGCTTGAAAGTATATCACTCTTTTAAAGAAGGGGTTGGAACAAAAGTGGCAGAGTGCCACAGTAGCTCATCCTTGGATGGCCAAACCTATGGTTCATTCTGATATTTCTTAATACTCTAATATCTCAAAATTATAAGATTTTTACCAGCCCTACTGATGGATGCTGTGAAGTCATCTGTCTGAATTCAGAGCACACAATCTGCCTCACCAGCTCAAATCTTGGCTGGTTGACAGGTGAGTCCACCTCCGTAATCATTTCTTTATCATAACCAGCAACACCAAAACCCCCACTTCCTGCTCTGCTCATTACTGTCAGAAGCACAATACCACAGAAGCAAGGCCAGCCAAGGCAAGATGGCTCACAAGAGATCCCATCAGCAGCTCATTCACATGGGCCTCCACAGCTCCCCTTCTCCTCTGACCTCCACAGCAGCCTCTGTGTGCTGTTTGGGGAATGAAGTAATGACCGGTACTTATTAACTGTTCCAGCTTTATGGGACAGCATCTCCTGCTGCTTCAGGCACTGATCCAGTTTAAGCAAAGATTCTGGAAGGAAGAAAAAGACAGCTTTATAATCATTGCACCAAGGATGGTGGGAAAGAAACATTAGGTTCACCGCTTAAACAATAACAACCAACAACAAAAAAGTTTGTTTCCTGAATTGAAAAAAAAAAAAACATGGCTACTAGCTTGGAGTTGTCTAAATGAAGTTATAAACAGGAAAGCCTTGGATTGAGCATGAAGCTTTCCACATCTTTGAAGACATACCTTCCCCTCTCCCAACATGCCAACCCCAAAAAGGCTATATCATCTCTTCACCCAATACTCCACAATTCCTGCACCTCATTTATCAGGAGCATTTCATGCCTTCCTGTCCCCCTCAACTGAATTTTCTGACTTTTTAGAAGTGAGTTATGGATGCTCAATGATTTTACATGTACTTGATTTTTCACCAGCTGTGAAAAGATTTTTGATCTTTATACAACAGAAACTAAACCAATATTAAGAACAACCTGCCAGGAATACTTATAGCCAGGTAAGTTAACTCTCTCCTGAGTGTGATTTAATCAGCAAGGTACTGCTGCTGATGTGCAATAGAACATTGTAAAAGCCACAGGCTAATGGCCCTGAGGACACCAAAGGAGATACCATAAAGAGTATGGCAGAAGAATGAAAAATGGTCATTATTTAGCATTTATTAATCCTGAGTGGTACGCTAAGCTCTGAAGAACATAACTTGTCCAGAAGCAAACTACTTGGAAAGTTCTATGGTTTTCTTCACACATACAAAAAGAAGTCATTTTTATAACACTATCTCTAAGTAATAATACAAAGCAGAAGTGCTTTAAATCTATGGACAAAGACAGAAAAATTCCAAATCAGAAATCAAAAGGGTTTTTGGGGTGTGTGACTTTCATACACATCTGTTTTCATAGTAAGCACAATCTGCTACCTCTTAACCTAGGGCATCACAAACTACAGCATGAGAATGTGTCATCCAATTCTCTAAAATTCAGGTGAAATACAGGTACAACATCTTGTCTACTCATGATCCATATATGATGACAGTTAAGTATTTGTGATGGAAATCACATAGCTAGTAAAGCTCAAAATACTTAATTATCTGTCCCTTTCCAGAAAGAATTTGTTGATCTCTGATCTAGCTTGGCCTGGAGAAATCATGATCCAGATTTATAATTTTCTTGACACATTAATGTAATCATTTGCATGCATTCATTCAAAACGAAAATCCAATTTAACTTGCTTATTCACTGAGCATGTTTAAAATGCCTCCGCTGCTGTCACAGAATGCAAAGATAACATGGATGACTACACTGTCACCCCCCCCCCACCCCAGAGCAAAGGCAATCCACTCCCATGGAAGGTAAGACATTTTTCCACAGAGTACTGGTAGCCCTAAAGTAGATTGTGCGTCCATATCTGCACGCATGTGGCTACCAGTACTATGGTTTCGCATTTTCAGGTAAGGCTAGCAATCTACCCTTTGAGCCACAGCTTCACTTCTGATTTTTTGCTGCTTAAGATAAGACTCACAAATTTTTCTGCCCTGAGCCAGCTTGGAATTTTGGTCCTCAGAATCTCAACCTCATTAGTAGTTAAGATTATAGGCTTAAGCCACCGGCACCTGGCCTTAGCTAGACCTTTCCTTTCAAAAAAAAAAAAAAATCAGATATCTAGAATAGATAACATGAAGGTAAGGCTGTATGAAATATTGCCCTACAAACTATATTGGCCCATGCTTTAATTTCTAGAACCATTTTAAATAAGATTTGGAAAGTGTTTGCAACATTAAGACCTTTATAGGTTTCATTTCAAAGCCCATGAACTCTTGCAAACACATTATTTGCTCTCCATTTCCGTATTCTGTGGTTACAATATCTGAGCCACACAGTCAGCAGTGTGATAAAATCAAATAGCATTTGTTTACCCAGAAGCCACAAATGGTTGTCTCAATATGAAAGCAAACATTGTTTGAAAAGCTCTAGCCTGAAGGATTGCTTTTTTTTTTTTTTAATCCTCTTTGAAGAACTACTTTTAGCACTCTAACACATGTGGAGATTGGGAAAGCCCTTTTTCATCTGAATGGACACACCATAGTGTTTCTGTCTTCCAGAACATGGAAAGAATGGAGGTAGCAGTTCTGATGGATGTTGAATTCTGTTCTTTGGGAGCTGAGCTCTGTGACTTAATCTTCAGTGTAACATCCAAAGGTCTGTTTTAGGTTTTTGGCAACTCCCATATGCTTTCCATGGCAACGACATGACATCATATAGTTCGTAGAAGGGAAGACTTTCACAACGCTTCAAGCCCTATTTCTTCATGAAACTACTTTCAAAATCAGACTGAACCAAATTGCTTGATTTTTATTTGTAAGTATCTCTTTATTTTACAACAATTTTTAAAGGCCTTATCCCAAGCAATTGTATCTTTTACCATCTGTAATTCTGAACAAAAATACCTTTATTCTAGAAAGAACTATAAAGAAAATACCCAGGCATTTTCAGAACACTCATCATAGATATTGTTAAATAGAATCAAGACTAGTGCAAAGCAGGCACTGGTGGCTCACAGCTGTAATCCTTTCTACTCAGAAGACTGAGATCTAGGGATCAAAGTTCAAAATCAGCTGGACAGGAAAGACTATGGAACTCATTATCACCAAATAACCTCTAAAACACTGGAAGTGGAGCTGTGGCTCAAATGGTAAAGCACCAGCCTTGAGCATAAGACTTAAGGGATAGTGTCCAGGCTCTGAATCAAGCCTCAGTACACACACACACACACACACACACACACTACAAAATAGAGAAAGGAAGACATGGACTAACTCTAGCTCCTCCTCCTCCTAACCATGGGCCTGACCTAGACAAGGTCACCCATTCCTCTGTCTTTTCTTTTCTTCATCTGTAAAAGTGAAATATAAGCCCACTTCCCAGAGTATTCCAGCCCTAAATACAAAGATAACTAAAGCTTGATGTTTAAAACTTGGCATCTACAGCAGTTCTCCATTAATTTACCTCTCACTCTCATTCAGCCTTAGTTTAATCAAGGGGAGCAAGGAGGCTACTGTAAGCCAAATGTAAATTTGATTCTCCTTAATTTGGACAGAGGCATCAAGATACTGTTAAGGCACAGAGAAAATATTTCCTTTGCCTTCCTCCCATCTCATACATGAATAGACAGGTATCGCTTCTTCAACTATGTCTTAAAAGCCTAGAAATGAAGAATGATTCAAAATAAACTTACAACTTTCTAGAGTCAGGGCAAACACCCTGGCACCTTGCAGAAGTCACTTTAATTACCCAAAGCATGACGTATAGGCAGCTTTGTAACTGTCCTTTAGAAAGGATATAGGGCTACTGAAACTCCTAGAGACTGCAGAGGAAGTAAAATATGATGCCATTTCCAAATGCTTTTTAGGTATTTTCTTATAAATGTAAACATTCATCCATCCTATAATTCAGACAGAATACACTATTAAAATCAAGTTTCACAATACATGACAGTAAATTAGAGACTTTTGCTTAAACATGCCTGTCAGATTTTTTTAAAAAAAATCTGAAAAAGAGTTTGATGCAGTAGTAAGGATCGAATGATGATAGGGTCACAAACATATATTAAGATTCTTAAAAAAAAAAATAACACCGTGGGTGGGGGTGGGGGGAGGGAAATGGGGACCAAGACATGAGAAAGGGTATCAATGTATGTGAAGTAATGCACCTTCGATCTGGCAAATATAATGTAACCCTTCTATTAATTAAAATAAAAATATATGAAAAAAGATAAAGTAAAAAAAAATAACACAGTATGCAGCAGTCAGTTAGAACAATAATTAGGAAGAATTAAGACTGTGAGAAAATGGATTGGTAAAGTACATTTTGTAAATGATCCAGGAAGCAAAACTTAGTAAGGCTAACTTAAAACATTCAATGTTTCCTGATTACCAGAAAGGACCAGCCAACCAAAAAGAAAACAATTAAGTAGATGTATCTTTCCTTTCAGATGACAAAAGGCCTCCAGGTGGTAAGAGGTCTCAGTGAGGCGTTGATGGGGTGATTAAAAGCAATGAAGCACAAACTGTGCACTGGATATCTCCTAGGAGTTTTGTTAATGCTACCTCAGAGCATAAAAGGAAAGAAAATAGTAATATCCCTAAGCAACAATAATTCCTAACTTTTCAGTAATCACGTGCAGAATCATAAATCCCAGGAGAGGGAAGAATATGAGGAAGCTGGACAGTTTCCCAGACCTACCAACAACAGCCACACAACGTAAGAAGCTAAACAAGTTTCCACATTTGTGTGTGAGAGACAGATAGACAGACAGGCCTTCCCTACATAGTTCAAGCTGGCCTGGAGCTCACAATCCTCCTGCTCCAACTTCTTAAATTCTGGGATTACAGTTATGTGCTAGTACACCAGGCAACATCCCAAAAGTTAACACCCAAGCTACCAATTTTACATAGTCTGGTTTTAGCCTACTTCTCTACCTCATCTCCTGATTTCTCCATCTCATCGACTACCTTCCAGATGGTTCTGAAATCTTCCTTCACCTAGTTCAGCCTCCAGGCTGTTGCATCAACCCAGCTGTACCCGCAGTGTCCTCTGTCTGCCTCATGTCTGTTCCCCATTCTTATCTTCAGCTCTCAGACCTCTGGTCATCTCCCTGAGCAGTCCTCTCTGGTCCCCCAGTCTGAAGAAACTCACTCATGTAAATTTCATTTTTTGCTTTTAGGTTTGGATGTTTGCACATCTATGCTCTCTCTACACCAGTTAAAATATATGTTCCACGAAACGCTAGCAACTTGTCGGGTTTGTGCCTTGTTCTGTAAAGGAATCATTTATAGTAATACTTGTTAAAATAGTTATTAAGAATTTTATCCAAGAATATTACAAGAGTTTGCAATTGCGAGGGGAGAGAGAGAGAGAGAGAGAGAGAGAGAGAGAGAGAGAGAGAGAGAGAGAGAGAGAGAGAGAGGGAGGGAGGGAGGGAGGGAGGGAGGGAGGGAGGGAGGGAGGGAGGGAGGGAGGGAGAGAGAGAGAGAGAGAGAGAGAGAGAGAGAGAGAGAGAGAGAGAGAGAGAGAGAGAGAGAAGCAAGTTCCAATACAGCAAGTGAGACCTAGTTTGGAGGGGTTAGGGGTAGGGAAGATTGAAAAATCACTAATAGCTAAGAGTCACCCAGGCTGTAGAGAATTCTTGCAAAGCTACCTAACAGGATTCTTGAGTGCAAATCAGGTGATCAGAGAGCAAGTTGCTGAGGTAACTCAGCAGGACTCTGGTAAGCTTGGGCTAGTCAAGGAGAAGGCACAGAAAATTTGACTGCACTTTAGTCAAGAGGAGAGTCTACTAACACATGGTAGGCTCTCAAAGTATTAATTGGTTGAGAGAACAAATAAATGAATTCTTTCCCTCTGAATGAATTATTGGAGTAAACAAGAGAGAGAATCAGAAAACAAACTTTCTTGGAAAAAAGAAACCTTTCGTATGTAATGGTAGCTTCTGTTATTTGCTTATTCTTGCTTTATTTTCTTGGGGCTGAAAGGGCACGCTAGCTTGTCAAGTGCTCTAGCATTGAGCTCCATTCTCAATCCTCATCCGTCCTTCATATCAGTACTGAGAGCTCTTTATAGTGTTCCGGTAACTCTCCTAGTCATATACAAACTTAGGAGGAAAATACCCATCTTCAAGCTCATTATCTAGTGAGTCATCCCCTCAAGAGTCACTGTCACTGAGTGACAAATCTATGAATGTATGGGTATAGGAAAACCATTTTAACAAGAGAAGAGAAGGTGGCAGAGATGGAGACCACTCAGAAAGAAAATTCTATCAGGCAATGAGGCAGGCAGAAGGAAAGTACAATGAAAATTTCCCATATTCAATGCATATGACATCGGTCTAACCCCCTTCCCATCTGCCACAAAATTATAGCCCTGGAGATATGATTGGTATGATCTGAAGCCAGGAAAGGAATTGGGTCGAGTCAAAGGGTAGTTCATAGCTTGCACTCACTCAGGCAGACAAAGGGACAGTGGCTCTTCTGGATTCTGTTAGTCAACCAGAAATCATGACTGTTCATTCCAATTGGCACAGTGTCGATACAAAAGGAAATAAAATGGCCTGAATTCCCGTGAAGATGTCATTTCATCCCTTATGAATTCACCTGGGGAAGAAAATATGACCCATAAGCGCATGATGTTGATACAAAATGGATGATGTCATACACTCTATTATCATGGCTCCCTGCCAGAGGACCACCAAGAGAAGAGAGGGTAAGGTTGAGACACTCACATTTGGGGGTTATTCTGAGCCTGCTCCCTGCATCATTTGTATTCTTCATGGGGTGCAGGGTGAGCTACAACACTAGGGAGGGAAGAGGGTTTACTAGTATCTGTATGGGTTTTTTAATTTTGGAGTTCACAGTGATGCTTTCCAGTGTTGGGGGGGTGAAAGATTTTTTTTTTTAAATTTCAGAAGGATCATAACCCAAGCCAACTAGATGGTGCCAAACCATGTAAGCAGAAAGGCTGACAAAGAGGAGCTCAACCTAAGAGATGTGCTGTGTAATGGCAATGATTTCCACCCCACATCCATTTAAACATGGTGCTAATTGCCAGTTTTGCCTCTTTCATGTAAAAGCAACTAATAAGAAGTTGGTGACAGCAGAATCAGGCTTCAGAACTCCACAAGGAAATTACAGATGTAATAGATACCTCTGGGTGCAGAGAAGACTTTTCAATCTAAATTGAATCTTTACTTAGAAATCCATTTATGTGAATATACTCATTGCCCAAGGGTATTTGTTGGTTATTTTATGAATGTTTCAAGCCAGTGTTTTCAATCCCCCAGGGATATAAATGCCTCTGACTAAATAAAATGTGAGGATAGATTTGTATAGTAAATCTCTGACCTTATCTATTTATTGGTCTATCAAAATAAATACTCTATCTATAAAGTTATTTAACTATCAAACTTTTTATCTTACCAAATAAAATGGTCTGTAAATGACCTATTTCACCTCATGTCCTCCAAAGGCACTAAAATAGTAGGATTTTAGTTTATCTCATATTATGACATCAACCTTGCCCCACTTCCAAATAAAAGTTACTCAGATTTCCTTAACATCTACTACATATAAAAATGTTTTACAAGATTTACTTTAAAGAACAATAAAAATATGTCTAAAGCTTTAACTATTGACTTTTTAAACCATATTCGTGCATATAAATACATATACATATATATATATATATATATATATATATATATTTCTCAGGCACAAGTGGCTCATGCTTATAATCCTAGCTATTCAGGGGGTTAAAATCTGACTATTGGCCTGGAGTTTGGCCTAGTGGTTAAAGTGCTTGCCTAGCATGCGCGAAGACCCGGGTTCGATTCCTTGGTACCACATACATACAAAAACACTGGAAGTGGTGCTGAGGCTCAAGTGGTAGAGCTCTAGCCTTGAGAAAGTCCAAGGACAGTGCTCAGGCCCTGAGCTCAAGCCCAGGACTGGCAAAAAAAAAAAAAAAAGATCTGACTATTGAGTCAGCCCAGGTAGACAAATACACAAGACTCTTTATCTCCAATTAACCAGTAAACAGACAGAGAGAGAGGCATAACTCAAGTGGTAGAACACCAGCTTTGAGTAAAAAAAAAAACAACAAAAAAACCCAGCAAGAATGTGTGAGGCCCATGATCAAGAAATCTAATAAAAACAGATGCTGGTGGGAATGTGGCCAGGAGGTATCACTACTACACTGTTGGTGAGAGTGCAAACTCATTCAACCACTATGGAAAGCAGTATGGCACTTCCTCAAAAGACTAAACATAGAGCTCCCCTATGACCCTGCAATTTCACTACTTGGCATTTACCCAATCGTCCAGAAACAAGGGCATACTAAATCTACTAGCACAACGATGTTCATTGCAGCACTATTTACCATAGCAAAGATATGGAACCAACCCAGATGTCCCTCAGTTGATGAGTGGATCAACAAGATGTGGTATTCATACACAATGGAATTTTATGCTGCTGTCAGAAAAAACAACATCACCCCATTTGTAAGGAAATGGAAAGACTTAGAAAAAATCATATTAAGTGAAGTAAGCCAGACTCAAAGGAACATAGGCTCAGTGGTTTCCCTCATTCGTCATAATCAGTAGAAACCTTGGGCTCTCCTAGCAGAGATTTACAATAGAACAAACCTAGATACGTAAGGCCATATAGTGTAACAGTAAGTGAAAGGACCTCCAGGATAAGGAAACAAAAGCCATATAATGAGTGATTGTTGTCGTTAATATAGTATGTTATCTCTCATCTCTTTTGCTGTCCCTTGGTTATCTCATATTGTTACAGTATTTCACCTTGTTATCTGATATATTGGATATATATGCATTTGGTTATTTGAAATTGGATAAGGAAAGGGGGAAAACAAGACGAGGGGCAGGAGTGGGCGAGGGAAATGGGAACCATGACATGAGAAAGGATATCAATGTATGTGAAGTAATGTACCCTCTATCTGGTGAATATAATTTAACCTTTCTATTAATTACAATAAAATTATATGGAAAAAATGAAAAAGTAATAAAAGTAACAAAAAAAGAATGTATGAGGCTCTTAGTTTAAGCCTCTGTACAAGTATAAATGTATTGGATATACATTGTACATGTACTGTACAGATAAGCATATGCATATATTATAAACATGTATTGTGTGTATATTATACATGTGTGTTCTATAGACATACACTTACCCATATGTGGTCATAATTCAGGCAGACCCAGGCTAATAAAAAAGTGCTCCTAAAATAAAAATAAATAAATAAAATAAAAAAGAACTATGGCTGGATCTTCTATAGCCTGCGACAAGAATCAAAGATGTTGGTTATTAGTCCATAGACTAAGAAGAAAGCAAATGTGATCTGGTTAGCACGGACAGTCAAGTTGTCTACAGCAGCATCCTCACTGATGAAGGAGAAAATCAAAATATGGCATCACCGACCTATATAGTGCATCTGGTCAAGGAAAAGACTCCAGCTAATAGCAGAGAGATAAGAACGTCTGCTGCTCTGTCAGTGATTAGATGTGGGGAATGATTTCCATATCAGTAAGTTCCAACCAAGAATGAAGGAAGCAAGCTGACATCTGCTAAGTAAGGATACCAGGAAGAACGTTGCACACAGCAGGATTTGAATGTAGAAGAGCCACACAACCTCCTGGTAGTATGGAGCCTCTGGGGAGGGGGAATCCCTAACTTCAGTTCTTGCAGTGATCAGGTCAACCCCCAAACTACATAGAACTAGTGAAGTACATTGCATGAAGGCTTGAGATGAGCCAATGTGCAGACTTTGCCAGGTAAGGTGAGGAAATCTCAACTATCCAAGAGAAAAGTAATACAGAAATCGATATCCATAGGTACATCTAGCAATACAAATAATGATATAAAGATGAATTATTATTGTTGTTGTTGTTGTTTTACCATAATCATCAGAAGTCTGAAGTGATACAATATCAAGATTTAATAGCAGAGCAGGCTTCAAGTCTTAGTTTCTCTTTCTCATCAAGTTAAAGTTCTCTTTCAGAATCTCCTGCTGTGCTTCAGATTTTCTTAATTACATTTTCAAGTTTTCTGCTATCACTGCAGAGCACCACAGAGAGTAATCATGGAGCTAATAAAAGGTATGAAAACCATTTTCCCCCCAAAAGTATACAACAATGCAGAGTTATAAACATAGACTTCACTGATCTGCTCAACATGTAATCAGTAAATTAAAAAGTCATCTATCTTTTATGAGGAAAATGTAGGTAATAAAAATAGAGTCAGGCTCTGGTAGCTAATGGATATTAGATTAAGAATGGGAGGCCACACAGAGACCAGGTCAGGCAAAAAACCTTGAGAGACTCCTCAATCCATGGCTGTGCAGAGGGACACATCTGAAGCTAAGTGGGAGACTAAGACAGACCAGACAGAAAGTTGGCCAGAGTTTATCACCAATAGAAAATAAGCTGGATGAGGTGGATCCTGCCTATGACCCTAGCAACAACAGGAAGCCAAAAATAGGTCTGTTGAGGTTGAGGTACACACTCAATTGGGAAGCAAGTCCCTATCTTAAAAAAAAAAAAAAAATCTAGGGAAAAACAGAACTAGAGTCAGAGCTCAGTAGGATTGTACTAGCTTAGCAAGTAAGAGCTCCTGAATTCATAATAATTAATATAGAATATAACATAAGTGGAAAAGGAAAAGGCTGACTAGGGACTAAATTCCTGCCAAGTTCACTGTAGGATTAAGAGCTAAGATTTTAAAGCATTTAAGAAACTTTTTAGATTGTTTATTATGATTAAAACTATGGTAACTGTAACATTTTGGCAAGCATAGAAAATACCCTTCCCCCCACCCGAAAAAAAAAAAAAGAGAAAAGAAAAAGAAGCATTTAAAAGGCCAATACTTAAACAAAGTGTACTTTTTTAAGTCTCTTCGAGGCGTGTGTGTATGTGTGTGAGTGTGTGTGTGTGCGTGTATGTGTGTGTATATGTGTGTGTGTATTTTTATATTGAGGGATGTTCTTGATTTTTAATGTGTTTAAATTACCTATATACTTTTTTGCCCTTAATCACAGACTAAAAATTTCTTACATTATCTAATACATTTTTCTCCAATCCTGGAGTTTGAACTCAGGGCTTGGGCATTGTCCTTGGGCTTTCTCAAGGCTAGCACTCTACCACTTGAACCACCACTGCTGGCTTTTTCTGTGTATGTAGTTCTGAGGAATTGAACCCAGGGCTTCATGCATGCTAGGCAAGCACTCTACCACTAGGCCAGTCTCCCAGCCTCATTTAATGCTTTTTGTAGAACTATTTTTCAGAAACTTGGTTCTATTTATTACACAATCTCGATGTTACACATTAATTTGGAGAAATAAAACAATATACAGCAATAAATTTAAAAGCAGATTTAGAAACAATCAAACTTTAGTCTTTTATTTATCCATTATCTGTCTGTCTGTCTCCCTCTCTCTCTCTTTTGTCAGTTGTGGGGATTGAACGCTGGGCTTGGGTGTTATTCCTGAGCTCTTCAGCTCAAGGCTACCACCCCACCCCTGGGCCTAGGCACTGTTCCTGAGCTCTTCACCTCAAGGTTACTGCCCTATCTTTTGAACCACATTACCACTTCTGGTTTTGTAGTGGATAATTGGAGTTAAGAGTCTCATAGTCTTTAGTGCCCAGGCTGGCTTTGAACCATGATCCTCAGATCTCTGCCTCCTGAGTAGCTAGGGTTATAGGCCTGAGCCACTGCTTCTAACTGTCTCAATTTTTCTCTTCCCTCCTCTCCCCTGCCATTACCCTTCCAAAAACAGATAAGCTAAGAAACAAGATAAAAGGTAATGAAAAAACAGCAACAAAGGAAAAATAAACCCTCTTATATCCATGTTTTGAGCTGAAGAGCACAGAGACAGGGACCAGGCTGAGATCAAGCCCCATGACCTACAAAAGAAAGAAAGAAAGAAAGGAAGAAAGAAAGAAAGAAAGAAAGAAAGAAAGAAAGAAAGAAAGAAAGAAAGAACTTTTTATTGCTTTCATACTGGTTTCAAAATTATTTAGATTGATTGAGGTCAGTAATTAAATCTCCATCAAAGAATAACCCGGCCCTATGCTTCTTATTTCTTTTCCAAGCATAATTATATTGGCTGAACATTCCAGAAGAATTGTTGGATCCCAGAGCCATTCTGAGCATTTCTTAGAGCTCTGACTTTACACTAGTTAGGCAGGAACTATTAAATACCAAATGAAGTGTGTGAAATAAACCATCCATACATGTTGGTAAGGAGGTACTTTTTTACATGAAGTGAGTTTTTTAATCTTCTTAAGAAATGGTGATTTTTTTTTACCAATTTATTTTCAGTATCAGATTATTTTCCACCTTTCAACTATAAGTATAGTTAATTATATCGATATATCTTCTCACATCAAATCTCTAAATTTCTAGAAATTATTGCTTAATTGTACATTATTCTTTTTTAATATAATGGTGATTTAATTCGCTAGTATTTTATTGAAAACGTTGGTATCTATGTTTGTAAGAGAAATTAGCCAGTGGCAATAGAATTCTGATACTTTGTTTCATTTTAGTATTAACATTAAATCAGGCTTTAAAAGATGATTCATGAAACTAAATCTAATTCATGATTTTAATAAAGCATGTGTTTCTAGGGTAAATTGCAAATACTGCTCATTATCAGTAAATGATTAAATATTCCATTTGCATCAATTAAATTTCATGAGACAAAGTCTCTCCAGTAATATTAGGCAACATTGTCTTACAGATAATAACCAAGACTGCATATAACCAATATAGAGAGTTATAGAACTATCCTACCACTAAAAAATTGATACAATTTATGTTTAAGTGCCTTACTATTAGGACCTTTTAAAATAGACAAGGCTCATTGAAGATATAAAAATGTAAATCACTGTAAAGTACTATAATGAGCATAGTAAATCAAACTCTTTTCATTGGATGTTTATCAAGAACAGTTGTTTTTATCAAATACTATCCTAAATGCCAAAAAAAAAAAAATCCCCAGGATTTCACTTGAGCTACAAGCTAAAAACAATGAACTAAAATTATGGGAGAGATCTTTGTTTTGGCAGTACTGGGGGGGATTTGAACTCAAGACCTTGCATTTGATTAGCTTTCTGGCTTGGCTGGTGATTACTGTTACATAAGCTACACCTCTAGCTTAGCTTTGTGTTGGTTATTTGAAGTTAAGAGTAGTCTGCATTGGCTGGCTTTAAATCTAAATCTTTCATATCTCAATCTTCTAAGTAGCTAGGATTACAGGCACGAACCACAGGTGTCTAGATTATTTATTTGCTTTTCCCTAAGCATTCAAATAATTTTCAATTATCAGAAAAGTAAAGAAGTACTGGCTGTAGAAGATTCGGAAATCAATAGATATTTTCAGTAGCCATACCAGTTGTTGGGCTGAAGAGTACCTGAGACATGTACCAGATTATCCATGATCTGACTCAACAGGAACCTGAAAGAACACCACGCGGCCACAGGCAAATTAATAGAATTCCTCCCTAGAAGAGACTTCAGGGTACAATCTGGTCATGAATAATGGGCAAGTTTATTGTGTAGCAAACTCACAATTTCTGCTTGACTCTGTGTTTAAGTGGGGTGACTTTGACAGGCCGAAGAAAATTACAGAGGCTAACGCTTCTGTTTGACTGTCTGACTGTCACAGGAGTTGAGCCTGGTTCCCAAAATAGACTCAGACAAAAACAGCCTGAGTCTTTTCCTTTCTCTAAGAGAAAGGGGAAAGTAAGCCTTGTCCATACAACACAAATTTGAGTGGAAATAGGAAAACACAGGTGGGAGCAATAGCCTCAGAGAATCCCAAAGCATTTGATTATTTAGGATAGAGAGAATTGGGTGTGCCTATAGGAAGAAGAGTGGGAACAAGAGGAAAACATCAACACAAGAGCCTACCCCCCTGCCAATACTGAGAGTAGGGATAGATGAGAGCTAGCCAAATAGAGTAATGAGGGCTGACAAGCCACCTCAACCTTTCCCCAGGGCAGAGCGCTTGTCCTTCTTCTATTCTGTGCTCCTCACCTGACCCTCTCCTGGTTAAGACAAAAAGTGTCAACAATCTTAGCTTCCAGTCAGGATGCCTGGAGTTGTTCCCAGGAATAGATCAACTCTACCTGTGTGCCAGGATAAATACTGGATATGTAAATATCCACCAGGCCTCAAATTTTGTCTTAACCAAACTGGCCAGTCAGTCTCTTGCTCATTGCACTTACTCCAGATGCACACAGACATTGTCTAGACTTGTCCACCTCTCTTAGAAAACAATAGCTCTGGTCAGTGAAAGCACTGGAGCTCTATTCCTCAGGGCTGGGGCTTAGATGAGATATTCTATTCATTAGGAGGCAGCCTATCTGGCTGTGTCAGCCACTGTCTAGGCAGCATCCTGCAGCTGGAGCTTCTCACATAGCACCTCCTGAGTACTTGTTAGAAGTACAAATTCTTCATTTCCATCTTAGTTTCTATTGGGTCAGGAATCCACAGACAGGGCCCAGTGATGTGGGCATGAACACATCACCCACACAATTCTGATGTGTGCTAAAGTTTGTGAGCCACTGTCCTCTAGGAAAGTTAGATTGCTAGTTGGTCTTTCTCCTTCTGTCCCATCGGGGTTATTATTATCCCAAAGTAATTGCCTATGTGTGACAGCTGGCTCCATTTTTTTTTCTGCTTTTCTGGGATTCACACTCAACCAGCTGTTTTCTCATCGGAAGGAGGCAGAAGACAGATGCCCCTCACCTCACTGTGCCAGTGTCCCTCCTTCTCCTGGCCTCCAACTTTGATCAGCAAGCCCAAATAGGAGCCCTTGAGCTCTAGATATTCCTGGCAAGACTCCCCCCGCCAAAATCCTCAGCCTCAATCTGTTATCTCCACTGTGATAATCAATGCTAATGTCCTTGTACCTTCATCCTCTTATCCAAGGACTCCCATCTCGATACAGATCTACAGGCCATTTTCTGATGTCCTGTTGTCCTATTCCTCAACCCCTAAGGACACTCATATGAAGCTCTTGGATATCCATGACCCATTGCCAGCAAAAATCTCTGAAAACCTGGCTCCTCTCTCAGTGTTTATTTTACCCACACTGTTGTCATACTTCTTCCATCTATGCCTGTGATCCACTCAAGACCTCATTCTCTCTTTCCTCACCTCAGGCATCCACTCCTGTGGTCCTGTTGTAGAGCTTATTACTCTCCAGACCTCCTTGCTCCCTGGTCTCAAGCATTCCACTCTGCTCATTACCTCCTTTCTCTCTTAACTCATCTTCAGCCCAGTTGCATCACCAGAGCCTCTTCAGTCTCATGTTGTCATTCTCCTTCCTTTCCAGCCTAAGACTCATGGCATCTGTAAGTCACTCCCTGGTACATCCTCAGCTCTCTCATCCCTCTCTCATCTCTGGCTCCTCAGAGTAAAACTGTCACACTGCAGATGCAGCTCTCTGCAGACACCATGACTCATCTTTCTAGAAGTGCATGAGCTCTTCTGCTGCCCATAAATTATATTGTATCTCCCTTGCCCATTCTTTCTCCCACCTTCCCAAGCAACTATTTCATACTTTATTATCATTCTTCAAATCTCCAACTGTGCCTCTGTCATCTTTATTCTCAATCAGGGACTACGCTTTTCATTGCTTTGAAACTAGAAGCAGTATGAAGCGAATGTTTCTTTTTTTAGTCTCACTATGTAGTCCAGGCTGGCCTTCACTGCTCATTTCTCCTAGCTCAGGCTCCTGCTGGGATTGCAGATATGATAGCCTAGCAAGAAAAGGACTTCTAAAGGTCCCACCATCAAATCTACTTGTCTTCCTATGTCTGTGCACATAGGTTCAGCATCCTCTGTCACTCCTGTAGAGGCACAGTTGATGCCCACAGCAAGGACCAGTCCCACTGAATACACACTCACTCCTATCCTCCATTCCTATCTCTATTCTGCATCATCTATTTTTCCTTGTCTCCTGAATTCTACTAATCCATATTCTAGCACATTCTTTCCATCTCCAAAGGCTTCCCCTTAACTTTGCAAAAGTGCCTTTCTAGCCACTGCCAATTTCCTTTCTCCTCTATAAAGCTAAACTTGAAAGTTGCCCATCACTGGATCCAATCTGTCTCCATCTGTTCTCTCTCATCTCACTCCAAACAAACTTTTACCCTGACCACTCTACTAAAACTGCTCAAGTCAAAGCCATGGCAATCACTACTCAGTCTACATCTGATATGAGTCGGTTAATAACTCTTAGGCAAACTGTTCCCCATTTCCTGGTTCTTAGAAAAATTCTCCCACTCCATGCGGAACTCCATGTACATATCTTTAGTATAACCATTAGCATCATCATTCATCCCTATCCATCAATAAGGGGGCTCAGGGAACTTGTCTGTTTGGTCAAGCTGCCAATCCTGAGTTTCCTTAAGGGGTTTATTATCACTTTATAATAACTTATGAGCCAGATGCCACTGGCTTACATCTGTAATCCTAGCTACTGAGGAGGCCAATATCTGAGGTTCCCAATTCAAAGCTAGCCCAGGAAGGAAAGTACATGAGATTGTATCACAAACTACTCGGAAAAAATATGAAAGCCTTATGTAAAAAGAGGCCCAAGGATAGTGCCTATGTCCTCAGTTCAAGCCACAGGATCAACAGAAATAAAAAATTAATAATAATAATAATATAATAGCAATAACTTCTCCTTTAATAAAACATACCTTTTGCTTAAATAAATCTGCTCTCCTAAAGATTCCTCTGTGTATCTGCCCCTAAATTCCTTCTTAGGAAAGGCCAAGGACTTGCCATCTGTCTCCCATGACAAGTAAATATGGTTTAAGAGAAGCAGAGTTCCAATGATGACTATGTGACTAATGCATTCACAAATTAGGTAAATTTAAACCATTATATGATGCACATATACTTCAAAGCATCATGCTATCCATGATACATGCATGCAATTCTTTGTGTCAAATTGAAAGTAAACAAACTATTTACAATGGTTGTAAAAGAGAGACAATACATAAGATAGTAAACAAATATATAAGTTAGCTCAAGATCAAGGAGACTCAAAACAATGTTTTGGATTAGTGGAGTCTTTTAATATAAAAGGGGCCAATATGGTGACACTTGCCTATAATTCTATCCAATCAGGAGGTTGAGATTGAAGAATCATAATTCAAAGCCAGCTCAGGCAGAAAATTTCACAAGCCTATACGTATAATTAAGTAGCAAAAAGTCAGGCAAGAGGCATGACACAAGCAGTAGATAACCAAGCAAAAGCAAACAAGCAAGCCAAACAAGAATGGGAGGCAGAGCCGGGAGTTTGGCCAAGTGGTAGAGTGCTTGCCTAGCATGCATGAAGACCTGGGTTCGATTCTTTGGTACTATAGACATAGCTAAAAATGGAAGTGGTGTTGTAGCTCAAGTGGTACAGCTCTAGCCTTGAGAAAGCTAGAAAGGGCAGTGCTCAGGCCCTGAGTTCAAGCCATACGACTGCCCCAGATCAGAAAGAAGAATAAAAATGGAGGAGGAGGAGGAGGAGGAGGAGGAGGAGGAGGAGGAGGAGGAGGAGGAGGAGGAAGAAGAGGAAAAAGAGGAGGAAGAAGAAAGAAGGGAAAATTTTGAAAAGAGAAAAGGGGAAAGATCATATCAAATATGACACATAACCTCCCCACATACAAAGCTATGGGATGAAAGAATGTTTTCCTCTTAGATTTCAAGAAATGATTAGAGCAAACATTTAGTATTATCATTAATTAGTCGCACACAATTCAAAGCGTGTTATGAGTATTTACTTGATTAATATTCATTCTAACTCTATAAAAAAGTATTCTGCATTCTTTAAATATATCTTATTTTACAGATTATGACATATCTCATAGAGATATAGGGACTTGCCAAAGGTCAGACAGGAAGCAAGTGAAACATGCAGAGTTTGAGCCTAGATTCACTGGAACTGACCTATTAACCAAACCACAATACCATCTAGGAGCTGCATGGCAACACAAAGACTAGGACAAGCTCTCCAGAGCTCACTCTGCTTCATCCCATGTCTTTTAATAGTAGATGTGAAAAATGTCCATAAGTGCTGTTTAAAAGAAATATAAAGTGAGGGCCAGGAGTTTGGCCTAGTGGTAGAGTGCTGGCCTAGTATGCATGAACACCTGGGTTTGATTCCTCACTATCACATATATAAAAAAGCCAGAAGGGTGCTGTGGCTTAGAGGGTAGAGCTCTAGTCAAGAAAACCCAAGGATAGTGGTCAGGCCCTGAGTTCAAGTCCCAGGACTGATTTAAAAAAAAAAAGAAATATCTTGTCTGAGATAAAATAATGGCATTCGCAGGGAAGTGGATGAATCTAGAGTGAATCATGCTGAGTGAGACAAGTCAAGACCTAAGGAACAAAAGGCGCATGGTATCCTTAATATGCGGTTATTAAATCCAAAGTGTACAAGAGCGAGGACTCAATAACTGCATACCCAAAGAAATGGACATGGTAATGGAAATACAAACATAACTATATAGACAAAAAAACCTATGACTCTATAATCATAATGTTTTATTTCATAAACTGATATGTTTCTATGACATACAAACCGTTAGCCTAATTTTGATTAAGTTCTAAAGACTAAGTCCCAGAGAATGTAATTAGAGATTCCCTCCTTGAACACTTGTTTGTTAAACTTGTCATTTAAAATATGATGTAAACATAAGCCATATAATTAGTGATTGTTGTTCTTAAGGTACTATGTTATCTCTCATCTCTTTTGCTGTCCCTTGGTTATCTCATATTGTTACACTATCTCACTTTGTTACCTGATATATCGGATATATTTGTATTTGGTTATCTGAAATTGGATAGGGAACGGGGGAAAACAAGATGAGGGGTGGAGGAGGGGGGAAGGGAAATGGGGACCATGACATGTGAAAGGGTATCAATGTGTGGGAATTAAGGCACCATTTATCTGGCAAATATCATGTAACCCTTCTATTAATTACAATAAAAAATATATTAAAAAAAAAGAAATATAAAGTGAATCACAAATGTGAGCCACATATGTAGGATTAAATTTTCTAGTGGCCACATTAAAAAAAAAGTGATGAAACTAATTATAAACTCGCTGTATGTAAAATATAATTGCAATATTAATCAACATTACAAAGTTAAATAAGACTGTCATTTGTTGAGTTTCATTTATTTTTTATACAAATAGTAGAAAGCCACAATAGATTTAAAATATGTAATAGCCAAAGGTTATAATACATCTCAATGTAGACAATCACCACTCCAAGTACTCAGTGACTATTAATATATTTGAACAGTGTGGGCACTGGATGGGGGAAGGAGAGTGAACTGAGATATAACACATTTAAGAAGAGGTGAAATCTACCTATCTCAAGAAGTTGGAAGAAATAAATAATAAAGCTAACAAGTCCAGCCAGGTTTTTGTTAAAGGAAGACTATGTAAACCTGTGTAAGTGTGTGTTTGTGTGTATACATATACTCACATAATGAATTGACATAATTTAACATCAATAAAGATTTCCCATCTCTGTCAGTCAGTATTCATTGCTGTGACAAAATGCCTGAAAAACAAAATCAAGCTAAAAGAGTAAAGTTTCTTTTGGCTTTTGGCTCACCATTTCAGAGGCTTCCATCTATGGTCATCTGACTCTCCTATTTATAGGCCTGTGTCAGTGCTAAACCATAATGACAGAAGGGCCTGGAAAAGAATACTACTTCCTCATGGTAGCCAGGAAGCTGAGAGAGAAAGAAGGGCCCAAAGACAAGGTATAGCCTTCAAAGATACACCCTTAGTTATTTATTTCCTCCTAATAGACCCCTCTTTCTGGCTTCTGATACCACCTCCCCCCCAAAATACCATCAAATTATTAATGTACCCATGGACATTTCCAGTATAAACCACACCAATTTGTCTCCCACAAAGTGCTTTGGGATATCTGAAATAGAACTATAGCTGTTGTGTGGGGAAGTGATCTACGGTTATCCCATTCTAACTCCCAGCCGCTGTGTGCCCAGTTCTCTGTTTACACACAGTCTTCTCTCCAACCTTATGCCTCCACCCCTTCATGCTCTTCATCTTTCTTTCCATGCTTTTGAATAGACATCCATTGAGTAAAACACCAATCATAGACTCACTTTGGCATTGCCCTTCTTCCCATTCCGACTGCCACGCTTTCCCTCTGCCAACATTGTTACTAGCATGAAACCAAATGCTAAAGAATGACACCAAGATTTTCTCATCCTGCATCTATACCCACTTAACATCACATCCTTCTGTTTATTTAATTTCCCCTCTTCACTTAAAACATGTCCTCTTTTAAGTAGTGAATATTCCTTAAGGATCAAGGATCCAAATAATTGTTTGATGGCAATTTAGGGTATGAATCACAAGGCAGCTTACCTGGAGGCCAAGTTGGAAGACAAGTATTGGAAAGAGAAAGAAAAATGGTTGCGGGACTGTATAGCCATAAATATGTTTTAAAACCATAGAACAATATAGCAGCTATGAAACTGAATCTTCTTCCCTAAAGTAAGTAAGTAACAGAGAATGGTCGGCTGTGGCAGGCAGAATAATCCCCTTTCCAAGCGGGAAGATATCATCCTTTGATCAAAATCATAAGATCCTTTCATTTTCCCCACTGTAGTCAACGCCTCAATTTCAAAGGCCACTCACTGCTTCTGATCTGTTATCAGTCAGGAAGGATCCAAACTCAGATAGAAAGGCACTTTAGCAGAATCGGCTGCCTCCTTTATCACAAGTGCAGACCTAAGAATCCTATTCTGCTAAAACACTGCAGCTCAATTCAGACAGGCAGACACAGGGGCAGAGGAAAGCCAACTTCCTGATGTGAAGGCACCTAATCTACTCAGAGGAGCAGAGATGTCAAATGCAGGTGAAATATATTACATATTTCCTAATGTATCTAGGGGGAAAAATCCCTTTGTTTCTAAGCCTGACACACTCCCAGGATTTGGAGTTCAAAAGAAAAACATCAGGATGTCGCTGAAAAGTATAAATATGGCATTACAACTAGGAAAGGCCTCAACCACTTGTTAATATGTCTAGTTACCTAATACATGCCACGCATATTGCTGTCATTTTGTTGTTGTGTGTGTGCCAGTACCAGGACTTGAACTCAGGGCTTGGGCTTTGTCCCACACTCTGATTCATTCACTCTACTATTTAAGCTACAGCTCCACTTCCAGCTTTTTGCTGGCTAATTGGACATGAGTCACACACACACACACACACACACACACACACACACACACACACACACACTTTTCTACCCAGGCTGGCTCTGAACTTGCATCCTCAGAACTTAGCTTTCTGAATAGCTAGAATTACCGGATAAGCCACCAGCACCTGGCATTATCTCTTTTAAAACTCAGCAAATCCCATGGAAAGAGAGGCTCAGAGATTTAGATATATGTTCACGGCTCTCCACTTAGTGTCCCATTCCTGCTTCTCCTGGTCCATAGCCTAAGCTTTGTTTTACTCTTCATTTTTTTCTTGGTGATTTTTACTATCTTTCTTAGCAGTATTGGTCTGAGAACAGGTTTACTCAGAAGGAAAAGCCTAACCACACCAAACATCAACCACTCAAACACCAACCACAAACATTTGTATCCAGTTTGTCCACATTGTATACATCATAAATGTGCACCCCTCAAAAAACAGTTAGGTCAAATCAAGATAGGGCATGTGAAAACATTTTTGTCTATTGCCAGCCCAGAAACCATTCTTCCAAAAGTGTTTCAAATTGCTCGGTGGTTGGCTGGCTCGGCAGATTCATACTGCAGATTTACTCACATGCTTCATTTCACTGCAACCACCATGTAATGTTCTTCGTGTGAATTTTTTAAATACTTTTGATTATTCATTCACACTATTCATTCAACAGTTTTAATCACCAAAGGCATGATAGTGCATGACTGCAATCCAAGCACTGAGGGAAAGGGAGACTGATAAAGGAGGGTAGTGCAAAAGTCCAACCTGCTACATAATGAGATCCTGGCTCACAACACTGAATAGAAACAAACAAAACAGACAACCAGCCAAAGGACAAATAGGCAAAGGACCACTGGAATGGTATGACTACTTGCAATTGATACAAACATGAAGTATGCAACTAGTTTAATGTCCAGCTAATATTAATTCCGAAGCTTCTTTGCATAATATATAGTCCTATTTTTCTGACAGATTCCTCTTAAAATTTGTTATCAGAGTGACCAGTGTCCATTTATGCTACAGAGATGACAAATGTCTTGGGGCTGGGGGAAGGGTAGATGGTCTCAAGATGGGGCTGGTTGTCAGAAAATCAACTATGCGATTACAGACTAGAAAGTTCAGCAATGGCCAGTAATTTAATCAAGCATAATGAATAAATTAAATAATCATATTTAATCTAATCATAATGAAACAGCTACCAAAAAAAACCCCAAGAGGACTGGATTCAGGGGAGCTTTCAGGGTAGTGGACAAGAACATATCCACGTGTTAGAACCATAGAAATGGAGCTCTGTCCTCAGGGCCCTTCGAGACCTCATCCTCTCTATCTACATTTGGTTGTTTCCTTGTAGCCTTTAAAAAATGTGTTAATAAATATATAAACGTGATACACTTCCCTGAACTCTGTGAGCTGCTCTAGTAATTAATCAGCCCCAACAAGAGAGATCATAGGAATCTCAATTTATCAAAGGAGGGTCAGAAGTTCTGGAAGCCTGGACACATGGGACTGGTAGTAACACAGATGGTAGACCTTAATGGTGGGGTCTGAATCCCATCAGAGATGCTGCTGGGATTGAATGGTATTAGGAAATACCAGCTAGTGCCCAAAGCAGAATGGGTCATTTGCTTTCATTTGCTCACACAAGCAAGCTGTTGGGTGAGAATTTAGGAGAAAAAAAGAATCATTTCTCCCTTGTTTGAGCTTTGCAAGAAAGAACTTATTTCATTTGAGCTGATGTGACTCAAGTGATAGAGTCCATGCCAAGCAAGCATGAAGCCCTGAGTTCAAACTACTATTTCTCAATAAAAAAGAATGACAAGATAAGCAAAAATGATAGACAAACCAGTATTTTGTAACTCTAAGCAAATATTTAATTCAAAGTTAATCAAATTCTAAAGTTTAAGAAAATAAATATGTAGTTGATTCAAAAAGTGGTTCAAGTGGTAGTGCAGCTGAGTTCAATCCCCAGGGGGAAAAAAACTGGGCTGGGGATATAGTTCAGTGCCCATGTGCCTGGAGTCCTCAAAGGCCACCAATTCCATCCAAAGCACTACCAAAAATAAAGGTAAATAGAAACTAAACATTCAAGAAGTCAATATATAGCCTACAAAATTAAGAAAGGCAGAGAAAGGGGTGGATAACAGAGGAATGGGTGAGAATGTTGAAAGGGGTAATGCTAATCAAGATATATTGCATTCGTAAAGTGTTTGTTAAATGCAAACTTCTTTGTACCTCTACTTAAAGATAAAGGAAAGAAGGAAGGAAGGGAAGAAGGGAGGAAGGGAAGAAGGAAGGAAGGAAGGAAGAAAGGAAGGAAGGAAGGAAGACACATAGGGGGGAAAAAAGAGAGTAATTAGAAAAATACCTTCTCAGAAAATAAAAGTCTCTACACCAATACATTTTCTAATGAGGTTTTTGTTGTTGTTTTTTGCAGTCATGGAGCTTGAACTCCGGCCTGGTCATTGCCCCTAAGCTCTTCAACTCAATACCAAGGCTCTACCATTTGAGACACAGTGCCACTTCTGGTTTTCTGGTGGTTAATTGAAGATGAGTCTCAATAGACTTTTGTTCCCAGGGTGGCTTTGAACCGCAGTCCTCAGATCTCAGCCTCCTGAGCAGCTAGGATTATAGGCATGAGCCACCAATGCCTGGCACCAGTGAGATATGAGATATTTACTTTAGACTCAGTGTCAGGTTTCTTATTTTATCTTATTTTTCCCCTTTGTATTTTTGACACACTTTCAGTGTATCTAACTGAAATCAGTATCTTGCCTTATTATTTAACATAGTACCAGCAACATCTTCCCAAGCAATTAAAAATCCTTCATGATCACCTGCAAACCTTGAATCTCATTAAATGTACTAATTTTAGACTTGAGTATATTTAGCACTTTGGGGGACTGTTAAAATTGCCACTCAAGTGAACTTCTTTGTCCATAAATTGCCTTCATGTTTTTCAGAATGTTGCAGTATATGAAACCTTGTAAGGCATGCAATACAGTGACATTTGCTTTCCCCAGAGGTTTTGTCCTAGCCCTGCAGGAAGGACTGCTGCACTTCCCTCCAAACTCACTCTCACCCACATGAGTTATATCATGTTAGGAACTGGACCAATTTCTTAGATACACACAGTATCAGCAATCCTGGCAACTTTCCAAATATCGACTAGTTGGTTTTTTTTCACTTTGCTTTAGATGGTATTTTCAGTTGATTAGCATATATATACATAGAAATATACACAGTCCAAGGAGCTTGTTATATTTGTTAGATGCATCTGTTCCCACTTATTTTCTTTAAATTTCATTTATGCCAGGCATGGAAGGCTTATACCTATAATCCTAGTGACCCCGGAGGCTGAGATCTGAGAATTGTGGTTCAAAGTTTCCCAGCTTGAGCTGGGAAGTTTTACAAAACTCTTATAATTACCCTCTAAAAAGTCATAAGTGAGGCTGTGGCTCAAGTGGTAGAGTGCTACCCTTTAGTGAAAAAGTTAAGGGATAATGCCCAAGGCCTAAGTTCAAACCACAGGACCATCCTTTCCTCATCCCCCCAAAAAGAGTGCTATTAAAAAGTTGGGTGCTAGTGGCTCATGCCTGTAACTCTAGCTACTCAAAAGCTCACATGTGAGGATGAGGTCTGTGGTTTAAACCCATCCTTGGCAAACAAATCTTTAAGACTTATGTCTGCAATTAAACAGCAAAACATTATAAATAAAAGTGTGGCTCAAGTGATAGAAGTGGTACATCACCAGCCCTAAGTGAAAAAGTCAAGACCCAGAGTTCAAGCCCCAATACCAGTGCGGGGGGGGGGGGCGGGGACAGGCAAAGTAAACCCCAGGACCAGATCTCTGTAGTGGTAAATACAACCAAAAGTTTTACAAAGAAACAACACCACTATGCACAAACTTTCCCAAACATTAGGGAATATTTGCTAATTAACTCACTAAATGGGATCTCTATTACCCTGATACCAAAACCAACGTGCATGAAAACAAAACCATGATGAATATACACTGAGAAAGAATATGTATCATGACCACTAGTCAAATCTCCAACCTGGCTTTTTTTTTTATATATCTTTCTTGTTACTTTGGAAATGGAATCTCTTGGACTTTTCTTGGTTGGTTTTAAACACAATCCTCCAGATCTTAGCTTCCTGAATAACTAGGATTGCAAACACCAGTGCCACAACTCTGACCTACTTTTTGCTAATTTTCACAATCTATTTTTGTTTTGTTTTTTGGCTATGTGAAAAAGAGTGAACTATTTGACGAGTTCAAAACTCATACAATCTGTTCATGTAAGTCAGTGGTCCATCAAGAATTTCTTTCATAGAACAATACAGTTGTTCCAAAATATGATTATCATGTCATCTTGACATGTTAGTGTCCTGTTTCAGTAAGTACAGAAGCACTCCTAAGAAGCAGAGCAAGGAATAAAAGGGGAAGATGGAAAGCAAAGTAGATTGTGTGGATGAGTAAACATTACATTTATCCCTACATTGACATAGATGGACCTCCATAAAAGCAACCTTCATTCCCCATTGGAATTCTCCACTTAACACTGTAACAACAAAATTATTTTAAAATAGCTTTATTGTGGGTGTATACATATATATATATGTGTGTGTATAGAGAGAGAGACATATAATAATATACTTAAATTATACCATTTATTTCCTCATGTCTATATAACTCATGAAACCATCGTGATAAATAAGATATTCATCACCCTAAAACCCATTCTTGCTATTATAAATATGAATAATTTCTTGCTTATTATTGCTGACTAGTACGACATTACAGGGCTGTATGAATGTTTATTTATTCTTCTGCTTATGAGCCTCTGGACCATTTCCAGTTGAAGTCTATTACAAAATAGCCAAGATGAACATTCAGAAATGCCTTTTAATTATTTTTTTAATGTTTCATTTGCTCTTCAGAAAATACTTAGAGTGAAATGGCTCAATTGCATGGCAGATACATGTCTAAAGTGGTTTTGATGTGTCAATTTGTTTTCAAGAACGTTTATGTCATTCATGCCAGCAATGTGTGAGAATTCTAATTGTTCCATATTCTAAACAACCCTAAGAATGGCCAACATCTTTCATTTAGACATTGGAATTGGTGTAGTGATCTCTTCCTTGCAGTTTAATTTGTTTCCCTAATGTGTAATTATACTGAGCATCCTTTTGTGTACTTACTTTCCACCTGTATAGCTTCTTGGGTGACAAGTCTATTCAAATCTTGTGCTTGCTTTTCAGTTGAATTAATTTCTTTTATTGAATCTTGAAAATGTTGAATTCATCCTGGATGCAACTCACTTACTTACTCAGTATATGCTTTGCATATTTTTTAAATTTTCTTAATTTTTTAAAATTTTAATTTACACGTATAAGGCTATTTCTGGGTTTTCTACATTATTCTATTGATACAATGTTTAGGTTCACGTCAGAATTATACCATCTTAATTGCTTAAGATTTATAAAACATCTGAAAAATACCCTTCGGCTCTATTGTGTTGCTTTTTCCCCCAAAGTTAGCCCTTCCGGCTAGTTTTAACTGGTTCCTAATAAATCATCTCTAAAACACCAACTTCTTGCAAAAGCAGTTACTCCAAGTATGGACATAACTGTGCTTTCGTTGTGATCCTGGGCAGAGGGGAACCATCTTGGGGAAGAGGTGCTGGGAACCCATTGTTCTCATTGCACCTGAGTCCATTTCTGGGCTCTGCACCAAAGCAGTGGTGATGGAACTTGTGATGGCACAGGGGAAATGAGCTCGCTCTTCCTACTTGCTTTCTGCTCACCCCAGCACCCCATCTCATTCCAGAAGGCGCCATACTTCCCTAGAGCGGCTGATGGCCTTACTCTGTCGTTTCTCCAGGGCTTCCCAGGCAAGACTGTACCCAGAGGAACATGAAAACAGAAACTCCCCTCAAAGAGCTACATCTAAGTCTCTCTAAGCTTCCAAGGTTTTTATAAAACGAATCTTTTTATTCTCTGCTTCACCAGTCCTAAGAAAAGACTTCTAGGTATTTTGGTGCTCCCTTTTTACTTAGTTACCCAGCATTAGGACTATTTAAAAATTCTTCCAAGAACATTCTCTATTTTGCAACAACTAATGTAGTATATGTCTCCTGAGTGGACCCTGATGAAGAAGTGGATGGTCACTGTAATATACCAGAAGTTCTCAAGCACAGTCCTGGGACCTGCAATATCAACAAGGCCTGGGAATTTGTGTGAAATACAAATTCTTGGACCCTACACCAGATGTACTGAATCAGAAACTGCAGTTGGAGCCAAGAACCTTATTTAACAAGCCCTCTAACATGGGAAAACATATTTAAGTAGGTGAAATTTAAGTGAACAAAATGAGCCTATTATAATATCAATCCAATGAAGTAGTCACTTTCCCAAATTTGAAACTATGAATTTCTCAAGGGTAAAAGTATTGTCTTTTAATTTATGTAACTATAAACCCAATATCTAATATATTGATTTAAAAAATAGTATTTAATGAAACTGACTCTCAATGGGAAGGAAAGAAGAAAGGAAGGAAGGAAGGAAGGAAGGAAGGGAAAGGAGGGTGGCAAGGAAGTTTTATTTAATAGCACAACATCAGCATTTTAGACCATTCATGCTGTGATAACAAACTACATAGACTGAATGGCTAAATAACAAAAATTTACTCTTTGAACTTAGAGGGTTCGAGGTCCTAGACTAAAGCAACAATGGATTTGGTTTCTGGTCAAGTTTACTTCCTGGTTCATAGGCAGTTTGCAATGTGCTTACACAGTGAAAGGGATAAGAAAGTCCTCTCCAAAGTCTTTCATAAGGCCACTAATCCTATCACATGGACTCTAACGACCTCATCAGTTCAGAGGCCCCATCTCCCACATCATATTAAGAGTGAATTTGAAAAAAAAACACAATCAGGTCATCTAGCCACTATTTAGAATAAAAGAACTATAAACTAAAATACACTTGAGGTACCATTTCACATTTATTAGGTTGGCAAGCAAAAAACCAAAACAAAACAAAACTTGAGAACAAGCTGGGTGCAAGTGGCTCATACCTGTAATCATAGCTACCTGTAATCTCAACAGGAGGCTGAGATTTGAGGATTGTAGTTCAAAGGCAGCCTAGGTAAAAAAATGTCCATGAATACAGTAACCTTTTTTTTTTGCCAGTCCTGGGGCTTGAACTTAGAGACAGGGTACTGTCCCTGAGCTTTCTCAAGGCTACTGCTCTACTTCTTGAGCCACAGCACCACTTCCTGCTTTTTCTGTGTATGTGGTATCAAAACAGGGCTTCACACATGCTAGGCAAGCACTCTACCAGTAAGGCCACATCCCCAGCCCCATGTACTGCTGATATTGTATGGTATATAATGTTATACATTATGTGCAAAGTATGCTATGAGGTATACAATATAGTATATGCAATTATGTAACATATTGTCTGTAATATAATACGGAATATAGAGTACATGATAATAATATATGATATAGTATGTAATGTGAATTATAATATATGTTATATACTATATATAATTATGCTAGTTTTTATACTATACAACTACATACTTATATATAATAAATGTGTATTAAAATATTAAATGTTATGAACATATATATATTATATAAAATCTATACTGAGAAATCACCAGATCTAGTCTGGACAAGAAGAACATGGATTAACTCCATGCCAATCTGAGCACTGTAGCATTTAAGGAGTATGATAGACTTATTACCAATATAAAAAAAGAAAGAAATAAAAAAATTAGCTTATGCTACTAATAACTATGCTACCAGTAACATTAAGAACAACGAAGAAGAGAAGGATCCTGTTTACAGAAGAATATCAACTGTGAAATGTGGAATAAAGAAATTAGAAAAATCATTATTTTTGCAACCAGTGTAGAGAAGGTAATGGGGAATTTTAAGAAGAATAAAGATACAACAGTATTCTTTGGTGAAACTGTTAAAACAATTTTTTTATATTTAAAATGCAATGTATTAGGAAGATAGTTTATTTCAAGCAAGACTCATCAATAACTAGTAAATCGAGGGCAACTTTTAATGATGGTAGAATACTTACATAACCTTACCATCTCCCCAGAGATTACTTATTACTGAAAAAAGTAAAAATGAGCATTTATACAGTATTACCTGAAGGGACCCCTTTCTTGACTTCCCCCAAAATCCATCCCCTATAGGCATTTCCTGTCTTCATGGCTCAAAGAGGGGTCTGTAAATTCCCTGATAACAGCTCAGATTACAAGAGCAGTTAAACTAGGTAGAGTTACCAGAATTCCTCCCCACCCAACACCCTTGGCCTGCCAGGAAATTCCCTCCCTTTCCTTTGTCGTCAGAGCAGTGCACCAGAAGCCCACCGAGATGATAGGTCCATTCAAACAGCAAAGGTGTCAGTGGTTGCCCCAGTCATCACTCAAGTATGTTGGGATTCCATTGGCCCCCTGTGGATAGCCCACCCCCAACCACATGGCTAGCGGACTATAAAAGTAGCCTGTAAGAATAGGCAGGGTCGATGATTCTCCATGCTAGGCGCGGAATAAAACTCTTGTTTAACTTGCGCTTTTGTGACAGACTCGTTCCTTTGATCACGAACCCTAACATTGGGGGACTGGACCCTAACATTACCCATGGGGATAATACTTGCTGACCGATCAAAATGAGCATCAGTAACAAGGAGCCTAAAGATTATGGTGGGATTGCAGATGCCACCCTGAGAGGCTACCAGGCCCTTTATACAATATTTCAGCCAGCAATGCATTGCCTGAGACCAATCACTAAGAAACACCAAGGAAAAAACAAACAAACAAAAAAAATGAGAGAAACTTTTGTCATAAAAGGCATTGAAAGGCCAAGCCATTGTTCCAGATTAAGGGAAACTAAAGAAACTCCTCAATTACATGAAATAGCCTCTTCTAGGTTGGATTCTGCTCTGGAAATCAAAAGCTCATCCAGTATCACTGGCTCCATTTTTCTATCTTGGCTCTGAGACATTCACCTTACAGTCACTTTGGAATCCCCAGAGAACAAGGAAGGACAGAGAAGGCTGTCTCCCAGGGAAAGAACCAGCAGAACCTCTGCAGAACAGACCACCCAGGGGGCAACAGTGACTTCTCTGCTGACCAGATCGGCTCCCCTCAAGAAATGCATTCATAATAGCTTCTCTGTAACAAATTCCTTACCACTACTGAGATAATGGTCACACTTGTGACAAGACTGTTTATTCATACTCTTTATACCATGCCTTAATTCTTTTCCTATTTAAACCTAAAGATGACATCTGTATCCTGACTACAGATTAGAGTACTTCCTTCTGCTGTGTGCAAGCCACATGATCAATCTCTTTTCCCTGCCCTTCACAATGATTCTCTCCTTGTTTGGCATATTGGGGTGCATGGTCAGAACCTGACCTGTAGAACTCTAGGACTTTGAGTTCCCGGCCTAACACTCTGGTTCCAAAATGACTTTTTAATGTAATATGGTTAAGGTCATTCACTGAAATAGTTTAAATAAATAACTCACATACTACAATATAAACAATGGAGAAGAGTGTTGTTTTTGTTTTAATGCTTTGTGATGACTTAGCAATGTGCCATTAATTAGCTGAAGGTCTTTTTGAGATCCTGGCAAGAAAGATCTGTTTAGGGGCCGAGTGGTAGAGTGATCACCTTGGCGGCACGGAGCCCTCCAGATTCTCCAGAACCACATACATAGAAAACACTGGAAGTGGCGTTGTGGCTCAAGTGGCAGAGTGCTAGGCTAGCCTTGAGCTATTTCGTAACCTATAAAAATAAAAGTAGCATCCATTAGAGAAGGTTGAGATTTAGAGGCTGGTATAATATATTTTGCTTTTAATATTTCCCTTCTAGAGACTGATACATACTGAATAAAATATTCAGTCAGCTCACCTTAACAAATCAGCTATGCCACATTTCAATCAGCCCTACTGGACAAAAGGCCAGATTCATTTCAAGGATTAGTTTGCATAATATTCATGAGACCTTACTTATCAGGTTTTTGTTTTGTTTTGTTGTAAAGGAAATGAATTTTTTATAGATTTGAGATATCACTACTTTTGATTCCTGTTCATCTACTGTTACAAGGAAATACAATTTACCAACTCACAAATTATTTGCTACTTATACCTCAAGCAAATGAGTTGGTTGTTTATTTACTTCTGAATCTAAATAAGCCACTAGTGGCCACTAGTAAATACAGTAATATTTTTAAATTACTAAATCCACATTGCATTTTCCAAGTAATAGTTATATGTAAAGATACCCCTGATTAATGCAAGACTAGAAAAGTTAACATTTAATTTCTTGTAATTGTCTATATATACAAAAGGAAAATATATAATTGGCATTTTCTGTTATAGATACCAGATCATGTCCTTATAATTCCAATTTACTTGGCTCTATTTGTATGTAGTGATTTCAACATTGCAAAGAAAATAAAAAGGGAATTTCCAGTATCAAAAAAATATATATATATATATATATGCGAGGAAAGAAAACATGGAGTAAAGAAACAAAGAAGGAAGGAAGAAAAGAAGGAGGGAAGGAAGGAAGGAAGGAAGAAGAGAGGGAGGGAGACAGAGAGGGATAAAGAGAGAGAGAGACAGAGACAGAGACAGAGAGACAGAGAGAGAGAGAACAAGGAACAAAGAAAAATAGCCAATGGAGAAGAAAACAAAACAGAGAATGGAGGTAGAATATTAAAGTTCTCTGGCCTGAATGGTTCTTGAAAAGACCCTGAGCTAAAACCACTTTTTGGTTAAAAAAAAAAAAGGAAATACTGAATTCTTAATCAGAGAAAGCACGTTTTTATATTTCACGCTGCTTCTGTTGGTTTAATGTCAACTTATTTTATGTAAGATGAAATGTGGTTTACATGAAAGCATTCTTTAATACTTGTACATGCTTTAAACCCTTGCTTTAGAGCTGAATGTTAACTGCAATAAGGTGGCTGGGCTGAGAAGAAACCTAGGCAACTTATCTGGAATTTGTAAAAATTGCCAGCTATTAATAAAGCAGTTTTCTTGCAGTTGTCACTTTGTGCTACACTTTGAAGTATTCCCTGAGGAATATTTTCAAACAAGCTGAGATGGAGCTTGTCATGGTATCATATACCGCTATTGAACTATTCTGGGCTTTGAATCAGCCATGTATCCTTTGTGTGAAAAAGCAAAAATGATCTATCACAAAAGGGCATGTACATTGACAAGACTTTCTCTAATCACTGTATCCTGAGAATACATATGTATGGGTGTATTTGAACACTAGCTTAGTAAATATGTACCACAATCTCAGATTATTTAAAATATAAACCACTGACCTTCCCAAGCATTACAACTTACTTACCAGACAAACTTGTGGTTTCCTGACTATCAAGCAGTGGATAGAACATTCTGCATTAAGGAGCTTATATTTATGTTTCAGAAACTTAATTTATGCACAAATATAGACATAATTTAAAGTAACTGCCTTAGCTTGTCATAATGTTTATATAATTCCCTTTCAGAATTTTGATTTATGATTAAGTATAGACATTGTTCAAAATAAGTCTCAACGTGCATGACTATATAGTGGTCATAACTGTATCCATTATTCTGTAATATTCTGTCATAATACAATGAAATTGATGAGGGTTTTCTCAAAGGTATTGATGGAGCACAAAGAAATTCAAAATACCTTTTCTTCCCTCTCTTAATAATTATTTTTTGCCGGGCTGTGGTGACTCACACCTATCCTATAAACCTACTCACTCAGGAGGCTGAGCTATGAAGATCACAGTTCAAAGCTAACTGGAGAAGATAGGTCTATGAAACTCTTATAGCCAATTAACCACTCAAAAACTGGAAATGGTACTGTGGCTCAAAGTGGCAGAGCACTAGCCTAGAGAAAAAGAGCTCAGGGAGAGCACCCAGGCCCTGATTTAAGCCCATGACTGACAAAAATAATTCCCTTATATCTTACACTAATCCATTATAGATTGTGTGTACACATATATTATGTATGTGTGTGTACATATGTATGTATGTGTGTACATGTATGTGTGTATTTATGTATGTGTGTATAGTTGTGTGTGTATGTATGTATGTATGTATGTATGCGTGTATAGTTGTGTGTGTATGTATGTATGTATGTATGTATGCATGCATGAGTGGATGCTGGAACTGGAGCTTAACCAAAGCTTGCAGTCTTGCTTGTTTTTGTTGCTTAAGGCTGCATGTTACCACTTGAGTCATGCCTCTACTTCCAGCATTTTGTTGGTTAGCTGGAAATGAGCGTCTCAGGGAATTTTCTGCTTGAGCTGGTTTTGAACCACAATTCTCAGATCTCAGCTTCCTGAGTATCTAGGATTAAAGAATGAACCACCAGCATCTAGCTCATATAGTATCTTCAGTTTTAGTCTGTGATGAAGTTAACATCAAGGTTCCCAATTTGAGCACACATCGGCTTCTAGTACAACACTCCAGTATATTTCACCCTGAGAGACAAAGGGTACTTTTCATATAACATTCAGTCATAAAATTCACTATTGTCCTTTCATTTTTATTTATTTATTGTCTGTCGTGGCACTGGAACTCAGGACCTGGGCACTGTCCCTGAGCTAGAGCCACAGCATTAGTTTGATTGTTGAGTGGTTAATTGGAGATAAGAATCTCCTGGGCTGGCTTCAAACCTTGATCCTCACATCTCCTTAGTGGCTAGGGTTACAGGTGTGAGGCCCTGGCATCTGGCTGTCCTTGTATTCTTTAACTGCATGGTATTCATAACTATTTCCTAGTGTTTCTTCTATAGTCCCAAAACAATATTGTCTGCCTTTTAAATAGAAGGCATCTGAGACAAAACCATATACTGGAAGGTTAACTTTTCCACCCATTCATTTAAGGTTCATTGTGATTCATGAGCTTCTAATTTCCCTAGTTAAGACACCAAGGTCCCATTTGCTGCCATCTCTGCTTGTGACATTTATCTCAAATAATACCAAGATTAGTTTAAGAATTAAGAAGAGAAGCAAACCCATGAGGATGCAGAAGCATAGATAAAACATGAGAGAACTGTAGAGGTGATAAAGATATTAATGATAATGTACTCACTGTTTCAAAGGAGGCTGGAGGTCAAGAAGACCTCCCAAATACTGTATAGCTAGTTACCTGGAGGCATAAAATTGAGAACAAGTGAAAGGGAAGCACAATACATTTGATACATGCATAAGAAATGATAAGAAAATAAAGTCTTAGCAACACAGGTAACAAGTAGTCCACAGGATCCACTGGAGACAGAGTGATTTAGAGAGCACTACCCAGAAAACACCTCACAAACGACAACAAGCAGGCTTTTAACCATCACTTTGGATAGAAGGATTTGTCCCATAAGTAGCGAACTGAACTACTAAAATTACTTATCAATAGAAAATACCAGCTTTACTCAAATACCCAGAGGAAATGTTTGAAATAAAGAGGTATATGCCCTGGTGCTTTTAAAAAAGTGAGTATTGGAAGCAGAGTGGGAAGGAAGGACAGCAACAGAGAAAGCTCGATGCATGACCAAAGGCAAGGAAGGAAAATCTTTTTGCCCTCAAAGTGAAAAAATCCCCTTCTATTTTAAGGAACACTCCTTTCCTTTAAAAACTCTCAGATGAGTCACTGGTATAAGATCATATTCTCCAGGGTATTTTCTTTCCAAAGAATAAGCTTCTAAAGCACTGATAAGAAAGAGGGGGAGTACAATGTGAGTGAGAGGAATGAGAGCCAAGCCTCTCCAAATGCCTTGTCTGTTGTAGTCTACAGAACCTTCACAAAATGGAAGATAATAAAGACTCCAACACAGTGGGGGTAAATTGGTTCAAACATGCTTTTTCTCATCCCAAGCTTCATAGGGCAGCTTGTATATAGCTATTGGCTTCACAAAGCTGCTGTTTTGCTTTAAGATGATATATCTCAGGGGTAGAGAAGAGAACATTTGGGTACTTTAAAAACTTTTTGAGCTTTCAGGTAAAATCATACTTGTGTACTTTCAGTCAGGATAGATATAGACATATGAATAGCTGCTGTTTTGTTGATCATCCATTTAAAATGCAAGTGATAATACCAAAAATTACCAAAGTCTACACTCCAGATGTTATTATTCAAGGTGGCTACATTTATGTAGATTGCGACATCTATCCTCTCCTATGTATCTCTGGATTTATTCTTCCCCCTAGTCCTCCTTATGAAAACTCCTACCTCTTTCTTAAATAATTTTGTTTGTAAAGAGAATCAAAAAATAAAGACTTGTTTTCCCAAGTAATGAGGAAAACAGGTCGTGATTTCCATATCCCAGAAGTCAATTATGTAGAAATAAATTAACAACATCAAGTGACAGACAACCTATTTATGAAGCTACAAGGAGAATTTTGCAAAAACATTGCCCTGGTTGTCCCGAGGAGCATGTGAGGCTTTGATAGGATGCTAAAGACAGGAACTGACGTGCTTTGATGGGTTCAAATCCCCATATGAGATGGCTGAATGCAGTCTGGAATCAAAGTGAAGGGGGGAAAAAAGCATGTGCACACACACAGCCCATCTTCTGTCTTTGGAGCTGAAATAAAAGCAGTGCTACTGCCCATCAACCACAGAATGCAGCTTCAAGCAGAGCAAGGATAGGTTTACTCCTTCTTCATTTACTCAACAGCTATTAGAAACTTCTATGTGCAAGCACTATACTAAAAGACAGGGACCCTACCTTTGAAAGGAAGAGGCAAATATACATGTTTTCAAAGCATATGGAAAATAACTTACCTAACACGAGGGCTTGTATAATGTTAGATGTGTTCATTAGTTCATTAGAACTTGGCATTACAAGTGACGAATGTATGTGTTGTAAATTTACTAATAATGTAACTGAGTGTTCTAGGTGTGGAGTTCAGGCATGACTGGAAGAAATAAACACTAACTTTGTGTTGGGGCTTTCCTCTAGAATGCTTTCATTCTCAAGAGTTCTCCTGCACCTTCAGATTTAAATGTTACCTGCTTAGGGATTCCCACGGTTGATTGGTGACTCTCAGACTTTCCTGCCATGACTGGCTTTGAACCACAATCCTCTCAGCCTCCTGAATACCTAGGATTACAGGCACCTGGCTTTCTGTGAGATGCTTATTTCCAATTAATCCTCAGAAATCTGGAAGTAGTGCTGTGGTTAAAAGTAGTAAATTGCTGGCCTTGTGCAAAAAAGCTTAGGAACTGTGCCCAGGCCCTGAGTTCAACCTTAGACTGACAAAAAATAAAAATAAATAAGCAACAGAACCAGGTTTGGAGAATGACAGAAAAAAAAATGATACAAAGTGGAATCATGGACAGAGCATATGCAGAGGACTGAGGGCACTAAAGGGAAAGATTGAAATTATTAAATAATAGATAGAAGTTTGATAGAGGGGACCCCACAGACCTGGGTCTTCATCTTGAGTATCTGCTCTCAGGCTGCTGCTGGCTGCAGCTATTTCTGTATTTGAGGCTTGGTTTGGTGCTTGGACAGAAACTCTCCTGAGGAAAGGCTTTAGCCAGTGATACTGCAGGCAGTGGAGCTGAGGGAGGGAAGCAGGGTGGTAACTAAACATGGTAGCACGGAGAAAATTGCAGACTGGAATTTAGCAATGCCTCTAGAACACAATGCATGGGCGGGGGTGATACATTATAGCCACAGGAAGCAAAGGAGAAAAAGCAAGCCTGTCTTCCACAGCAGGTCACCTCCCTATGGGGCCCCTTCCACACACTGAGCGAGTTCATTTCCATCATTCTCAATTTCCTCCCCTGTGTAGGGAACTCACATTGTTATGGAGTTACTGGGAGAAGACAATGAAATGATGCATTCAGTAAGCTTTCTGCAAATAGCTTTCTCTCCTTATTAGTAATACTGGAAGAGAGGAGGAGATGAAGAAAGTCAGAGTTAACTGTTTTCATTTTCTAAAAAAGATGGGGATAGGCAATAGTAAATTGTTAGATTAGGTTAAATCTGAATACCTGTCTTCTAGAAAAGCTTTATTGAGCCAAACATGGTGGCTCATGCCTGTAATCTTAGCTATTCAGGACGTTGAGATCTGAGGATCAAGGTTCAAATTCAGCCCCGGCAATACAAAGCAGAAAGACTCTTTTTTTTAAATTTTTTATTGTAATTAATAAAAGGGTTACATGATATTTGCCAGATAGAAGGTGCATTAATTCACATACATTGATACCTTGGTAGCCGAAAGACTCTTATCTCCAATTAATCACTAGAAAATGGGAAATGGGTTTGTGGCTCAAGGGTAGGGTGGTAGCCTTGAGCTGAAGAGCTTAGGGACAACACTTAAGCCCAGGGGTAGGGCGGCCCAGGTCAGAGTTCAAGCCCCATGATCCACTCCCTACCCCCCCAAAAAGGAAGAGAAAAGCTTTATTTGATGTAGGGGAGTTGGAAGACTATTTTGGACTTGCCTTCAGAAGTGAGAGCTAGTGAATCCAAAGAATAAAATTGCAGTAAGATCATGCAATTTAATTCATTTTTGGTTGCTCATCTTTGAGCGAAAAAAACAACAAATGGAAAGGAAGCTCTGCTTCTCAAATTCTAGCCTAACCAGAAGCAGGGAGAGAAAGGGTGTTTACCCAAACACAGATCTCAGAGTCCTGTCCCCAGAATTCCCGCTCCGTAGCTCTGAAGTAAACTGCAACTCAGCTAGGGTTCCAGCATCGTCTAATTCTAAAGCTACTACTACCTTTTCCACCACGTATGGCTTCAGTCTCTGCCAGCAAAGTCAGGAGAACAAAATTAAACTTGTTGGAGAAGAAAAGCCTATGATTTATGTTGAAGTTTGAAGGAGCATCCAGAGAGCAACTGTCAAGTTTGTCTTTCCAAGCCAGGCCCCACTTCCCCCTGCAACACAGCACTCAGCTTCTCCTCCAGCATCTCCAGCTTCCACAACAGCCTGGATGTTAACTAACTGTTAATACGACCCTCATGGGGCTTGGGCCTCAAGTCCTCCCCTTTCTTGGCAGGTGGTGCCTTTGTCTTGGCAAATGTTCAAGTCAAACACTTTGTTCAGCTCCCCATGCACACATCTAACCCATCAGCAGCCATGATGACTCCATCTTTAAAACAGACTCTGATTTCTAGTCGCTTACCCCTTCCACAGCCACCACTCTAACCTAAGTCCCAGTAGCTCTACCATTGGTTCCCACAACCCCTTATCCTCTGCTCTAGGGCAGAGGATACTCAGAAAGTCCAGGTCCTATAGGATACAAACCTCCATCTCCTCTACCCCCAAACCTCCACGCTCCAACTCATCATAGAGTCCAATGATCTCCGTTTCTTCTCTTCTCAATACCACACAGACAGACCAATTTGCTTTCCATAAATACTGAGAGCCTCATTAATGCGTTTGGGACTACAATGGCTGATCTCTTTATCGGGGATCCCTGTCCCTCTAGACATCACAATCTTTGTTCAAATGTCACTTTCTTTTTAAAATTGCAACTGTTACAGCAGTGCAGACCTGCAAAGCTCAAGACTGCTTTTTAGAGAGGATAAAGGAGTTTATTATTGGCGACCAGAGCCAGGCTAGTGTCAGAAAGAAATTTGTTGTAATTTTATCAATGAATCCCCTTTATCAGAGAAAGGCTTTTAATGTTTGTATTCTGAATGTCAATAAATGAATTCTGCACCTAAAAAAAAAAAGGAAAGAAATTCAGATTCAGAGGGATGGGGGAAACCCTGAGTTTTATACAAGCTGATTACACAAAATAGACAATAATCAGATATACAAAAAAAAGGTCTGGCAGATGTCATGAGAAAGAGTATCAGGGGCCGGGAGTTTGGCCTAGTGGTTAAAGTGCTTGCCGAGCATGCACGAAGACCCGGGTTCGATTCCTTGGTACCACATACATAGAAAAAAGCTGGAAGTGGTGCTGAGGCTCAAGTGGTAGAGCTCTAGCCTTGAGAAAGTCCAAGGACAGTGCTCAGGCCCTGAGATCAAGCCCAGGACTGGCCAAAAAAAAGAGTATCAATGTTTGTGAAGTTATGCACCTTTTATCTGGAGAATATAATGTAACCCTTCTATTAATCACAATAAAAAATAATTTAAAAAAAAAAAAAAGGTTTGGCAGGCTGACATCAACTTCTGACCAGGTGGACAATTCATTTCTAGTGGTGCAGAAATCATGTCATTCTGTTATTACCCCTTCTGTATTATTATTTTAAACTACCTGTGGGCTTCCCTTCAGGATTCAGAGAGCCTCCAACCACATTCCAGAATAAAATAGCCAGCCAGAGCCAGTGGATGCTGGAAAGTTTCTTCTCCTGGAGGGGTCATTTTGTCTCTCCACAGCCCCACTTACTCTCCAGAATCTTTGTCCTTGTGCACTTTTTTTTTTCTTGCCTTTTTTTTTTTTTTTTGTGGGTCATGGGGCTTTAACTCAGCCTGGGCACTGTCTCTGAGCTCTTCAGCTCAAGGGTAGGGTACGGTGCCCTACCCTTGAGCCAAGCCTCACTTCCCATTTTCTAGAGGTTAATTGGAGATAAGAGTCTCTGGTCCTTTTGTGCCTCGGCTGACTTTGAACCTCGATCCTCAGATCTCAGCCTCCCGAGTAGCTAGGATTGCAGACGTGAGCCACCACACCTAGTGGCTCACACCATGCCTTTCTCTTTTCCCCCCTCTTCATAACCAAAAGACTATTAAGTGTACCTGTTTGCAATGCTTATTTTCTCTCTTCCACACCGGAACATCCTAAGCAATATAAGTAGTGGCATGTTTGAATTTTGCACACTGATGGATCTGACTGATTGTGCAAGGCTATGTGGGGCTCCGTGAACACTGATGGAACGGTCAGAAGCACAGCAGCACCATGAAAGCTCAGCCCCAGCCAGGCAAAATTAGGACAACAAGATCAAAGAGAATGGAAGTCAAGAGCAGGAGCTGATGGAGGCAGTGTGGATGCTGGGGACTCAGCAGGCAGGGTGTGGCCTGTGGAAGGTAGAAGGGACTAAAAGGAAAAACAAAGAAAAGTCCACAATTCAAACTAGAAGAGGTTTTCTTGCCAAACTCCTCCGAAAAGAAATAAATGGTAAGGGAATATGGAGATACTATTATTTTCCTTTTTGATAGTATTTGTAACCTTAAAACTACATATCACTTATCAAATCAATGTTAGGGTTTAAACATTTTTCTTTCTTTTTTCTTTTTTTTGTCAGTACTGGACGCACTGAGTTCAAGGCCAAGAATGAACAGAACTAGCTTCTGTCCTGAGAACCCCTGTCATTTTTTACACTTTGTATTTCCACACTATTTCTACTTCAAGCAGATGGACATGAACAATAAGTATGCCCTGGATACCACAGAAGAAGCTCTAGCTATGCTAGGCAAGTTCCAGGGTCACGGCTGTTAGAATGCTTTATGATAAAGCTGAACATAGTGGCTCACACATGTAGTCCCCTCCACATTGGAGGCAGAGACTGGGAGAATTTCAGTCTGATGCTAGCTCTGGCAAAAAAAAAAAGTGAATCCTAATCTCAAACCATGCTAAGCATAGTGGTACACTTCCATAAACACAGGAGGCAGGAGGCAGAGGTAGAGGATCTCAGTCCAAACCCAGCCCTAGGCAAAAGAGGAAGACTCCTTATCTGGAAAGGATTGAGAGCAGGGCTGTGGCTGTGGCTGAAATGGTAGATGACTGACCTAATAAACATGAGTAGCAACTGCCTGGCTCTGAGTGGGATTATAAATACTGCCACAAACAAGCAAACAAATAAACAAAAAATGCTTTGGTTAAGAGGCAGCAACCAGGGCCGGGAGTTTGGCCTAGTGGTAGAGTGTTTGCCTAGCATGCATGAAGACCCAGGTTCGATTCCTTGGTACCACATACATAGCAAAAAGCTGGAAGTGGTGCTAAGGCTCAAGTGGTAGAGTGCTAGCCTTGAGAAAGTCCAAGGACAGTGCTCAAGCCCTGAGCCCAAGCCCAGGACTGGCAAAAAAACAAAAACAAAGAGGCAGCAACCAAAACACAGCTCAGACTGCCTACACAGATGGGGTAAGAGTACTGCTTTTTTAAATATAAAAGCCAGGGCTGGGAGCATAGCCTAGTGGTAGAGTACTCGCCAGGGCATCTTAAAGCCCTGGGTACCATATACACAGGAAAAGCTGGAAGTGTTGCTGTGGCTCAAGTGGCATAGCGCAAGCCTTGAGCAAAAAATGTCCAAGGCAGTGCCCAGGCCCTGAGTTCAAGCCCCAGAACTAGCCAAAAAAATAATCATAATAATTAAAATAAAAAATAAAAACCATAGTTCTGCTGATTGCAGATGTGGCTTGATCTAGACACATACAATACACAGTGTCATCAAAACTCAAATTTTGCTGGGCATGGTGGCTCATGCCTGTAATCCTAGCTATTTAGGAGGCTGAGATATGAGGATCACTGTTCAAAGCCAACCCAGGCATTAAAAAGTCCTTGAGACTCTTATCTCCAATTGACCACTAGAAAACTCGAAGTAGCTCTGTGACTCAAGGGTAGAGTAGTAATATTGAGCTGAAGAGCTCAAGGACAGCTCCCAGGCCGAGTTCAAGTGCCATGACCAAAAAAAAAAAGAAACCCTCAGATTTTTTTCCCCCACCAATGGGCTATCCCCATTTCACTCTATATACTCTCCAACATCTCTAGGATTATATTTTCTTCTATTAGCCTCCCTATCAGAAAAAATAAAGCCTCTTAAATAATCATTCCAAGGCAAGTTCCGAGCTTGTTTCCCCTTGGCCTGCAGCAACAGGTTACCAGAGTCAGGGAATACTGATATTGTCCAATCTCCAGTCTTCCCTGTACCCATTCCTGAAGCCTGACATGAGTCAGATTCACAGACTATAGCGATTTCCAACACAAAAGTCAGCTCTTAGCTGGATTTGGTGGCTCGAGCCTATAATTCTAGCAACTTGGAAGGCTAAGATAGGAAAGATCATGGTTTGAGGACAGCTTGGGCATAAAATTGGTGAAGCTCCATTTTAACCACTAGTTGGGTGCAGTGGATCAAAATCAGCGAGGACAGACAAACCCTGGAGACTCTATCTCAATTAACAAGCAAAAAGCTGGAATTGGAGGCGTGGAAGTTCCTCCCTTTAAAAAAAAAAAATTCTTTTCTTAGGTATAGGAAATGAGGAGTGAGGAAAGGGTTTGTCACTGCTATGAGTCATCCTTTGAAAGAGCACTGGTGTCTGTCACTGAAGTAGGAAGATGACAGCAATCTTACCCTTGAGAATGCATTTGCTACTTCATGTGGAGGGCCCAGAAGACAGAACCAAGCCAAGTGTTTAATTCTGCTTTTATTAATTAAACAGTAAGAATCTAGTTGAGTTGTAACTAGAGAAGTTATATTCCTCTTCCCCCCCCCCATCCCAATCTTCAGATCTCTTGGGCAGCTACTGTCTTCTCAGTGCCTCAACATAATGGCATTTCCATTTGACCCTGGCACTCTGAAAGTCACTCACCTCGTCACAGCTCTGCTTCCCCTAAAACACCACTAGCCCTATGGTCTTTTCTGGGCCATCTTTATACTCAGATGCTGGGTCATATTCTGTATATCTTAGCTTGCCTTACAAGTCATCCTCCTCTTCTATTCTATTATCGCTAAGAACTTTTTCTTTTTTCTTTTTTCTTTGCCAGTCCTAGGGCTTGGACTCAGGGCCTGAGCACTGTCCTTGGGCTTTCTCAAGGCTAGAGCTCTACCACTTGAGCCACAACACCATTTCCAGCTTTTTCTATGTATGTAGTACCGAACCCAGGTCTTTGTGCATGCTAGGCAAGCGCTCTACAGTAGGCCAAACTCCAGGCCCTCTTAAGGACATTTTTATAACTCTTACAGAGGAATGTATCTTGTATTTCCTGCAGCAAAATACATCTTTTGTTCTAGATCCAGGTATGTGTCTACTTGCTTTTATCTTTCCAGGAGTATATAATATTTTGGATGATATTATACATACTTCAGATTTTTGTTTCAAGCATAACTCTCATACTTTTTTGTATACACATGTAAGAAAGAATTCTGGAATAATAACTAGTGAGAAAATAAAAAGTTTTAAAATAAATACAGTTTAGAAGTCCTATAAATTAGTGTGCACCTACTAGATGTCTTCATAATTTAAAAATGCACCTTCTATCTGGCAAATATCATGTAACCCTTCTATTAATTACAATAAAAAATATATGAAAAAAAAGTAGTAAGGAAAGCAAAGATGATATCTGCTGGCAAATTTCAGCACATAATCCCAAGCTAAAGTTGTATGAATTCTAATCTATTTTCCCTTACTCTCTTTTAGGTAACAAATGCTGCTTTCATTTCAGTGTTAGCAGAAAAGTGGATATGATTTTGTTTGTTTGTGTGTGCGTGTGTGTGTGTGTGTTCTACTTAGTTATATACAAAAATCTGCCAATCTACCTTATTATTGCAATAACCTTGTCCCCTGCTGTCCAACAATTCTCTCCTGCTCCTGAAATAATTGTCACCTGCTACATTCAAGTAAGGACTTTCACATGGCAATCCACTCAGGCTAATGGAATTTTATAGAACCTTCCATTATAGTGTTTGTTAATTGTTACATTTTCTCCTTAGCAATATGGTGATGGATTGCCTATCCTCTATGACGCAAATAAACCACAGGTTATTATTTTTTTCTTTGAAAATTTGTTTTAGTAAGAGCTCAAAATCTAAATATGCAAACTAAAGTTTCTACGTCTGTATGCATTGTAAATGCATTAGTTGCGACAATTTCCTTTCAGTGTACTTTGATGTAGGTAATTCTCCCACTCCTATCAATTTCTTCTAAAAAAAAAAAAAACATCTAAAGAATTTAGTGCCTCATGCCTGTAATCCTAGCTACTCAGGAGGCTGTGATCTGAGGATCACAGTTCAAAGTTAGCCTGGGCAATAAAGTCTATGAGACTCATCTCCAATTAACCACCCAAAAAAAACAGGAGTGGCACTGTGGCTCCAGGGGTAAGGCGATAGCCTTGAGCTGAAGAACTCAGGCCCAGAGTTCAAGCCCCATGACCCCAGGGGAAAAAAAAAAGAGAGAGAGGTTAAAAGATGCTGTTTCCATGTTGTTTTAACAATAAATATGCATGAAGAAGAAACATTCTGCTTGCAAAGATAGGGAATGCTATGTTACCTAGTTTTATAGAATTCTTTCTTTTCACCTTTGTTGTTCGTAGAACTCTCTTCTTTATTTGATTTTTCCCCATTGGAAAATTCTGCCAGATAAAAGGACTGGAGAGTTCCCTGTACTTTCAAGACTCTTTTCACTACTTAAAAGGAGCCTTATACTAGGGGCTGTTGACATCCTACTCAAACAAAACCCAGGTAACCTGCCCCATTGTCCAGAGATAGGACTGGCTGCTAAAGCTTGTAGCTGCTCTCTTTTCTGCCCTCAGCTAGACTGGAGCTATCTGACCTGCAAGAGTATGCCCTCCATTCCTATGGGATAGCCCCAGACAATAACTGCCTGGCATAAAGGTACTAGAGGCAGGTCCCCTCCACCCTCAAGAGGGACCTCGGTTGATAGTGTAATTTGTGCTTCAAATTTTCTCCCAAGGGAAATTTGTATGCTCTTTCCAGTCCTTGTACTTTCTCTGGGGACACTTCTACAATAAAACATCCAATAAGAATCTTTGCCCCATGCTCTGTTTCTACGAAACTTAACTTTAGATCAGTTCTAAACAAGAGATTTCTTCAAAAGAGCAATCAGAGACTTGAGTTAAACTTTAGAAACTAATGCTATCCTGCTCTGCAATATTTGTTATATAAAAGCTTACTTAATAGCTATAATTTTTAATAAGTATGATATTGAAATTACATTATTTACTATCTATAGTAGTACTTAATATATGACATCATAAAATCCTCTGAGGAAAGCTTTTACTCCTAAAGGAAAAAAATCAAATACTAAAAACAATTTTTCTATTTTTCTATTTTATTCTATTTATTTGCCAGTCCCAGGGCTTGAACTCAGGGCCTGAGCATTGTCCTTGTGCTTTCTCAAGGATAGAGCTCTACCACTTGAGCCATAGCACCATTTCCAGCCTTTTTCTTTTTTTTTCTTTTTTTTGCCAGTTCTGGGGCTTGAACTCAGGACCTAAGCACTGTTCTTGGGCTTTTTCCACAAGGCTAGCACTCTGCCACTTGAGCCACAGCACCACTTTCAACGTTTTCTATGTGTGTGGTACCAAGGAATCGAACCCAGGTTTTTGTGCATGCTAGACAAGCACTCTACCACTAGACCAAACTACCAGCCCAAAACAATTTTTTTTTAAAAAATGAGGGTTTGGGGGCTGGAAGTATAGTTTAGTGGTAAAGCCTTTGCACTAGCACTCTGAGGCTGAGTTCAATCCCCAGCACTCAGATAGACAAACAAACACATAGAATTTTTAGAAATAAGATAAAATATTTCAGGGATAATATTTAGAAACAGGTAGAGTAGAAAAGATGTACCAATTAAAAATATTCTGCTCTGCACAGCAATTAGACTGTGTATAAGAACAGCAATTCTGCTTCTAGAGCAGATTCAAATATATATCTCCACAAAATTTCTAGGGAACAATAGTGATTTCTTAGACTACGCTTCAGCCTAGAAGTTGCTTCCAGTTTTACCGTAGCCATATGGAATACTTAAAAGTTGTTAGAGTGCCTGGCCAAGCCAGAGAAAACAAGATGATAATTAATCACCTCAGACCTGAACTGAATTCTCAATGTTGCTTTAATGGCTGAGCCCTCCTCTGAGCTAGCAAGTCCTTTTACGGAAGGAAAGAAATATTTGTAGCCAACTTGCAATTTTTTCAGCTTTAATGGAAGGACTATTCATTCCACAAATATTTATTGAGCTTTTACTCTGTGCAAAGCACTCTGTTAGTGCGATGCAGAACTTGGGAAAGGAAATAGGCTGCCAGAACACCAGACTTTTGCACGAAACTGTTTGCCTTTAGAATGCCATACTATGGAGGGCGTTGACCCATGTCAGTTTGGATGCCTGTCCACTCTCTGCCTTCCCCACTTTTCCTTCATGCTATTTTTTTTCTCCTACGTTGTCATTTTTTGTTTTGCCTTCTGTCAGGCAAAGTATAGAGTAATGTCACTTCTTCCAAGAGGTAAGTGGTGGCCCTTAAGCCTGTGTCTCCATTTATTTTATGCCTCCTGCCCATGGTCTGTAATGTGTAGGTCCTTCAAGACAACAGCAGTGGTGTCTTTGGATACATCCATTAGACACATGTGGCCTCTGGCCAACTATAGTTACATAAAGTCATGCATGCATCCCTAGTCTCAAGGTTATATGTAGGGCTAGCTGAGATAAGGCATGCATCCATATCTCACAGTTCATGAATATACTGAATTAGCCAAGTCAGTACTGGGGAAGTGCAGGCCAAAGCCCTCTGGAAGTTACAGTGAAGAAAGCCTGACTAATTCCATTTACCATTTAGAATCCCATCAAAAGCCCTGCCATGTAGACAAAAAAAAAAAAAAAAAGAATAAAAATAGGAACTTAGCTATTTGGTGTAAAAAGATTCTATGATTTGTGTAGTTAAAAGCCAATAGGGAGACTGACTAGATATTCAGGCAAGGTGCCTCCCTCCCATAGAAATTCTGAACGCTTCACCACAGCCTTGAACAGTTGCACATGCAGCCCTCTATGCATCACCATTGTCCCAGGAAGACTCACACATGAACAGTGAACTGACTGCACACCCAAAGTGTGTACCAGATGTGTGAAGAGCTTGTGCAGGCTTCATGGAACCTCTGATTGGGTCTGGGATTTATAAGGCAGGAGGAGATCAATGATCTTGTCAGTTATATGGGTTTCTTTTCTCTTTGCCAGCCCTGGGGTTTGAACTTAGGGCCTGGGCAGTGTCTTTTAGCTTCTTTTGCTCAAGGCTAGCACTCTACCACTTGTGCCACAGTGCCACTTCTGGCTTTTTCTGTGTATATGGTACCGAAGAATCAAACCTAGGGCTTTATGCATGCCAGGCAAGCACTCTACCACTAAGCCTCATTCTCAGCCCCAGTCATGTAGATTTCTATAGAGACACCTTATTAAGCCCTGCACAACCCACACATGCAAAGACCCTCCTTTGCATCCCCTCCTGTCCAACAGGAAGCTCTACTTACCTTTTTCTTCAATCAATCTTTGCCATTTTACTTCTCCCTCTATGTCCCTGTCAAGACCCTTAAGATAAAAGACCTAATCCATTTTTTGTATCATTGTCAGTAGTGAAGAAAGGGTTAGCTTAGGTTTGATGAAAATCATCCAATTTCAAGAAAGCCAAATAGTTCTTTTAACATTTCTAAGCTTGGCAATCTTCAGAAATGACACTAGTTCACTGGAAAAATGAATGAGCCTAAGTAATGGCCCTCTCTCTTTACCTCATGTTATATAGTGGATTTATGAAATTCAAACATATGAATATACTCTAATTTTCCCAATAATCTTGCAAGGTCAACTTGTTACATCAGAGAAAAGTGAGGTTCAGAGAGATTAAGTGGTTTGACGGAAGTCATCCTGTGGTAAGAGAAAAGCCAGAGCATGAACCCAAGTCTTTTTAGCTCTAAGCTTGTAACTACTGAGGATTATGTTCTTTAAGCTTCTGGGAGTCCTGAATTCTGTATTTTCCCTCCTTTTCCCTCCCACTTCAGCCACTACCCAAACCAGAAGTAATAACTGTCCTTCAGGAAAGGTAAGGTCTGGAATATTGCCATGTACTCTACCATCTGTACTGGTCAAATTTTCAGATTAGAGAGATAATACATTGGGCTATCATTGTAGGGACAGCAATTACATCAAATGTCTTTCTTTCATCTCTTTCCTTGGCAGGTAATGATGTTGCAAGATATAATATTTTACTGATCAAAATGGTCAGTAAATGAAATGAAGTGGAGCAAAAAAAAAAAAAAAACCCCACAGTGATACAAAGCATATCTTGCTAGGACGAACACTCCAGTCTGCTCTAGGAAGGAACAGCATGAACCTGCAGGATGAAATACATTTCGGTCTCTGAGTACTCACTCACTCGCTTAATGATGCTATCTGCCCTACAACTTAGCTGTTATTTCCTGTGAGTAATTAAGGGGATGGAAATAGATGTCCCCAACTTCAGAATGTCTTCAGACTTATGTAGCCAGTTTTTTTTTTTTAAGGATATGAGCTTAATGTATTCATTCATACATAGCCCTGTGTGTGTATGGATACATGCATGTATGCACGCGTGTGTGTGTGTGTGTGTGTGTGTGTGTGTGTGTGTGTGTGTGGATGTGGATGTGTGTTTGTGTATTTGTACTGGAGCTTGAACTCAGGATCTGGACACTATTCCTTAGCTTTCTTGCTCAAGGCTAGTGTGCTACCACTTGAGCTACAGCACCACTTCTGGCTTTTTGATGGTTAATTGGAAAGTCTGACAAACTTTCCTGCTGGGGCTGGCTTTGAACTATAATCCTCAGATATCAGCTTCTTCCACAGCTAGGATTATAGGCATGAGCCACTGGCCTCCAGCTCCTACCTAGTCTTATCAATTGTATTAATATTAGTACTTAAATATTACTCATGAGGATAAATGCTAAGACCTTTTTCTGTTAATGACCATTACCTAGATCCACTGACCCTTTTCTCACATGCAGCAATTGCAATTTTAATTTCTTCAATGTTGTAACCACATTCAGGTTATTTTTGTGTATGACAAGATTTATAAGTGAAAATTAAGAGCTTTTAGGTGTAAAAAGGAAGGAAATATTTTTGTTTTTTCCTCCATATTTAAACTATTATTTCTCTATATTTAAACCATTACTTAAACTAGTGGCTATTCCTTATTTTTTGCCAAACTGTTAGCTCAGAAAAGTAATTATCATCTTATAGTATATTCACAAAGAGGTAAAACCTTAAAGTGTTCTAAATAACTAAGCAAGAAATAATCAAGATCTATGACTTTAGATTTCACAAATTCTGAGGAAATAACTGTTTTAACTTGAGTAGTTGTCTATTCATTTTAATTCATGTATATATTAACTGTACAAAACAATGGGGTTCATTAAGACATTTGCATAGATAAATCTTATGCAGCTAATTATAATCAGTTCTCATCCTCCTCTACCCCCATCTTGTGAGTCCATTTCCTCTTCCCAAATAGTCCCACTTCTATTTTCATGTCTCTTCTTTATATTAAGACTCCACACATGAGAGATTTGACATTTGTCTTTGTATAACCCTCAGGGTGTCATAGTTTGCTTAATGGTGGTCTCCAGTTCCACTCAGTTTCCTTCAACTGCCTTAATTTTGTTCATTTTAATGGTTTAATAAAACTCTATACCCCACTGTAAAAACCACACATCCACACACACACGCACTCATCCATTGATGGATACCCAGGCTGATATTTTGACTCTTGTGAGTAGTATTATAGCAAACATCCAGAGATTTATCTCTGTATAGAATATTTCTATTCCTTCCAGTACCTGCCCAGGAGTAGTACAGCTGGATCACATGGTAATGTCATTTTAGTTTCTTGAGGAGCCCTCACACTGTTTTCCATAATGGCTTCCCTAATCTACATTTTTATTAAAAGAATATAATGGGTGGATTTTCTCTCCACATCCTAGCTAGCATTTTTTGTTGCTTCTTTTCCTGACAATAGCTATTTTGACTGGATGAAATGGAATCTCACTGTAACTTTAATTTGCACTAATAGCTAATGGTGTCACCATTTGTGCTTCTTTTGAAAACCATCTGTTTAATATATTTGCCCATTTATTTATTGGATGATTTGCTTTTATTACTTGATTTTTGAGTTTTTATGCATTCTGGATATTAATCCTCAATCAAATGAATATCTGTAAAAATTTTCATTCATCTGTAAAATGGTTTCATGCTGGTAATTTTTCCTTTGCAGTGTAGAAGATTATAAATTTGATGCCATCCATTTGTCAGTTTTGGCTATTATTTCCTGAGTTACCAGAGTTCTATTCAGAAAGTTGTTGTCTATGTTCCTATCTTGAAGCATTTTCCTTAATTGTTTTAGTTTTTCAAGTCTTCCATTTGGAATTGATTTTTTAGTTTGTTTGGGTTTTTTTGGTACAGGTAAGAGGTAAGGTCTCTATAAGTTGATACCCAGTTTTCCCAGTACAATTTACTGAACTTCTTCAGTAAATTCTTTCTCCAGTGTACATTTTTGGCAACTTAGTTAAAAGTCAGATGGCCCTAGTTGTAGGAGTTTATTTCTAGGTCCTCTAGTTCTGCATTGTTCTACATTCTTGTTTTCCTGCCAGTGCCATGCCGTTTGGTTGCTATGCTCTGTGGTGTATTGTGAAGTCTGGTATTGTGGTACTTTTAGCATTACTCTTTTTTTGATGGGAATTTATTGGGCACCTCGGGCTTTGTTGTAGTCCCATGGGACTTTAAGTTGGTTTTCCTTTTCACATTATGAAAGTAATCCCATGAATATCAATGGCAGGAGGGGAATCACAGGATCTACAGAGTCTTAGCAAACACATGGTTCAAATCACTATCACTCCTTTAATTCCACAAGTCATGGCATACAAAGTCAACAACACTTTCTATATCTTTATCTGACTACCTCTGATTCCAGCCTCTTGCTCCTGAAATATATTGTATGCATCCTATCATATTGATTTAGTTGAAAATTGCAGACTTAAAAAAAAATTACCCAATTCCTGTGAAGCATTCATGAAATTAATGGGCTTTACAGACAATTTGGGGAGAAGATGAAAAAAGAGGTTTGCCTTCCATACATGAAAACAACCTCCGGTGATACACAGTGATAGCCATCCTTGAACTGTCCTTTGAGTCAATGCTGTCTAACAGAGCTATCTATGCTCGATGGGAATGGTTCACACTGCACTGTCTGATGCTGTCACTATATGTGGCTTTTGAACACTTAAAATGTGGCCAGTTGTAACTGAGAAATTGAACTTTATCTTTAATTGTAATATATTCAAATTTAAATATGAGGTGTAGCTCTTGGCTACCTTATTTATTACAGAAATCTATTTATTTCTCTACAGTTCCTACAATCACCTCCATAGAGTTCCTTCAACTCATTCCAGCTTTCTCACTCTTTTCATCCTCTTTTCATACCTTCCCTTTATTTAAACCAGGCAATTCATCCTTCTTCCCTCTGGCAATGACTTGACACCGGCTGATTGCCATGGCCTGTCATCCAAAGACATCTCTATTTACTCGTGATTCTTGGCAATTTGTTTAATTTCTTGATGCCTTAGACTCTTTGCCTCTAAGATGGGCACAATAATAGTACCTACCTCATCAAGTTTATCTGAAACTTAAATTTATATATACAAATTAGGAAGACAATTCCATACCTAAACAGAATTCTAATGAGAGATGTTAAAATGTTCAAAGCTGAGAGTTGGTGGCGCACATCTGTAATCTGAGCAACTCACGTGACTGAGATCTGAGGATCACAATTCAAAGCCAGCCCAAGCAGGAAAGTTCATGAGATTCTTACCACCAATAACCTACCACACAACACAGGGGGAATGTTGGCCCTGAGGAAAAGAAAATCAGGGACAGTGCCAGGCCCTGAGTTCAAGCTCCAGGACCAGGCACAAGAAGAAAGAGAGAGGGAGGGAGAAGGAAAAAGAGAGAGGGGGAGAGCAAAGGGAGGAAGAGAGCAAAGGAAGGAAGGCAGGAAGGAAGGAAGGCAGGCAGGCGGGCGGGAGGGAGGGAGGGAAGGAAGGAAGGAAGGAAGGAAGGAAGGAAGGAAGGAAGGAAGGAAGGAAGGAAGAAGGAAAGCAGGGAGGGAAGGAGAGAGGGAGGGAGGCAAGCATGTTTAGCTATACACTGGGGCCGCCTAGCTACTTACGAAGCTGCGGTCCAGAGGCTGCCAGGCAGAAAAGTCCACAAAATCCCATCTCTAAGCCTGGAACTGGTTGCCTACACTTGTAATCCTAGCTACTCAGGAGGCTGAGATCAGAGAATCACAGTTCAAAGCAGTCTGGGCAAAAGATTCCATGAGACTCTTATCTCCAATAAACTACTCAGAAAAATCCAGAAGTGTTACTGTGGTTTAAGTGGTAACGCACGACTCTTGAGCACAAAGATGCCCAGGGACAGCACTTAGACCCTGAGTTCAAGCCCCAGAACTGGCACACACACACACACACACACACACACACACACACACACACACACACACACCTCTAAAATAACTAGCAAAAAACTAATTTGGGTGTGTGGCTACTGAGAATGAAAACTGGGCAAGCACAGAACCTGAGTTCAAATCCCCAGAAAAGGAAGGGCAGGGCAGGGCAGGGGAGGGGAGGGGAGGGAAGGCTCCGGTGGTTCACAACTATTTACTTAGCTGAGATCTGAGGATTCTAGTTCAAAATGATCCCAGTCTGTGAAAGTCTTATCTTCAATTAACCAGCAAAAAGCTAGACGTGGATCTATGGCTCAAATAGTAGGATGCCAGTCATGATTAAAAAACCTGAGACAACATTCATGCCCTGAGTTCAAGCCCTAATCCTAGCAAGAAAGAAAGACAAAAAGAAAGGAAGAGAAAGTTGGGCTGGGAATATGGCTTAGTGGTAGAGTGCTTGCCTTGCATGCATGAAACCCTGGATTCGATTCCTTAGTTCTACATAAATAGAAAAAGCCAGAAATGGCACTACAGGTCAAGTGGTAGAGTGCTAGTCTTAAGCAAAAGAAGCTCAGGGACAGTGCCCAAGCCCTGAGTTCAAGCCCCAGAACTCCTCCCCCCTCCCCAAAAAAAGGAAGAGAAAGGAAAGAAGGAAGAAAGAAAAAATGAAAGAAATAAAAGAGAAAAAACAAAAGAAAAGATACTCACTTAATCCATACATAATTTTAAGTTGCATTGTCAAGTGCAGTAGCCACTGACAAACTGGCCACATGTGTCTATTTCAAATTTAATTTAGTTAATGAAATTAAGATTCAGATCCTCTCATTTCAAGTAGTCAATAATCACATGTAGCTAATGACTATCATACTACAATGAAACAGTCAGGTTCTTTTAGGCAGTAGTAGAACATTAGTATCTTCTTGAACTCAAGCAAGAAAAATTGCTACCAGAGGTCAGAAAAGCAATTAAATGGGAGAATCCAATCCACAGCCAGTTTGGCTCCCTTATCAGTCTCACTCTGTCATTCTGGCCAGCCAGTCTGTCATCACCCCTTTTCTATATTCCTTTCACTATTCCTCTCCCATCCTGACTATATAAGTGAAGTGTGTTTAATAAATATCAATAAACTATTATAGCCCTAATTTGAAATGTTATCAAGAATACTTCACCATTTATTTTCTTCTAAGGCTTCCCAGCAGAGCAGATAATGTCTTCCTTTTATTAATACTATGTCCTATCTGGCAAAACAACAGTCATAATGTTATCCATTTTCCACAGCTGTAGCTCAGGAAAACACTCAATGAACACATTTTTATTTAGACCTATTTGCTCACAGGTTGACAGAGCCTGATGTGAAATAGAAGAGAGAATTTACGTCTTACATAGCTGAGTGTGTGTGTGTGTGTGTGTTTGTGTGTGTATACCCATATATATCTTTTGTCATTAATTGTAGTATGCAGGAACTTGTTTGTGTAGTTAATAAAATTTCTTCCACTAAGCTACTGTTTCCTTGGGTGAGGAGGGCATCTGCTCTAAAAGGAAATGTTACCATGATGAAAACTTTCTAACTTCCAGAAGCTTATCTAGAGAGTACACATTATTGTTGTGAAAATGATTCTGAATATTGGCTGTCTGAATATTTCTGTCTTAATCTTGGTGAGAGCATAAATAAAGAGATGCGCCCTTGCTAGAGAAAAGGTTAAAGTTAGTATATCATCCTATAGAGTACTTAGTGCTTATTTTCATTATTAGAAAATAAAAGCAAGTAAAGTGTTGGAGATGCTGCTGAGTATTAAAACACTTGTATAGTGTGCATGAGACACTGGGTCCATCCCAGCCCTGCAAAAAATGAAAAAAAAAAATCAAGGAAGTTGGATGTGAGTGGCACATGCCTATAATCCTAGCTACTCAGGAGGCTGAGATATGAGGGATATGATTCTAAGTCACCCTGGCCAGAAAAGTCCCATAGACCACGTCCTGGGGCTTAAACTCAGGACCTGGGCTTTATACTTGCGCTTCTTTGTGAACAAGGCTAATACTCTACCACATGAGCCACAGAGCTTCTTCTTGCTGTTTCTCTGATAAGTTTATTGGAGATAAGAGTCTCACAGACTTCTTTGCCTTGGCTGGTTTCAAACTACGATCCACAAATCTCAGCTTCCTAAGCAGCCAGGATTATAGGCATGAGCCACCAGCACCTGTTCAACTCCAGAGATTCTTATCTCCAATTAACCTCCAAAAACCTGAAGTAGTGCTGTGACTCAACTGATACAAAATGCTAGCTTTGAGCAGAAAAGCTTAGAGACTGGGCTCTTGTCCTGAGTTTAAATTAAAAAATAAGCCAGGAGCTGATGATCCATGCCTACAATCCTAGCTATTCAGGAGGCTTGAGCTCTGAAGATTGTGATTTGAAGGGAGCTCAGGCAGGACAGTTCCTAAGACTCTTATATCCAGTAAAGCCAAAAAAAAAAGCACCCAGGCTGCAAGTTTAAGCTCCAGAACTGGCAAAATAAAATAAAGAACTATGATAAAAAAATAAGTCACTACTAATGTTGGGAAATAAACTCTAGCCATATATTTTGGATGGTTTATGTACAGAAGAAAAGGGATCTAGATTTAAATTCAGATTCTATCTGTCCTCATAACCTTGGCAAGACAGATGGCTTGTTTGAGCCTTTGTTTCCAGGTATTCCTCATCCTCACAGGTCAGGTCTCTGGTTTCCCTGCCTAGATTAAAGAATATCTTAGGTCAGTTCCCTGAGGAAGAAGATTTCAAAATAGAGCTTTATGAGATTTACTAATAAGAGCTTTATGGAAGAATGTCTTCGGGAAAAAAAAACACACTTATGAGGCTATACGAAGTACAGGGTTGGGCAGAGAGAGAAACTGAGTAATCATGAATTACAGCAGGATGCTCAGTTGATATGCTGGGTTACGCTAGCTCTTCCCACTTGTCCTAAGTGAAGATAAGGGGGCCTGTGCTGGACAGATATGCTAAAAGTGCAGCAGTCCTTTGGCTAATGACAACTCAGAGAGAAGGATGTTTGAGGTCATAGCAGCTGGGGGAATGAGTGCCTAGGTCCGGAATTTGGATTCTGGGCAATGTGTATTCTGAAGAGAAAGAACATCTTACTTCCTGGCCAAGGTACTATCTATTTCATTCAGGAATATGTCTCACTTTATGACCCAAGCAAGAACACCTCAATGGCCCACAGTGAACAAACTTCCTCTCTTAGGATGAGTTCCTAGAAATAGACATAGATGAGGATTTATGTTAAAGTGACTTGTGTGTGTGTGTGTGTGCGTGCGCGTGCGCGCGCACACACACATGCACATGCGTTTCCTTCTGGTTCTGGGGCTCGAACTCACAGCCTCTTCTTGCTTGCTCATGATTAGCAGTGTATCACTTGAGTCAAACCTTCAGCTCAGCTTTTTTCTAGGTAGTTGGAGATAAGTCATGCCAACTTTTCTGCTGGAGCTTTCTTCAAACCACATCCCTTTACATCTCCGCTTCCTGAGTAGTTGAAATTACAAGCTTAAGCTTCCACCTTCCCAGTGAAAGTGACTTAATAAGATATCTTCCCAATTAAATTAGCAGGAAGTGGGGATGTCTCCAAACGATATTCATGCAATCTGACAGCTGGAAACTTTGGCTGTGTTCCATTGGAGAGCTTTGGGAAAATATTAGTAACCTTTTCACACTGCCTTCTTCAGGAGCAAGAAGCTGGTACATTCCTATCCTCCTGTCCATTAGCCATTGCTTAGGGACTACCTCTGGGAGGCCCCAAATACTGGCAAATGCATTGTTTAGTCACCCTTCTATACAGGCATCTGCTGGGAACAAGAGCACATGGATGAATGATCAAAATGCAGAATGGAGAACACAGCCCCAGGTAGACTCCTCAGTTTCTATTAATCCACAGATGACATGCTCTAGGTCGGAGCCAATCACAATTATTCTAGTTCCTTGTCACATTAGAAGACAAATGTCGAAATGTAATAGTTACTCGTTTCTTAACATAGCATCACTCTCCTGTGCTGGTTGTAGGGTCTAGGCTTGTCCCTGAGCTTTTCTGCGCTCCACCACCGCTTTACTTTGGGCTTTTTTACTGATTTCTTGGAAGCTAAGAATCTCACACTTTCCTGCCCAGGCTGGCTTCCAATTGCAACCCTTAGATCTCAGCCTCCAGAACAGAGAGGAATACCTCTGTGAACCACTAGCACCTGGCTCGGTAAATCTTGCAGAGTATATTTAGATCTAGTTGAGTAAGACCAGGTCACTTTTGTTCAATTTAATAATACTCACGGATTTACAGAGGAAATGTATCATCAATTGGAACGTACATAGAATCACTTTTAATCAGGAGATTTTTTTTTTTTTTTTGCCAGTCCTGGTGCTTGAACTCAGGGCCTAAGGGCTTTCCTTGGGCTTTCTCAAGGCTAGTGCTCTGCCACTTGAGCCACAGCACCATTTCCAGCTTTTTCTGTGTATGTAGTACAGAGGAATTGAACCCGGTCTTTGGGCATACTAGGCAGGCACTCTATCACTAGGCCAAACTCCCAGCCCAGGAGATAATTTTTTTGCTCACTTTTTCTCGTGTTTCTAAATATCTTATGATTAAGTTGATAAATTACTAGGACACACAAAGCTGAAAGAAAAAAAAAACAACTGCTGTATGCTCAATTTGGCCCTGTTATAATTCAAATTTCTTATGTGCAGATGGGAAAGACTCGATGTCTTATCACTGTGTTTGGTCTGATTTTGATTGAGAATTCAGCAGTTTCTTATTCTGCTGAGGACTCACTGAAACTAGACAAAAGATCTTAAGGTGAAGAACAGGAAACTGGTATTGATTTCCTTTATCCACACTAGTTTCTTCCTATCTTTTTATATAGTGCTATGATGCATTAGGTGAACAGGCCAGCAAATGTGAATATTTGCTACTGATTTGATGGGCTTGGTTGGTGGGGGAAAGAAAATAATTTGAAAACTGGGTGCGGTGGCTCACGTCTATAATCCTAGCTACTCAGGAGACTGAGATCTGAGGGTCTCAGTTCAAAGCCAGCCTGGGCACTAAAGTCCAGAAGACTTTTATCTCCAATTAATTTCTAGAAAATGGGAAGTGAGGCTGAGGCTCAAAGGGTAGGGTGGTAGCCTTGAGCTGAAGAGCTCAGGAACAGCTCCCAGGCCCAGAGTTCAAGCCCCATGACCAAACAATATTAATACTAATACTAATAATAATGATAATTTGAGGTATATTCAAATAAAGAGAATCTTTAAATCAGGGGTAGGGTCGAGAGTTTGGCCTACTGGTAGAGTGCTTGCCTAGCATGCACAAAGACCTGGGTTCAAGTTCTTGGTACCACATACATAAAAAAGCTGGAAGTGATGCTGTGGCTCAAGCGGTAGAGTGTTTGCCTTGAGAAAAGCCCAGGGACAATGCTCAGGCCCTGAGTTCAAGCCCCAGGATTGGGAAAAAAAAATTAAATCAGGGGTGGATCAGCATAAGGGCAACAGCATAGAGCTACCGTAGTTCCGATTCAGTCCAGAGGGTAGACAGCCAGTTTACAACAGTATACTGGCTTGCTAAGCTAGGATATGTGGCAGAATAGGACATTGGGTAGATTAAATGAATGTTCAACTTAAATATTTTCAGGGTCTGGTGAATGAAACTTGGTTCATCTGATAAATAAACTTCTATGGTTACCTTATTGTGAGATAGGATGCATCTATATAATCATTCCCTCACTTTTTACAGCAGCAGAAACTTGAGACATGCATCATATCTCTTCTTTTTCATGTTTTTATTGTTACATGAGTCAAGTAAAGAGTGCATTTCTTTTTGGGCAATGCCACCATCACCAGCTCTCTCCCAGTTTTTCCCTCCCATTGTGTCTTTTTTTTTTCTTTTTCCAGTCTTGGCACTTGAACTTAGGACCTGGGCACTATATATGAGCTTGTCTTTGCTTGAGGTTAGAACTCTACCACTTGAGCCACAGCTACACTTCCAGCTTTTTGGAGGTTAATTGAAGAAAGGAATCTCACAGACCTTGCCCAGGATGGCTTTGAACCATAGTCTTCATAGTTTTCCTTATGTTCTCAGGTGGTTTGTAAAAGCAATGACAGAGAGACAGAGAGATGGTGTGAAGATTTTCCTTAAATTTTATACCAGTTAGTTCCTTGGACATCTAATTATTTTGGAATTTTTCTGCAAAATTCTGATATGACTTAAAGCTCCTGACAGTGAAGGAAATGAGACTAGTGACATTTTTACAATCAGATTATTTTATTTCAGGGCAGAAAATTAGTTTCCTCTAGGACAAACAGAGGAAGCAAAACTTTAACAATTGTTGGCTTTGAAGTTCAGGAAGCCCTAAAAATTCCTGAAAGTACATATTAGAAAAGAAAAAAAGAAGAGAGATGTTATAGATTATTACAAGACAAACACGATATGGTTATCTCCATGCAGAAAAGCATCCGGAAAAAAAGCCAACATCACTTGTAATAAAAATTTTTCAAGCTAAGAACAGAACCTCTTCAACCTCATAAAACACACACACACACACACACACACACACACACACACACACACACACAGAGCCAATGCTATACTTAACTGTAAAAACATTGAATGCTTTTTTTTCTAAGACCAGGTGTAAGGCAAAGGCTAGTACTCTGCCACTTGAGCCACAGCGCCACTTCTGGCTTTTTCTGTGCATATGGTTCTGGGGAACAGAACTCAGGGTTTCATGCATGCTAGGCTAGCATCTACCACTAGGTCAAACTCCTGGCCCCTCCAACACTTCTTTAAGGGAGAGAATATTAAGGTTTAAACTCCAGGTTTTGTACTCACTCTGATGGCTTGCTTGGCTAGTACTGTACCCATGCTTTTTGGTGGTTGTTTTAGAGATAAGATCTCTTGGACTTTTCTTCCCATGCTAGCTTCAAACTGCAATCCTCCTTTCATCCACTTCTTTGAATACCTAGGATTATAGGTATGAGTGAGCAGGCTCTGCTTTCAACACTTTTTTTTTTTTTTGCCAGTCCTGGGGCTTGAACTCAGGGCCTGAGCATTGTCCTTGGGTTTTCTCAAGGCTAACACTCTACCACTTGAGCCACAGTACCACTTCCAGCTTTTTCTATATATGTGGTACTGAGGAATTGAACCAGGGTCTTCATGAATGCTGGGCAAGCACTTTACCACTAGGCCAAACTCCCAGCCTGCTTTTTAACACTTTTATCCAACTTTCTATTGAAATTTCTACAGCTAGAGCAATACGAAAATAATAATTAGAGGCATCTAGACTGTAAAGGAAAAAGCTCATCTTTAATTTTAGATGATATATGGTCCTATGTAAAAATCTAAAGAAATTTTTACTAGAACAATAAATGACTTTAGTAAGTATACAAGATCAATATAGAATAAACAATTAGAAACTGTATGATAAAAACTCCTTCACAATAACAATGGGAACATAACACAAACAAATTTTACAGAAGAAATGCAAGGCTTACACACTGCAAACTATAAAACATCATTGACAGAAATTAAGGAATACCTAAATGAATGGGAAGACACTTCATGAATTGGAAAACTTAAGATTGTGAAGATAGGGGCCGGGAGTTTGCCCTAGTGGTTAAAAGTGCTTGCCTAGCATGCATGAAGACCCAGGTTCTATTCCTCGGTACCATATACATAGAAAAAAGCCGGAAGTGTGCTGAGGCTCAAGTGGTAGAGCTCTAGCCTTGAGAAAGCCCAAGGACAGTGCTCAGGCCCTGAGCTCAAGCCCAGGACTGGCAAAAAACAAACAAACAAAAAAAACACTAGATGTGGTGGTACTCCTCTAATGCTCAGGAGGCGGTAGGCAGATCATGGTCTTGGGACCAGCCCTGGAAAAAAAAAAAAAGATTGTGAAGATAGTTTCTCATATCAATCTATAAATTCAAAATTGCACCAGAAGGGCTAGAAACACAAATATTTATGATAATTTGCTCCCTTGGAACTTGAAGGGCCAGGATATGAATCAGTCACACCTCTAGCTTAGGTAAAATTCAGGTAAAATTCTGTTTCTTTGTGTATGTATGCACACACATACCTCCAAGACGAATGGGTTCACTTGACACCATTGACTTCTCAGAATGGAGCCAAAGAGATGTCTTCTAAAATAACATATGCAAGTAGATCACCATCATCACTTGGGATCATGCTAAAATGTAGGCTTAGTAGTTCTGAGGTAACGCCTGGCCATCTGCATTTCTAACAAGCTCCCCAGGTGATAACCAGCTGAGTGGGTGGACCATACTTAGAGTAAAAAGTACACAGGTAGACCAGGGATCACATCGAGCTGACTCTAAGGACAGGCCAGTGTGGAACAGGAGAGACATTTCAGGTAGTGAAAGAATGATGAGGACATCAACATAAGGACTGGTGATGGCCTATGAGAAGCCAGTCAGTAGTGGTTACAGTTGAGGCTCTTAAAGAGCTTGCAGTCCTTATTTAGACATAAACATTGCATAACAATTGTAAATAATGGAGCATAATAGTGGTTTATGTAAGACACAGTTGACATAGACATGGTTATTAACTCTTCATTGGAAAACTTTCATGAAGACAATAAGGTCTGAACAGAAGATGAGGGCATACATTAAGTTTCCTAAGCAAAAAAAAAACAGTAGGATGCAAAGAATGAAATACTTGAGGCGGATTGTATTTGCCTAAGATATCTGCAGCAGTATCTCTAGTCTGGCAAAGCTTTCTAGAACTTTTCACTCTTTGATCAGAAAGTGAGATCTAATTCTCTTCTTGAACCTGTGGGGATTTATAGAACTATTTCTATGAATAGAATGTAGAGAAATGACATTGTGGAGCTAGAATAGAACACATTAGGTATCTTTCATTTGGTTTTCTTGAGATCTCTGCTTTTAGATCTAAATTATCATGCTGTAAGGAAGACAAGCTGCCCTTGGGACATTCTGGTGGAAATGAACTGAGATCCTCACCCAAATAGCTAGCAACAACTTTCCAGCCATATAAATGAGCCATTTGAGAGCAGGTTTTTTTTTTTTTTTTTTTTTTTTTTTTTTTGCCTAAAGCTAGTGCTTTACCAGTTGAGCTACAGCTTCATTTCTGACTTTTTGGTGATTATCTGGAAATATGAGTCTCACAGACTTTCCTGCACAGGTTGTGTTAGAACCACAATTCTCAGACCTCAGCTACCTGAGTAGCTAGGGGTTGGTTACAGGCATGAACCAGCAGCACCCACCTACTGTATTATCCAACTCGTATCCAAATTTCCAAGTCTAGTCTGAAGAAAAAGAAAAAGATTCTTATTTAAACCACCAACTTTTAGAGTGTTTGTTTTCTTATTTTCTTAACAATAGATTTCTGAAACAACATCTAAAAGTAAAGAGGTGTGAAAGAGCCTGATGTTTTAAAACATGTCACAAATAAGGTCATGTTCAAGCATAATTCAGCATTAGAAATAGAAACATAAAAATACAGAACATGCTAGGAATGTTGAATTCATTATGTAAAGGGAAAAAAGAGTTTGATAAATAAACTATTAGTGTAAATGCAATGAAGCTATCCTATGTAGTCAGCCATGCTTGCATTAATTATTCATGACTGTACCAGAGAGCGTTACCGATGCAAATGTAAATATTTATATAATGAAAGGGCTTTTTTCTGTAATAAAGTAAATTTTTATTGAAAAGAAAATATGATGACTCAAAGTGTAGCTCAGTAGTAGAGCATTTACTTGTCTGGCGTAAGTGAGGCCCTAGGATCAATTCTTAGCACTGCAAAAGAAAGAGGGAAAGGGAGGGATTAACAATCTTCCTTTGCAGACCAGGAGTGGTAGGAATGAGGTTTGAGGCTTTAGGTTAATTGAGGTAAAATTGGCAGGAGACCCTATCTGGAAAAAATAATAATAACAAAACCCCTAAAAGTGAAAATAATTGGGGGTAGGGTTCAGGTGGTAAAATGTTTACCTAATAAGCATGAAGCCGTGAATTCAATCCTCCAGACCACACACACACACACACACACACACACACACACACACACACACTTTCTTTTATGTAGATGAACCTCAGTTAGTTTGCAAAAGAAATAATTTTATTGCTTTTATTACCAAAGTGGAAACATGATATAATTTCAGAAACAAATAAATACCCTGCCTGAATTCTTCCATGGCAGTTAAAAGTACATAATTCCTGTTTGTCATCAATACCTTTATTTCTCCGCCCCACCCGCCCAATAAACATACATTTCTGAGAACCAACCAGGAGTTTCTGAAAGAGGTAAAATTTATGGCTGTTCTTTAAAGCTGACAAGCTTATTTCCTACAGGCCTTAGGAGTGCAACCTGCATGCTAAATTGAGAGGTAAAGATTTAAAATGCAGTGAATGGACATGGCAAACTGGTTTCCTGTGCTCAGTGGTCTTCTGGATGTTTTTTTCCCTTTGACCTTAACCCAGTGTGGAACTGGAAAGCAATCTTCCCATACAGCATGGAAATGGCATTCAGCATTTGGAAATGGCAGATTCCTGGGAGGGCGTGATGGCAGGTGACAAATAGCTTCCTCTATTCTCAGCTGAGCCAACTCCTCCTGGAATATCATGTTCAGTTCCTGACATGATGTTTTATGAGAAACAGACAAATTAGAGTATTTTTGGAAGAGAATGACTTAAATGATGAGGGAACAGAAATCCATGTCCTCATGGAGATGTTCAATTCTGAGATGTGTTAGGGAAGGGGTAGTTTTTTTTGTTTTTTGTTTTTTTTTTTTTAATGCTGGTACCAGCTTGAACTCAGAGCCTCTCACTCTTGCATGACTATCTTGCTCATAGCTAGTACACTACCACTTGAACAACACATCCAGTCCAGCCTTTTGTTGGTTCATTGGAGATAGAGTCTTGGAGACTTTTCTTTTCTTTTCTTTTCTTTTTTTTTTGCCAGTCCTGTGCTTGGGCTCAGGGCCTGAGCACTGTCCTTGGACTTTCTCAAGGCTAGAGCTCTACCACTTGAGCCTCAGCACCACTTCTGGCTTTTCTGTATGTATGTGGTACCAAGGAATCGAACCTGGGTCTTTATGCATGCTAGGCAAGCACTTTAACCACTAGGCCAAACTCCCAGCCCTCTTGGAGACTTTTCTGCCTGGGCTGGCTCCAAACCATGATCCTAAGAGTCTCAGCCTTCTGAGATGCTAGTATTACAAGCAGAAGCCAACAGTACCAGTTAGTAATTTTAAAATAATGAGATAGTCTTCCTGCTGAGAGGCTATTAGCATTACCTCATGCCCCCCAAAACAGTGAGAAAAGGTTTGAGAGGTAAATCTGTCAAGAAAGTTGAAGCTCTTCAGAGGTAGGGAAGGTAAGTGGTCTCTCTTATTGAAGACATTCAAGCATGTTTTCTGGAAAGATTTGTAAATCAGATGGGGTACCAGTTAATGCCCTTTAAGGTTATTTTTTCTATTGTCAGAATTCTGACCTTAGAAGCCTGTATATTTTTCCCTTTGGGAGGCACCAGGTCTGCTCTCACTTGCGGTCAGAACATAGCCCATTTCATTCGTGGAAGTGATGGTGTTTCAGAGGCCTGTCAAGAGTCCTCCAGAGGTGATGTGTTCCCTAAAAGCCATGCCATTCTGCAAAGGAGGGTTCAAATGCTCTGCACCAGTGCATCCCTGTGCAACCAAGCCACAGACTCTTCACTGTCACTTCCCACTCTGTCTGCTCCCCCAGCACAGCACCGCCCCCCTGACTTCCTCCCTTTTGTGTATTGCATTGTGCAACTCCTGCCAAAGAGATTTTGTGGGCAAGTAGCTGTTAGTTCTTAGTCATAGGTTTTCCTCTGTGGCTGAAATAAATGTCTAGAGGGATTGAGCTGGAATAACCAGGAAGTAACACATTATTCTTGTAAACATTGTCTTTATCCAGAATGGTTTGCTCTTTAAACATCTCTATACTTGTAGTCTTTTTCCATTATGGTCAATTCTTGGGACATTTCTACCACGCCCAGTATAGATCTTAGGGTGAGACACATTACACTAGTGCTGTGAGTCTTTCTTCCCTTGCCCCTATCTGTTCTTCCTTCCCCACCTGATTCTATGACTGAGGTGTGAGAGTAGCAAGAGGAAAATAAAAAGAACAGTGTCAAGTGTCATATGGAAGAGAAAAGGGAAGGACTATGTAACATGGATTAACTTAAAATTTTGAAGCTGACATGGTTGTGCACACTTGAGAGAGACAGAGGTAGGAGGGTTTTTTGTTGTTGTTGTTTTGTTTTGTTCGTTTGTTTGCTTTTGCTAGTCCTGGGCTTTATCTCAGGGCCTGAGCATTGTCCTTGGGCTTTCTCAAGACTAGCTCTCTACCACTTGAGCCACAGCACCATTTCCAGCTTTTCTATGTACATGGTACCGAGGAATCAAACCTGGGTCTTCATGCATGCTAGGCAAGCACTCTATCACTAGGCCAAACTCCCACCCCTAGGAGGATCTTAAGTTAGAGGCTAGACCCTATTTTAACTGTCTTAGCAATTTAGCAAGACACTGTCTCAAAAGACAAATGGAGTGGATTAAACAACAATTTGGTTTGCTGTTTATAAGTAATAAACTTAAAATGTTATTGTAATTGAGCAGTGACAAATGGAATTGGTCATTTGCCATAGGATTTTCACTGATAAAACTCTAGTATAAAAAATCAAAAGAAAAAATACCAGACACTGCTGGTTACATCTGCACAACATTTTGTTATTCATTCAGTGCTACTTATAAATTAGGAGAGTCATATGCATACCATATGAAGCTATTTACACATATTCCTGGTGGGTCAACTGATGTCTTACTCATTTAATATCTTTGGTAAAGTTATGCTAAAGGTAGGTGAAATGAAGGGCAAACCCTCTGAACAAGCAAGCTGAGAGATAAACTGTACTTAGCTCAGAAGCTTCCCTAGAGATACCTAACTCCTTAGTTATGTCGTTTTAGAACAGTTTGGGGGAAAGTGAATCAAATGAAGAGTTCTTATATATTTTTCAGAACATAGGACAGTGGCTTCTTTCTTTTTCCTTTAAAAAAGAGAAGAATGGCTAGGTGTGGTGGCTACAGTCTACAATTCTAGCATTTGGGAAGCTAAGATGGGAAGCTTGTAGGGGTGTGTGTGTGTGTGTGTGTGTGTGTGTGTGTGTGTGTGTGTGTGTGTGTGTGAGAGAGAGAGAGAGAGAGAGAGAGAGAGAGAGAGAGAGAGAGTGTGAAAACTAACAAGGATGCTAATATATACCTCAGGGTAACTTCAGTGTCTGAACAAGAGTTCCAGAATTAGTTTGGACTCTAGGAGACCAGTATAATAAAAGTCAAGCATAGAAAAGGACTGAATGTAGCCACTATTAGGCAAATAGGACTAGAGGCTGCATAAGGCTATGATCAAAAGAACTCAATGCTCATAACTTAGATTAAAGCTTAGCTATGGAAATAGCTGACGTCACTTTTCAAGTCCTTATCAGATGTGAGGCATTCAGTAGGTACCAGTTCTAGGCACTTTCAGTATTCATCTTAGTTTTTAAAACAACAAGATGTCCTTCCCAGACAGTGGCCAAGTGACAAACCATGAGTGGGACACCAGAATCAGCTAACCAAAGCCCAGTGTTTTTGGCAGTCTTTGTAGAGGAACAGTCTTCTAGGCTGGGGAAGACTTCCTTGGAGCTGCACTGCAGCTTCTGCCTACTTCTCCTTCCTCCCTTCTCTCCTGTCACAGATTTTAACTCTGAATTAGATGTAGCCTGAAGGATTCCCTCCCCGCCCCTCCCGCCAGGCTCCTTTTATTTCTCATAGATAGACAAAGAAAAGAGGCAGGGTGAGAGAGAAAGGTAGGAAGGCTGGGCGCTGGTGGCTCACACAGGTAACCCTAGCTACTCAGGAGACTGAGATCTGAAGGACAGAGGCTCCAAGCCAGCTGGGGCATGAAAGTCTGTGAGACTCGTATCTCCAGAAAAAACTGGAAGTGGTACTTTGGTCAAGTGGTAGAGTGATAGCCTTGAGCTGAAGAGCTCAGGGACAGTGCTCAGGCCCAGAGTCAAGCTCCACAATGGACGAAAAGGAAAGAAAGAAGAAAGAAAGAAAGAAAGAAAGAGAGAGAGAGAGAGAGAGAGAGAGAGAGAGAGAGAGAAAGAAAGAAAGAAAGAAAGAAAGAAAGAAAGAAAGAAAGAAAGAAAGAAAGAAAGAAAATGAAAGCAGGCAGGCAGGCAGGATGAAAGAAACAAAAAAGGAAGGAAGGAAGGAAAGAAGGAAGGGAGGCAGGCAAGCAGGCAGAAGGAAGAAAGGGAAAGGAAGAAAAAGAAGGAAGAAAGAGACCACTTGCATTCTAACTTTATCCTGGTGCCTGCTTCCTGGAGAACTCAACCAAAGAAAGGGGGATTGCAGGATGTTTAAGGACACAAACTAAACAAGGCTAGTAAGAGATATATGACTGACTGTGGGCGGGATACTTGGTGGTACTGTCTCACTTGACAATGATTTGCTTGTTAATCCCAGAGAATTCTAACATATGGCTCATGTATAATGTCAACATATTTTCTGATCAACAGAAAAATGTAGCAGACTAGACAGAGAAAGAAAGCAGAAAAGTATTGTGCTCTATTCATAGTTATGTCTGACCTTGAATATTTAAGAAGACAAAAAAAAAAATCACAGCTGCAGTAGCTCATGCCTTCTATCCTAGCTACTCAGGAGGCCGAAATCAGAGGATCACAGTTCAAAGCCAGCCCACGTAGGAAAGTCTATGAAATTCTTATCTTCAATTAACCACCTTTGCTCCAAGTACTAGAGGGCTAGCCTTGAGTGAACAAGCACAGGGGCAGTACTCAGGCCCTTAGTCCCAGCCCCATGATCCTCTCCCTTCTCCTCCCTCCCCCCCTCCCCCCCTCCGCCAAATCACTGAATTACTTGCTACATGCTTTAAATTGGTAGATTATCTCTCAGTAAAGCTGTGATTTTTTTAAAATATGTACTTCCTAGTTTACAAGGTAGTACTAAAGTAAATCTAATGCTAAATAAAAGCAATAAAGTCAGTCAACAAGGTTTTTCCCCATTTGGTTTTAGAAACACACACACACACACACACACACACACACACACACACACACACTCACACGGTTCTAGTTTTTCTTCATAGGAACCTGCAGAAGAATCAATGGGTTCCTACAGTCCTGGAAAGTATTTTTTTAGTGAATTTTTAGGAAGTAGTAAAGTGCTTACGTAAAGAACTTAGGTTTTACATAGCCTTTGAAGTCATTGTTTATGTGGGTGACACGAAAACAATGGCACCCCTCTTAGATTTCCATAAAAATTTAAGAGGGGGAAATGGCTGGTAGAAAAGTGGATGTATTCATTGACCTGTCCCATAGTTCCAGGCCACTTTTCCTTAGCCTAAAGTACAGATGTAGAGATAAGCAAAGGGCAGGGCTCAGCCTTAGGGGAAATTCACAGCAAGTTGAACTCTTAGGCTTCTAACCAGTTAGGATACTGGGGGGGGGGGTAGGGAGGGGAGAGGCTCCAGTAGAGTCAGACCACAGAGACTATTTGCAAGACAAAGAGACACATTTAAGGTCCTTAAATGCAGATTGGAATGCTTCTCAAAGCCCTAAGGAGACTAATAGTTCACTTTTGCTCATTTTGCTACAAGCTCTATTCAAGTTGCTTACATATTTAACTTATTTAATCTTCTCTCTTTTGCTGAGTAAGAATAAGCTATTTAAATAAGCCCCATTTGTAGGGGAGGAATCTGAGGCAGTAAGAACTTAAGCCACTGGCTCAGGATCACACAAGCAGGATCACAGTAGAGCCAGGAATTCAGATCCATACAGTCCAATTCTACAGTGTCAGGCCCTGCCCAAGAATGGCTCAGAACACACCAAGTTTTTCTACCTTCCATCTTTTTTCCCTGCTCAGGTTTCCCTAATGTACTTTTATATATTATACGAATAACCATATAACAAATACTACAAAGAAAATCTCATCTGCAATCTCATTGCTCAACAAATCTCTAACTTATGTAGATTGTTCTCTTTCTGTTCTGACAGTCTTATTCAGAGCAGATTTTTTTTTTCTTTCTCATTACTTGGTGTTTAAGAATGGCCTTTCTTTTGTCCCATTCCTAGCCTCTGCTTTTTCTTGAGAACTTTTACTCATTTCTCAGCAGCTATTTGTTTCTGGGAAGTTGAATATACCTTTATCAGAGTGACTTAGGACTCTTTGCTCTATAAGGCCTGGAGAACTTTTAACAGGCAGCTGATTTGGGAGGAGGACATCAATGAGCAGAGAACACAATATAGTAATAATCTATGGCTGCATAACAAATTGCCCTCAAAACTTGAAGACAGCAAACATTTTCTTTTTTCTTTCTTTCTTTTTCTTTTTTCTTGGTGAGTTATGGGGCTTGAACTTGGCCTGGGTGCTGTCCCTAAGTTCTTCAGCTCAAAGCTACTGCTCTACTCTTGAGCCAAGCCCCATTTCCCATTTTCTAGAGGTTAATTAGAGATAAGAGTCTCAGGTCCTTTTGTGCCCGGGCTGGCTTTGAACCTTGATCCTCAGATCTCAGCCTCCTGAGTAGCTAGGTTTATAGGCGTGAGCCTCCGGGCCTGGCAGCAAATATTTTCTTAATCATTAAAAAAATCTTAAATATATAGTGTTAATGTGGTACCAAGGAGTAGCCTCATCATACATGCCAGGAAAGCACTCTACCGCTAAGCCATGGCTTCCTAGTTCAAAGTCATTAATGAGTTCCAAGATATGATGCTGATCATCCTCTAAAGTCTTGACCTGCTTTTTTGTGTGTGCGTGTGCCAGTTTTGGGGCTTGAACTCAGGGCCTAGGCACTGTCTCTGAGCTTCTTTTGCTCAAGGCTAGCACTCTATTACTTGACCCCCAGCACCACTTCTGGCTTTTCTGTGTATGTGATACTGAGGAATCGAACTCCGGGCTTTCATGCACTCTACCACTAAGCCACATTCCTAGCCCAGGCTTGACTTGCTTTCTAGCTTGTACATGAGGATGTCAGCAGGGGACCTTGGTTCTTAGCCACGTGGGTGTCTTGATAGTGCTGCTCACAATATGGCGGCTGGCTTCCACTAAGTGAGCCATGAGACAGAGCAGATGTAACTAAGATGGAGGCCCTGAAGTATTTGTAAACTACTCAGAAGTAATGTACCATTACTTCTCAGTATAATCCCAACCATTCTATAATGTGGAGAGGGAACATTAGGATGTGAATGCCAGGAAGCAGGGACAGTTGGGGGCCTCTTAGGAAAGACTGCCATATTTGGGCAGGAATAAGGGGATTAAGGAACAGCCACACTTTGACATTCACATTTGAATTCATTTATTTTTGCCAGGCCTGGGTTTGGGCTCAGGGCCTGAGCACTGTCCTTAGACTTTCTCAAGGCTAGAGCTTTACCACTTGAGCCACACCACCACTTCTAGCTTTTTTTTTTTTTCTATGTATGTGGTACTCAGGAATCGAACCTGGGTCTTCGTGGATGCTAGGCAAGCACTCTACCACTAGGCCAAACTCCAGGCCCTCACATTTGAATTTATAAAGATGAAATCTCACCAGGTGACGTGGCTAATGCCTGTCCTAGCTATTCAGGAGCTAAGGACTAAGGTTTGAAGATGTCCTGGGCTGGAAAGTCCCTCAGACTCTTACCTCCAATTAAACACCAAAATGCCTGGAGGAGTGGGTCAAATTGTCAACGACTAGCCTTGAGCAAAAAAAGCTCAGTGAGAGTACCCAGGCTCAGAATTCAAACCCCAGCACTGGCACAAAGTAAATAAATAAATAAGTTAATAAAATGTAATCCTCTGACATTTTGCAGTGTGCAATAGATACAACCATCTATAAATGCCCAGATAATAATAGTCTCTGACTAAAGGAGAAAGTTAAGCGACTTAGTCCTTGGTACTCTTTTGTGTCCTGTTAGAAATT